>NC_050184.1:5209785-5549785 GCF_008315115.2 Sander lucioperca | reverse complement strand
TAATTTGTAATTAAATACTATGCTATTAGATCCCAAATGTGTTACAGTAGATGCCATGCTACCAAATTGTAGACACCACTTATACCAACCATAGCTTAATTAGACAGCAGGCTGTTATTAAAAGAATGTAATGCCATATCGGGCATAGCCTTTAGTCAGAACCCTCAGAGCTCAGAAGACAATACATTTATTTGGCCTTTATTTAAGTTTCACTTTCTTATGAGTCATTTGTGGCTCTTTAGAAGAAAACTGCCATAAACTAAGTCAAATCACATCAATGTGACAAAATGTGTTCTTGTCCAACTGCCACTTTGCTAGTTTGAAAGCCATGATGTCTCTCTCTCATGGGTGGGGCAAATCTGGGCGGACAAAGCAGAGAAAGGGGAGGTAACCTTGCTCCTTATGACCTCATAAGGAGCAAGATTCCAGATCAGCCCATCTGAGCTTTCATTTTCTCAAAGGCAGAGCAGGATACCCAGGGCTCGGTTTACACCTATCGCCATTTCTAGTAGGGATGGGCGATACCACACTTTTAGGATTCAATACCGATACTTTTTCTTGCATTTTCATCGATATCGATACCGATACCGATACCGTTAATTTCTTATTGTCAATATTTGTCAGTAAAAATATTATTACATTTAAGACAAATCACAAGACAAATACAGACCATTTATACAAAATGTATTATGGTCAATACATAATAAAATTAAAATTAAAATAAATAACATAAATATGAATGAAATAAATTAAATATGAACAAAAACATACACATTTTCAGGCCCTTGGCTGTGTCGCTGCCGGCTGTGTCGCATGTCATTCGCTCGTCTCCTGTCACGTGACATGGGCCAACTCAATACACCGCCAGGTACAGGGGTGTCCCGGCACATAGTAATTTAAGTAAGTAATCTAAAACAGCTGAAAGTGATGTATACACCTCCAATTATTATTTTTTAGTTTATATCGATATTTTTTTAAGAAAATCAATGCCAAATGAGTAGCGTGAGTATATCGATCTATCGATACCACAGAATCGATACGCCCATCCCTAATTTCTAGCCACTGGGGGACCATAGGCAGGCTGGGGGAACGCATATTAATGTTAAAAAACCTCATAAAGGGAAATGTTCATGCCATGGGACCTTTAAGGCAGGGGTATTCAACGTTTTTTAGGCCAGGGACCCCTTAGCTCAAAGAGAGACAGAGTAGGGACCCCTACAGCATATATTGTAAACAATTGAGTTGCATATTAAACTGGGCCGAATGGATGAAACAAAATGGATAGTATTTAACGTTAAACATACATGTGGAAGGCACAGTGAATCTTTAAGCCTAACTGTATGGCTACCATAGTGGCTACCTTTTTTTGCACAAATAGGCCAATTTATCTTTGCTATTAGGTAATATGTTAGATTCACATCGATGCATATTTTCAGACATGTTTCATTTTTGAAAAAAGAAACTTTCAAAAAACATATTTTTTAAAGAATTTGGCGGCCCCCATGCAGTAACTCTGAGGACCCCCTAGGGGTCACGGACCCCCTGTTGAAGATCTCTGCTTTAAGGGATTAAAACATAATAAACACAGTAGCTTGAAGAACATTCACGGGCAGATCCATATACTTTTGTCTGATTAGTCTACTCTCAGGACAACTTCTATTTATCATCGTTGAAAATGACATCTTTGTCTAAAAAAGGTTTGCTTTAGTTTTCTTTTTTTCATTAAGCACAGTTAAAGGGTAATTTCGATTTTTCAACCTGGACCCCATTTCCCCATGCATTTGAGTCTAATAGACTGATGTGACCAAAATAAATCTTGCTCAATACTGGACCAATTTCAAAGATTTTTGGTCACATCAGTCTATTAGACACAAATGCATTGGGAAATGGGGTCCAGGTTGAAAAAAAACGAAATTACCTTTTAAACATATTGCCTCAGCTTACAACAAGAGTTTTCCGGATAGATTTCCATAATACTAAGAAATGACTGATGAGGTCAGATGGCAGTGTTTGTCTATGGGCTTGTTTGACTATTCCCATGACCTCAGCCCTGCGTTATTATGGATCCCACGTAACTTCTAGGCAAGTCCCGCCCTACGAAGCAGCTCGATTGGTTGGGGTTAGACATTGACCTTGAGTGGTTAAGGTTAGGATAGTCGATTGGTCATGGGATAGGACCTGAACAAATTGGGTTACGTTATCTTGCGTTAGCATGGACGTCTAGCCAACAGTAATGTGTGAATGCTATTGATTGACGGGTCTTGTCTAGAAGTTGCGTGGGTTCCATAATAACGCCTCAGCCCTCCCCCTCTCTCTTCCTGGTGCATCAAACGTCTTCCTGTTTACCTATGACTCTTCAACTTCACAGATACAGAACGTTTATGTGAAGATGAATGGAATGTGTATTTGAACAATATTGTAAAGAAAGGAAACCAGCTGAGCATTTTCCCTGTAATGAAGTGCTGTTTTCTTTTAACTTCCTATGTTCACATACTTTATATCCATCAACAGCTGCTTTTACACGCCAATCTGCCGTGCTTGGTCTTGTTGAAAAGATTCAAGATTCAAGATTCAATACTTTATTGCCATACAACTCGGTGCAAGTTGCTAGGAATTTGCTTCAGTGTGCTCATGACAGGACATCAACACAATACAACAACAAAAACATATAGCTAATATATACACATATGGGATCCCACATGGGATCACACTTAACACAGGCAGATAAAAAAATCTGATTGCTACATGCCTGGATGACAGTCCAGGAGGCTAAAATAACCAATATCAAATTAAAGTGACACGTTGCATAGGAATGCATAGCGCAAGTCCACAACTTCCCAATAAATAGATAAAATACCACTGATATGGGTGGCATAAAAAGTAATATTAGAAACCAGTGTGAGGAGATGGACAGTTTATACAGGCACCATAGGGGAACATTTTTTCCATAAGGTGCTGGTACAAAGATGGAGAGCTGTTTAGAGATTTAATGGCTCTGCAGTATGTGCTGTTGAGAAAGGGGGAGGTTCTTGTCTTAATAGCTCTCAACCTTCTCCCTGATGGGAGAATGGTGAAAAGGGAGTTTACAGGGTGAGTGTCATCTTGTAGGATCTTTAGGCCTTTGCGATGGATACGGGCCTCGTAGATCTCACAAATGGGAGAGAGTTTGCAGCCAATGATTTTTGAGGCTGTATTGACTATCCTATCCAGCTGCAACCTTTGCTGGACAGTAGAGTTGCCATACCAGACAGTAACAGAAAAAGTAAGGACACTCTCGATGGCAGCTCGGTAGAACTATAACATCCCCTCACAGGCTACCCCAAACTTTCTCAATTGGCGAAAAAAAAAAAAGCCTCTGATGGGCTTTTTTGCCAATGTTGATAATGTTATCATCCCATTTTAAAGATGATGATATCGTTGTGCCTAGAAACCTAAAACTGTCCACCCACTCCACCACTTCTCCATTGATGTGCAAGGGCTGGGACGGCTTCCCACTTCTGCGGAAGTCAACCACTATCTCCTTAGTTTTGGAGACATTTAACTCTAAGTTGTGGTTAGAACACCATTCAATCAGTGAGAGGACCTCATTTCTATAGGCAACATCATCATCCCCAGAAATCAACCCCACCACCATCTGCAAATTTGAACATTTTAACAGAATCAGTATGTGATGTACAGTCGGTAGTATACAACGAATATAGAAGAGGTGATAAAACACACCCCTGGGGGGCACCAGTATTAATGTACTTGACATTAGAGATATTATTACTGATTTTGACCACTTGTGTTCTCTGCGATAGGAAATCCAAGATTGAGTGACATAAGGAGATATGGACCCCCATTTGTTGAAGTTTCTGAAAAAGTTTACTGGGTAAAATTGTATTAAAAGCAGAGCTATAATCTATAAAGAGGACCTTTGCATAGTTGCCTGCGGCCTCCAGGTGCTGAAGAATGGAGTGGAGACATAGGGATACAGCATCCTCAACGGACCTGTTTGCCCTGTATGCAAACTGAAAGGGGTCTAACCTGACCACATTGGACAGATGTTTACATACTATTTTCTCAAAGATTTTCATTATAACAGATGTTAGTGCTACAGGTCTGTAATCATTCAGGCAACTAATGCTGGGTTTTTTGGGCACAATCATCTATCCTTATTGTCCGTCCAGAGATATTTCTGGCTATTCTTTAATGCAGCACAAGCTCCAGTGCAAGTGAAACATGAAAGGTTCACCTTTTCACAGTTCGTGGAAATGCTGCCGTTATTAAGTGGGTGGCTGGGGCCACAGTCGCCTGCCCTAAACCATCTAATTGGGATTCAGGAAAACAAGGTGCATTGTGGTCTAGTCAAGCTTGGGTGTGGCGATAATTGCTGTCCATATGCTCTTAAGTTTTTCTGTGAGATGGTCTGTGCAGCTACATCTTTGCATCTAACATTACTATTCTAATGTAAAGATCACTGTTTTTTAAATAACTATATCATATATAGACATACTGTATGTCTGATATTTCTGAAAAAAACAAATGCAAGATTAATTTCTCAAAATCTTCAGGTCATTGCTTCCTGCTTCCCTTTACTCTGCGTCAGATAATTGACCTCTCCAGCTCTCGCAGCAGTACATGTAGCTCTGCACAAATCTTGTTGTTCATCCAACAGGAAAAAACAAATGGAGCGGAAACAACCTTCTCTCGTGACTTACTCTACCTGTTTCTCTGTGTCCGAATAGTCTTCCAGCTGATTATGACTGCTATCTACAGTATATGCCTCACCACTTAACCTGCTCACTCTTCTACATGAAAGTATTTTAAATAGCTTGCCAGGTTTAACAAGTCTCTAACTACTGAAATTAATTTTCTGACATTGCAAAAGTACACTCAGGAACCACTTCTCCATCTGAGTCTCATAGTAGGCTAATGGTTTAAATAAACTGTGTCTGTCTGGTGGTAGAAATTACCGAACGTGCTGTGTTTCCTTGGCCCAAAACATGCTGTACCTTTCAACTCAATGTGATGGAATTGCATTTACAAGTTTAAAGATATCCTGCTGATAGACAAATGTAGATACAGCGTGAAAGAATCATGTTCCAGGTGGAAGAATTAAACAATAGCAGCTCAAACAATAAAAAAATATGAGTTACAAACAGGGTGGCAAAACATTAGAGCTGCTAAAATGTGTTTTTTATGTGTTTAGCATTTGTCAGTAACTTTGCAGTGGAGTTCTGTTGACTGAAACATGAAAGATAAATGCTAAATGCTAACATCAGCATGCTAACATGCTCTGAATGACAATGCTACATGTTGATGCTAAGTGTGTATAAGGTAACCGTGTTTACAATGTTAGTTTAGCATGTTAGCATGCTAACGTCAGTGAAAATTCATGGTATACCCAGAAGTAATAAGAATTGTTGTGTGGCAGGGAATAATAGGACCCAAACGCAGAGAGCAGGCAGGCAGGCAGGCAGGCAGGCAGAAGGCTTGAACTTGAGGATTTATTGAAACAAAAACACAAAAATAAACCAAGGGAGTCCTGAGGCTTCAGCAGGCAAACCACACTTCCAGAAAGGAGTAAAAGGGAATCCAAAAAACAGAGAAGTACAAAAAATACAGGAACTACAGAACTGACACAGGGAAAGCACACAAACACACACAAACTAACCGGGAAAGGACACAAAACAATCTGACACAAGACACAGGGAACACAGGGGCTAAATACAAGAGGTAATGAGCAAATAAGGGACAGGTGATACAACAGGTGAAACACATTAGGAGAGGCAGAGTAATCAAAAAAGGCGGGAAAACACAGGAAGTAAAACTAGACAAGACAAGACAGAAAACTAGACTATAATAATAATAATAATATATATACATATATATATATAATATATAATAATACAAAACAAGACCATAAAGGTCCGTGTACTTGGTGGCCAACGGATTTTCGTTTTGAAAGGAAAAAAACAAAAACGAAAAACGGCCAGTTTTCCAATTACCATTAGTAAATAGGAAAACAAAAAACGGAAAACAACCCATTATTCGTTTTTTGTTTTGATATTAAAAAACGGAAAACGAAAAACAATCTCGTTATCCGATTGTCTTTGATGTATTTGTAGATGGAACTTGGAAATTAAAATACGTGTGTATAAGTTGTATTCCTTAATTTTGCATTGGTATTTTTTTCGTGACCCGGAAGTTACTCCCGCCACGCCAAGACCCGCCCTTCAATAGCATTTATTGGCCAGTACCACCTGTAAGATCCGTTCTGTGCATGCGCATAATTACATAGTAGAAAACTAACAATGTCCCTGTGCGATTTGTAACCATAGACTGTATATAAGTAACATGTGTCAACACTTTACGACCAAACATTACAACTTTTTTATTAAATCTTTTTTTATCAAATCTTTATTATACAATAGTTATAGCTACAAACATTTGAAACTTGTCACTGATCCAAAACCGTGTAGCGACGTCGTTGTTGTGTTGTTTACGTTAATGTTTTTACCTTTAATACTTCGTCTTGACTAATAACCATAGACTGTCTATTATTAATGCGATGAAGTGTAAACGTACATAAGTGTCCTTTTGAAGATGGGATGACAGCTCTCCCAGCCATCACTGCTGTATACCACTATAGTAGCTACATGCTAACGGCAGTAAACACTATAGTAGCTACATGCTAACGGTCATCTTAGCTGGCAATGTTGTTAAATTCTCCCCAATTCCGGGTCACATTCCTGCTGAAACATGTCCGATTGTGTAGTGTTTGGTCTGCGATTTTTGACGTTAGAAAGTGCTGCTTCGTTCCACTACAATCTAACGTTAGCATACTCATAGCTAACTATTGTAGCTGCATGCTAACGCGACATAGCGGAGCATATATAGCTAGCTATGTACGTATGTAGCAGGACTTTGTACCGTAAAAAATCACCAATAAAGGCTTCTAAACCAAATACTAAACAAATACAAATACAGTAAAGTGACCGGAATTAGGGGTGAAATGTCCAGCATTGAGCTACATAATAGTTTGCTAGGAGTTAGCTGGTCTCTCACAGAGATCTCATTTGTAGCCTTGTTTTTACCTGATACTTTCATAAAAGTACAAACACATGAAGTGAGAGGTATACACATGCTTAAACTTTATTTAAAACATGGTTAACCTGAAGCAGGACGGAGTCATGACTTATAACACCAAAGCAAGGCTTCTAGCTCAGGCTAGCTAGCGTTAGCAAATTACCTTCAAAGTTGCAAAGAAATGACGAAACGTAAAATTTGAAGCCTTTATTTAATTTGCTACATGGTGTTGTACTGGATGGCAGGACGACCCTCCGTATATCATTAACAGATACTTTAGGAAACTCCAGCAAACACCTTGTAAACTTCATCTTTGCCATCATAACGGTCTACTGTGACTGTCTAATGTTTTCTTCCGGTAACCGGGAATGTCCAAACATCCTTACGCCAATGCGTGCATAGAGCTGTGAAGTTTGCCGGTGTTCGCGCAAGCGTAGAACTGATCAGGCAGTGCACAGAACGGATTTTACAGGCGGTACGGATCGGGTACTGACAAAGGAATAAGATTTATACACACATTTTAATTTCCGAGTTCCATCTACAAATACATCAAAGAAAATCGGATAACGAGATTGTTTTTCGTTTTCCGTTTTTTAATATCAAAACAAAAAACGAATAATGGGTTGTTTTCCGTTTTTTGTTTTCCTATTTACTAATGGTAATTGGGAAACTGGCCGTTTTTCGTTTTTGTTTTTTTCCTTTCAAAACGAAAATCCGTTGGCCACCAAGTACACGGACCTTTATGGTCTTGTTTTGTATTATTATATATATATATATATATATATATATATATATATATATATATATATTATTATTATTATTATAGTCTAGTTTTCTGTCTTGTCTTGTCTAGTTTTACTTCCTGTGTTTTCCCGCCTTTTTTGATTACTCTGCCTCTCCTAATGTGTTTCACCTGTTGTATCACCTGTCCCTTATTTGCTCATTACCTCTTGTATTTAGCCCCTGTGTTCCCTGTGTCTTGTGTCAGATTGTTTTGTGTCCTTTCCCGGTTAGTTTGTGTGTGTTTGTGTGCTTTCCCTGTGTCAATTCTGTAGTTCCTGTATTTTTTGTACTTCTCTGTTTTTTGGATTCCCTTTTACTCCTTTCTGGAAGTGTGGTTTGCCTACTGAAGCCTCAGGACTCCCTTGGTTTATTTTTGTGTTTTTGTTTCAATAAATCCTCAAGTTCAAGCCTTCTGCCTGCCTGCCTGCCTGCCTGCCTGCCTGCCTGCTCTCTGCGTTTGGGTCCTATTATTCCCTGCCACACAACAATTCTTATTACTTCTGGGTATACCATGAATTTTCACTGACGTTAGCATACTAACATGCTAAACTAACATTGTAAACACGGTTACCTTATACACACTTAGCATCAACATGTAGCATTGTCATTCAGAGCATGTTAGCATGCTGATGTTAGCATTTAGCATTTATCTTTCATGTTTACCAAGTACACGGACCCATAAATTACACAATCACAGGGAGACAAGACATAAAACCAAAATACAAGATACAAATTAGAACAGAAAACAAAGCAATAAACCAAAACCATAACAAACTGACTGGTTCTTGAAGATGTTTCACCTCCAATCAAAAAGGCTTCATGCAATGTTTGATTTTTACTTTCGCTATTTTTTTCATTATCAATGAATTTGAATAATCAGTTCATTGCTTGATCTATAAAATGTAAAAAAAATAGTTAAAAAATGCACAAGTGACATTTTCAAATGATTTGTTTTGTCCAACTAACTATCTATATAATCTAAAATACATTCACTTTAAAATTATATAAAACCAACAAAACCAGCAAAACCAACAAAACCAGAAAACATTTGCTACTTTTCTGGATTAAAGAAACTTTTTTTAAATGGTGCCAATTGATTTTTGACATTGGCATCTCTAGAGCCTATCCTACTAGCATTGCTAAAACAGCTCTACTTTATTCATATAGGGAGCTTTTGTTAAGTGGGATGCTTTACATGCACATGGTTACACATTCCCATTTTGGAGCTTTGCAGTTTTTATCCACTGAGCAGACAGTCCAAGGATTCAAAGTAACAATCTATTTTGTGCACATCTCTCCAACCTGCTGCGTTGTCGACTTGTGATGTTACAAACTAACATGTTTAGCTGAGATCTGTATTAAGGTTGGTCTTTTGAATGGATCAGATTAAAAGTAAGTGAGAAAGAAAAAGTCCATCTCGAAAGCATGAAACCACTGTTGGTCTTTCTACAGAGCAACATGTGGCCTCCTTCTCTGGGAATGTTGTGAAAGCTCAGCGTTGTTTGCAACGAGACTAACTGGTCAAACAGTAATGAGCTGCCGTAGATGTCAGGGCAGTCCTCTGAGCAGGCCTCACAGAGGACCATCTGGCCTCTGCTGTAGAGGCTGACAGCAGCTCCAAGAGCCATCTGAGAATATGACTGTTTCTGCCCACACAATCTCAATTTGCCAGGAAAATGCCGCTCAAAGTGTGAAAAATGTCCACCGACACAGTTTCCTTTCCTGGATCAGGTGGCGGGGCAGTGGGAAAATGGGAAGCGGCCTCTTGGCTGCGTGTGCTGTTTTTAGATAAACATCTGTAAGGGATCCTGCAGGTGGGATTCCCATTAATGTGTCTGCGTATACAGTACACTCTGTGTGTGTATTATCAAGTCACCTCAGGCTTTTTGTGTACTTCATGTGTTACACTGTGTTGGGAAATGATTTGTTTACAGGATACAGCATAGTGATATGTTCTTCGAAATGAACCGGACAGCCGAGTCAAGAAAGGAAATGTGACGCAGCCTGTGAGACAAATAGCTTGACATTTATACACAACAATCTGTGAGGCCCAAACCAACACAGCAGCATCAGCTTCTGCTTTATTGTAACTCTGAGTGCATGCTGTCCAATACCAATAATTAACTAGAACTGCAAGCAGTTATGACGGGGTCCAAGCCTCCCCGGCGCCAGTCCCCCCTGGCGCAAGTCACCCCTGACGACGCTAAGAGCCCAAGAAAGCGGAGCCCACAAAAGGAGAACCCAAAGCACGACGGCAGTGAGGCAAAAGTCAGGAAATTTCACTAAGTGCAAGCTCCAAAGTCTGTAGTGAAATGCAATAGCAAATTTCCCATTCATTGAGTAAAAGGCCGCTTAAAACGCTTCTACCTAAATTATAGCGCCTCCTAAAGGCAGATCATCACCAAATCTGGTATAGAGCCGCAGAGTGGCATGTAGAACAATAATCTCAAGTTTTGTGATGATAGCATTTACTGCGGCAGAGATATTGCTATTGCAAATTTCCCATTTAAATGCATTGACATATTTGCCAAAACGCATTATAGCGCCCCCTAATGGCCGATCTTCACAAAATTGGAGTGGGATGTCGAACAATAATACCAAGTTTTGATCTGATACCTATTCATTTGGCCAAGATATGCTAAAGTTTGTGTTTTGTGGCTAGCTACGAAAATTTGTTTGGTTGTAAATTGCACATACTTTAATGTAGCAAAATACTTTTCAATAAATAACTTTTCATCAGGTCCATCTGGAGATGTTACGTACCAGGTTTCGTGGAGATTGGTCGCATGGCCTAGGAGGAGTTCGAAAAAGTTGGTTTTGCACATGGCACGAAATTGCGAAATAACTTCTTAGCAGAAATGGGCGTGGCCTATATCCTGTGATTCAGCTTAATTCAAGGAACACGTGGATGTAAGGTTTTCTAATGTGCGATGTGTAATGTGGGAGTTATAGGCAAAAATACGTTTTACATCATTATAGCGCCACCTAGTGGTCTATGTGTGTAATATTTGGTATGTGAGGTCCATGAACCATTCTACATCTACACTGTAAATTTGAAGTTGCTCACATTAGTGTAAGTGGTGAATCCAAACCTGGGTCCCATAGGCCATGCCCAATTTGATGAATCAGTACCCCACTGTAGGCGTTGCCTCAGGAGTGGCCATAGATGGTACCCTCAAAATTTCGTAAAAATTGGATGAGCCTTTAATGATATATAAACTTGTGGGACTAATGGCCAATTTTCGTAAAAAATGGTGGGGAGCCCCAGAGGGTCATGGCAAACAGGAATCTAAGGTTTCAGGTTGATAGCATTACTTTTGGCCGAGATATGGCAAAGTTTGTGTTTTTGTAGCTAGCTACACAAATTTGGTCATGCGTAATTTGCGCAATTTTTATCCAATAAAAATACTTTTGATAACTTTTTCTCAGGTCGGTCTGGAGATGCTATGTACCAAGTTTTGTGCAGATCAGTCGCAGGTCTAGGAGGAGTTAGAAAAAGTAGGTTTACGATAAATCATGATTTTCGCGCATAAAAGTCGAGGCGTGGCCTATATCAGGAGATTCAGCCGAATTTAGGGAACGCGTGGATATGTGTATTTTTTATGTGTGATGTACGGTTTGGGAGTTATAAGGCCAAATGCGGATCTCTGCTATAGCGCCACCTAGTGGTGCACATTTTTTTTGTCCAAGGTCCTTGCAGGGATCTGGACCAGTCCTGAAAACGGCACCCCCCACCATGTACGGTTTAGACTGTAGCATCAGTTTTATCAATGGAAAAATAATAATAATCCTAGGAAAGCAATAGGGTTCCACAGCCCTGCTGTGCGAACGGCATAGCTTTGCTACTGCCGGTTGTTCCAGACTCGGGCTTGGACCCCTAAAAATAAAATCAGTCTGTAGACTTCAAAATGGCCTGTGGGAGTGGAGCAACATTTTATTAAATCCACTACTCTGCTGAAGTGAAGCTACAATTAGACTGAAATACTGATCTTGGTCATTATTCAATTTGAAGTACATGACGACAACAAGAGCCACAGGATATTTTCACATCATTGTGACCACTGATGTTCAGCAAATGTGTGTCTTGCATGACCCTGATGTAAATCTGTACCACCTGACTGCACATACACTATGAGCCACTGTGAACAGCTGTAAAGAGCCAGCAGGTGATGGACCTCGCAGCTCAAAAGGATGATGATGTGTCCCTGTCGACAGTCCATAATAAGGCTGTATGAGCGTCTGCAGGCTTTACTCTGGCAGAAGGCCCAATATTTATCAATGCTATTAACGCCTGGATCTGTGCTGCACAGGTCTGCACATGTGGCAGTTTGGTAGGCTGAACTGGACATGGTGCAAACCACTGTGGGCTACCAAACCAAATTGCTGCGTCCATTTCCGACCAACTGTGACAAGCAATTTAGGCAATTTAGTTGTGGGAAGATGTTCAAAAATAGCTGCATGAGTAAAGTACTCCAGAGGTGGGGGCTGAAAGTGCAAATTAACAAAAAAAACAGCAATTAATTATCACTTTATCATTACAAGAGGGCAAATAAACAGATAAAACTAACATTCAGACAGAAACCTTTCTTCAAAATGAGAAATTGTAAATTTCATATAAGTAAAAAACTTCTTCCTTCACTGTTTATAGCAAGAACCAACACTATTGTACAAACAAATGCTTTTAAAATGTGTTACAGGGATAATTTCTTATGTCTTTTTGTCTCTTTCACACACAATCATGTTGTCACATACAGTAGTTTAGAGTTACTGTTACTGCATGAAACACATTCAGTCAGTAATTGTAATGACTATAGTGGATTAAGGAATTTTGTGATTATACCAAATAACATTTGTTATATTCCCAATTAAGCCACATGGAGATTTGGATCAGTTAAAAATCAATATCCTATCTATAGATCTTATAGATTTTCAGAATTCTTTTCCTAATGGTCAGATATTAAATATTACTACCTTCTGTCTTTTTTGTTTTTTGGTCAGACTACATAATGCAACAATGCAGTGTAAGAGATGAGGCAGAATTTCTTGTGACTGAATTCTATAGATCACAATCTATATGTTCAAGCTGTGGTATTCAGTTTAATTTTGGCGTTGTTGGGCAAAAATTCAATAATAATATTTCAACATAATGTAATTCAAGTGGTCTGAGAGAAGACTAGACTTCTGTGCCTCCTGTTGGCTCTGTTTTCAGGCTCTAGAAAATCTAGCCCGTGACGGGAGACTTTGGCCAATCTCAGGTAATTTCATAGAGAGAGAGAGAGAGAGAGAGAGAGAGAGAGAGAGAGAGAGAGAGAGAGAGAGAGAGAGAGAGAGAGAGTGTTCCTATTGGCTGTTCTACAAATGCAGATTTGCGTGCACATCCCTTCAGGGAAAGTTCTGTTTACCGTAGCCAAAGGCTCAGGACTGCAACTAATTCAAGGCTAAACTTTTAGTTAAGAGAATGTATTGTCATCTATCTATATCAGTACATATAGGAATTAAATTGTGTAAAAAAGAAGAAGTTCAGTTTATTATACGCTCATCTCCTTGTTCGGGTGGCAGCATTAGCCTGCTACGAGGACCAGAGGCCGAAGTCGTGGCTGGGCAGACGAGCCCGTAGATTAGCCTTCTGCTAACCCTAGCTCACGGCTGCAGCTAATTCAAGTTCATGTTTTTGTAGCTGACTAGAGCCTTGATTCACAGTGTGTCATCTCAAAGGGCTTTACAAAGAAAATAGGCTGGCAATTCTCATAGAATTGCCGCTATATAACACCATTGGGATGAAATGAATGCCTACTCTTAAAGGTTACTGTCTCTGAAGCCGGTGCATGCCTGTGCTCGCCTGATGGGAGGGTCTGGACAGAGAGGGGAGAAGGAGAGCTGCAGGAGGAGCTCTCACTCTATTTTTTTTTTTGCCTTCTGCCCTCCCCAGCTTTAAGTATTTCAGTTTAAATAAACTAAACTTTTGTCCTGAAAAACACATCTTTGGGCTCCTGGGTAGAGCGGGCGCCCATATGCAGAGGCTCGGTCCTCGATGCAGCGGCTCAGGGTTTGATTCCCCCTCTCTCCCCCCTTTCCTGTCTAACAGCTGTCCTGTCTATTAAAGGCTAAAATGCCCCTAAAAAGAAAAACACATCTTGAACTTTCATCAGAATAAATGAGACAAACAACATAGTCTATTTAATAAAAGTGTTTATTTTAATTTCCTGTGTACTTCATCATTTTTGTACAGTTCATCACTCTCTTCAACCAAAGAACTTCAGTTTCTGTCTCAATATTATAACAACGTGAATCTTCACACACAGATTCCGACTGAACAATCAGAAGGAAATGTTTGACTGTATATACTCAAACATTTCCTTCTGATTGTATTGTCAGTTTTGTGCTGGAAGCTGCAGTTCCAGTGAGAAACAGAGCAGAGATTGCTTACATTAGAGGTCCCAGTTCACTGTAACGACAGGATTTTATCTACTGGATTAGATCAGCAGCACATAACACCGAGAGAGGAGAAAAAACACACACATTTAAACACCAAAAACCTACATATACTCTTACTTTACACACACACACACACACACACACACACACACACACACACACACACACACACACACACACACAGTCGCTCAGCTGATTGAGAACAACCACAACCACACACACAGAAACCAACAGACAGTAAAGTAACATTACCTACAGTACAAAAATCAAAAAATATATCAAAATATACAATTATTATTTACAGCTCAAGTATACACCCGGGCACTCTTACTATATGCTATACTATACTCAGTGTGGATTTATCAGAATGTACATCAATATGTACAGATTAAATACATCTCATGTCTTAAATACTATAAATATAACTATGGATTTGGTCACATAAAGACTATTTGCACAGTTAAATAAAAACACTATTACTCTATTTTTGTTGCGTTATTCACAGTAATTCAACTGAGTTACAGTAAAAAGAAGTTGCTTTGTAGTACATAATGCAACACAGCCGACACATGGACAAGACAAAGAGACCCTGGAGTTTTCAACAATAAATATCCAATATCAATAGTCTACTAAATGCCAATATCTTTTTACTAAGCAAATTTGAACCAATATGATAAGACATTTTTCCACTGGGCAGAGTATTTCAACAGTGTCTTTAATGTTAAAGGCAAGACCTGTTGTGCCTGGTGTGGAGAAGTGGGAACTCCTTGGCGAAATGTGGCAAACTGTGCATCATGTATTGAAATAAGCCAGGGGTTTAAAATAAGATTGCTGTTTTCAAAAGACTCTGTGAACTCATGTGTTTTGATTGTGCTCTTTACTCCACACCAGTATAAGCTCAGGTTTGTCAGCTCATGTATTTATTGTGCAGATCAATCTATAGTTAGAACAAACTATAATGGTGCAGTTTAGCTTCTTATGTAGATGGCAGTGCATTTCAGTGTGCAGACTTATCCTCCAGTGACCCCTTGGAGGATGCAGGAATTAGACCATAACTAACATAATCTATAGGTTTCATCATCCAGATCACCCACACTGACTCTATTTTTAACTCATTGACTGGAGCTTGCTCACCAAGGCATGCAACTCCTTTGTGCTCACTTTCCTGTGCTTCCATAAATGTGCTTTAATGTGCTTTAATGTGCCCTGGTGTGTCAGAGCTTTTAAGCTGCAGGGGAATTCAGGAGAGTGCCTTCACCTGAGGTTATGTGTCATTTGTGTCGTAAGCCAATTGACCAAAAACATCTGGTTTCTTGTACATCACAGTAGTTCTGCATGTTTCTGCTCATTTTTAGCAACTGAGCAGGGTATACTCTGGCTAATGTGTGTTTACATGTTCATTTGTAAGATCCTAATGCATTCAGGATGGAGAGCAACCACCTTTCCTGTGATTTAGGGGGAGACTAGTGTGGAAAGATCCCTTTGTTTTTTTATTGTTTTGTTTTCACAGTGGTTCACCTACTGCCCTTTACTCCCTGTAATGTAGGCTTTCACTACTTAAACCCTCACATTATTATTACAAAAAAGAACATAGATCTTTGGGCGACAGGAGGGAAAATAAAGGATGTAAAGGTGTTTCATGGTAGATCAGTAGGGAATTATATTATTCATCACTTCAGTATATACCAAGCAATATATCACAGCTACTGTAGGCACTACTAAGTACTAGGTACTGTAGCCTGAAACCTAAGCAGATAGTAAGAGCCATGTAACAGTGTAGGTATTGGTCAAGACTTTACGTATTTAGGAGGACCTAGGAGCTAGCCAATGGCATCAATCAACACTAGTGTCATAACAGGGCAAAATTCAATGCATCAACACACTCTTAACATTATAAGATGCAACATTATTGTTAAAATGCTCAAATTTTACAGAAAACAATCTGCTTAACTAACACACAAAAAACAGATGTTTGACAAAGTTGTGTATTGTGCATTTCGTAGACATTCTGCCCTCAATCTGTCACTATATATAAATATTGCTAACCAATACATATTCTGTGACAGCATTCTTGTGATTAATGACAAAGCTTTTGTCCAACCTGCACTTGACAAACAACTCCAGGGTCTCTACCTAATTAAAGTGCTCAAGTGAATGAGATGAACCAAAGCATAAGGCAAACAGACAACAGAGATGCTGTTCAGGCACCAAACAATGTGACTGACTGACTGTGCTTCACACTACATCTGTTCAGTCTCAAGTATTGGTGTTGTCTCAGGGAGGGGCCACGAGAGACAGAGAGTCATTGGCTCCTCTGCTGGCCAACAGAGACATCCAGTGATGAAATCCGTGTATTACCACTTAGTCCAAATATTTATATCACTGCACAATTTCCATATTATACCCCTAAACATACATTGTCATACAAGATTATAGACATTTTTTATACAAAAAAGGATTAAACTTTTCACACCTCAGTTCACAAAAATACATCAAAGTGTACATTTTAGTGCTTATGAAATCCATAGTGGTTACAATTTGAGGAATGTACAACAATTAAACCCAAACATCTTCCTCTTAGGGGTGACGCATAATAAATCCACAACGCGGCACGGCAGTGAACCTCTTACTCAATGCACTGTAAAACATTAGAGATATATTCTTGTAGGACCTCAACAGTAAAATATCTTGTGTGTATTGCTGAGTACACAGTTGTGCAGGTGGAACAGACAAAGCAAGATGTCCACTCTTCTCTTCCTCCTTCACATCAGAAGAGGATCTGTATCTATGGTGCGTTGCCACGGCTTACCTTGGGTAACGCTGCTCTATTTTTAAAGAGGCAGGGTCACCGGGAGCTCTCATTCAGCAGCAGATGACACACTGACGCACGCACACTTGCACAGGCACGTACACAAACTCACATTTTCCAATTCCTTCTAGGTCTGCCTCATTAACACACAGACAGACGACGAGCGTGATGCTGCTCTGCTTATCTCTACTTGTGCACTGCCAACTCTGCCCTTCTAGGGCATTGATTAAAATAGAATCGCTTGATTAAATTGATTGATTCAAATGGAAAAGCTTTGTCTAGACCAGCTGCGACTGGAACAGCAGCGAGACAACGTGTGCAGTGCTGTTGGCAACAGCTCCAGAGCCTTATTTGTCAAGAAGAAAGGTTGTTTAAAAGAAAAGTGCTGCTCTGTGTTAAGGCTCAGAGATGCTCTAAAACGATAGTGGGTGTCTGTGCTTCGGTATTCATGGAGAAGAAATGAAGAAGCGAATACTTTTGCACTTCTGTGATGTATATACACGATTTACGGTGATGTCTCAGACTATTGCACAACACATATGTACAGTATTCTACATCAGTGGGGAAAGTAGGGATAGAAGGAGATCCACAGTTTTATGAGGACCCTACTTTGACTGGTTATTATTGCTGATGCATGATAGGCACAATAAAGATGTAATGTGCTTGTAACACTGTTTACACTATAAGACTTACTTATTACCTACTGATATGAATGCATTTGTAATAAGTTTGCTTTCTAGATGAGAAATGTTCTCATACGGTGATACTGATCATGAAAATAAGTTTTCTTTCTGAGTCTCCTTCCATCCATCCTAACCCCACAAATCATTTTCTACAACTGAACCAGAATAATAAGATGTTAGGAACATCTAACTGTCTCAAAAAGAACCTTCTCCAAACTGGTAAAGCATTTTAGCGCTGCACATACCTTAACCTCGGCCAGAGCTTATTACAAAACAAAGCTTGTAGTATCTAAGCCCTCAGTGGACCTTTCTAAGCTTCACTCCCTCTGTTCCTGTCTCTGTCCCTCTCTCTCTGCCCCTGTTTTACTTTGACAAATGGAAAATGTCGTTATATCTGGTGGGACTCGCATTCCCATAATCCCTTCATTACAGCTAGGATTGACAGGCAACTGGCAGCACGGATCCTATGGCGGGGAAGAACCAAAGGCGAGGAACGTAGGG
Organism: Sander lucioperca; assembly: GCF_008315115.2. Lineage (NCBI taxonomy): Eukaryota > Metazoa > Chordata > Actinopteri > Perciformes > Percidae > Sander > Sander lucioperca. The sequence continues at coordinate 5,531,503 of NC_050184.1, read as the reverse complement.
ACAGAAAAGGGGGGATAGAGAGACTCAGCTCTGGGGGGTTAAAGTGTGATGAACGCTGCAACAATCAACAGTGGATTTTCATTGCCTCTTGACTTCCTCTGTTCCTCCCTTTCTTCCTCTGTCTCCCTCTCTCTAAGCAAGGCTGGGGTTTAATGGATGGGAGGATCTATGAGCTCAGTGGATCATAGCTCAGACTCGGGCGAGCCGATGTTCTGGTAGCCCGTCTTGGTGCTGGTGCCGTAGTTGGTGTTGGTCATCTCTTGGGTGCCGCCGGGGCCCAGGTAAGCACGGTGGGCAGGCATTGGGGAAGGAGCCTCGCTGAGCTTCTTGCTGAGGATGAAGCGCTGCTCGTCCTGCTCTTCGAGGTTGGAGATGTCCTTCATCATGCCTTTACGGTAGGAGACGGACAGCTTGTTGGAGCCGTCTGAGATCAGGTTGAAGTGGCGAACAATAAAGACAAGGGGTAAAGGCAGCATGGCCACCACGATGAGGGAGTAGGCCATGGCTAAAGCCCAGGGAGGGTAGCTGTGGAAACGCTCTGCGCCCTAGCAAACAAAGAGTGCAGAGGGAAGAGGATGAAGAAAATGACATAGAGGTTTAAAAACAGGGGAAGGAGGAGGACATTCATGGAATAATCAAGTCTGGTCGTGCTTTCATTCTTTGTTTATCCAAGAGCCACTGAACACAGACCTCAGCCTCCACCCAGGCGTTGTATCCTGCAGGACTGACGGCCATCTCGATGACAGTGGAGATGATGAGCACCACCAGGACAGCTGGCGACACAAATCTCCACATGTAGTAATAGAAGGCGTACGGCCTGAAACCAAGCATGTCCTCCAGGTCCTGCATGAACCTGCGAGGAAGTGAGAAAAATAAATAGTGGGAAGGAGTTCCATCTAAGGATCCCAGTTGGCCCTGCCAATGAGCAAACATGCACAATAGCAGAGTCTAAATGGACTACTGCACCCATCATCAAAATTATTAATTACATCTTTGCTTTTTATTGATGACAAGTCAAAATGTCTGCTGTGAAAAAGCTCTATTGTTTGTTGTTATCTGCCCTGGCTGTGTCCTTTATATAATGGACACTCAGTAGTGAGCAGCAAATTCAGATTTTGGACACTTGTGAATCGTCATTTTGTATTTATTATCATCACTCACAGGTGAGTGTCACAATGTGAAGCATTGCATTGTGGGATTGATAGTAGAAATTATGTGCACTACTTATTTGTGTACTTTATAGTGCATACATTTGCATATTAATAATAATAATAATTTGATATGATAACAATAATACATTTTTAATTAAACGTCATTTACAAAGACATCGTAAAACACTGAAGCTAATATTTTGCCACTAGTAACCTACATCTGTCCTCTGTCAAATACAGTTGCATTTTCAGCTCTGAACGAATTATTATGTTATTTCAGATAGATTGCTGCAGGGCTATACGTATTGGTGAATGTCTGTTAACAACTCATTATGGAAATACCATGCACTATGCCATTTATATAGCTAGAATAATACATGTTTCCAATTATATAATGTTTCTATAGTACAAAATGGCATTTCACTCTGTTCTTATGTGGGTAAGGACACCGCACATCCAAATAAGTGCCATGGTAACCTATGTCTCCATAGGTTAACATGGCAAAACTCGACCCCCTACCTGATAGCCCCAAATATATTTACATCTTTCTATATTTACAATGTGAAAGTCCGGGATTGGAGAGAGCACTAAATGGTCTACTGAATAAGCATGACGTCGAACCTTTAGATGGAAAACATAATCAAAAAAAATAAACCACTAATGAAGTTTACTTTTGACTATCATAAATCATTTATCGCCTGTAACTCCGTGATAAAAGGACATAACAGGAATGTATTTGGCAGAGCAACGGAGGTTAATATGTTCTATGTTTTGTCCAAATGATGTCTGTCTGGTTGTTGCACTCTGAGAAAACTGTGTTGTTTTTTTGTTTGAATGTTTCATTCGTCCTCCGTTTCAATCGTCCCGGTTGTACCCTAATTGTTACGAGTTACATTAGCATTTAGTGTCTGTTTCTTTGTTCTACGAGCTCAGGTTAGCTTAGCCATGTAACAGTGTTAGCATGCTAACATTTGCTAATAGCACTAAACACAAAGCATGGCTAGTTTGGAAACAGATAACGGCGCTCTTTTTACAAATTGACCAGACACTGCAAATGTCTACAAACTGGCTTAAAAATAATTCTATCCAAATATGGCTTCAATCTACATATCCAGTTGAGTAACCTCTTAGTGCCGTAGATCCAGGCTACAGAGATGTTTTCCAGGATCACCACCACAGTGAGAGGCAAACCAGCTGAGTAGTCATCAAACATTGTGACAAAGTAGTTCCCTGAGCGCTGCACAAACAGCAGGCCTAACAGAAAGGCTATGATACAGCAAGCCACTGAGAAAGAGAAGAAGAATGAGAATCACAAACACTTCAATTTCATTAAGCACAATAGATATGAGTTACAGAGTTTCATAACCAGAATTAAGAAGAATAGAAGTCAGCTCACCACATAGGATCTCTTTGCGGATCTTAAAAGCATCCAGTATGGGTGTGGTGATGCCAGTCATGGTGCCGATCATGCTTCCCAGACCCAAGTTGATCAGCATGAAGAAGAACATGACAGACCAGAAGGGACTGCCAGGGAAATGTGTCATGGCCTCTGTGAAGGCGATGAATGCCAGACCAGTGCCCTGAACCGCCTGGAGGATAGAGAGAAGGAGCTGGAGGTCAAAAATGGCCAACGATGGCTAATGATGATGTGCTGAATTAAACTGAGTGATTCTTTGTGAAAAATCACTCACTTCAGTTCATAGTGCAGCTATTCAAGGTGATGTGCTCATCCCAGAGACACTTAAAATGAATGGATTAGTACTGTAGATTATGCTTAAAATAAAAAATCCTTACATCACAGGCCACAAACAAGTAAAAAATGGTGCCCTGACAATATTCCCATGACCTCTTAATGATCTTTGCAGTAAAAGGTTCTCTGGAAATATTGTGCATTTTGCCTGTGGTAAGTGGTCATTGTACAGGGGCAATAACACTCAAAGAATTGTCCTGCTATGAAAAATAACAGACTCTGTAGAGGGAACTGGGGCTGCAACTAACGATTATTTTCATTATCGATTTGTCTGACAATTATTTTCTTATATTACATAAATTATTAATCATATAAAATAAAAACAAAACAATGAAACATGGTCATTATAATTTCTCAGAGTCCAAAGTGATTGTTGCTTGTTTTATCTGACCAAAGACATATAATTTACTATCGCATCTGAAAAAAAGAAAAGCATCTGACTGAAGCAATTAACTGATTGTCAAATTGATGGATTGATTAAACGGCTAATCGTTGCCACTCTAGAGGAAACACTACTTTGTTTAGCATCATGGTATTTTTAACCTCCCCTGTCTCTGTTATTTTTTATATATAAGAACAACTTGACGTGCATCATCACTTAAACACAAACTACGTCTTGATAGCGTAACACACTTCTGATTATTTAGAAATACTTAACAATCACATTGTCATTTCAGCTTGTCCCCCTCCCCCTCTGACCTTGTTGAGTTCATCCTCCAGCACACAGGCGTCCAGGCCCAGCTGGTCGAAGCTGTCCTCCTTAACCGTCTTAATGACACCGTACATCTCTGTGTAGTCCTGGGCGGACAGGTGGGAGAAGTTGATGTGAGGAGGGATGAGCTCTTTGCTCAGCACACCTGTGTTTAGGAAGCCCAAAATCTTCTCTGCATTACTGCACATGGACAATAGGAGATGTGGAGAAGATGGATGTGTTAGGGAGTAAGTAAAGGTCACAGTAAAAACGGCTGCCAACGAGAGATTGGTCAGGTAGCATTTGTTAAAGTATGACACACTCACTCAACAACACACTTCTCGTTCATGATGTTCGCCTTGAACCCCAGGACCGCAAACACAACTAAAGTGGCCAGGATGGAGGTAACAAAGTTAATGATGGAGACTAGCGTTGCATCAAAGTGGCAGTTGTTGTCTCGCTTGTTGTAGCTGGAGAAAGCGATGACGCCTCCGAAACCAAGGCCAAGAGCGAAAAAGACCTGCGTGGCTGCTTCTCTCCACACCTGCGGCTCCAACATCTTTTCCAGCTAGAGAAAAGGAAGAGGAAAATGTGAAAGTTTAGGTCACATGTATTGTCATCATTTTATCCTTAAAAACCCTTTGAACATTAATGTTTTGCCCTCAAGTAGCTTCATGACAACATTTTGTATATTCTATGTATTCTTCCCCGTCTTGATTGAAGATACTGAGAGAAATACTCAAACTGATGACTGATCACAGTTGGCCTGATATAACAAACTGAAAAACATGTTTTGTACATTATTTTACATGTCAGTCCCCTATTTGGAATTGGGAACAGGATTAAAAATATAGTTATGTGGTTTTTGAGCAATTGCTGGTCATGCAACAAGACACACATGCGCGTCTGTGGCAACTGAAAGTGCAACTTCTACAAACAATATCTTATCTGGTCTTATCTTTAATTTAGGATATCTTTGAAGTTTTAATAATTCATAGTGTAATAGTAACAGATATATCCAGGTGTTCACCCCTGTTGTAATATACTGCACTGACATTTGATGTCAGCCCAACTACACAACCATTTACATTGCATGATCATATGATTTTTCTATCTTTTTCTATGTAATTATACATATTCACCACTAGAGGGGAACATCAACCCAACAAAAAAACAACGTGGATATTAATGACATATATGCATGAGTGGATCTGAATGGCCTTGGTGGTAGAGCAGCTAAAACCATCAACCACAGCTGAGCAGCTTGCATAGAAAAAGTGTCACTTATGTTACATATCTGTTTGGCTAACTGACAGTGTATAAATGATTAGGACCAAGACAGCAGCGAACTTTTCCCCTCCAGCATACCAGAATTACACTGTGGACAACCAAAGAAAAATATGACATATTGTGTTAATTTTATTTTGAAAGTTTTCCCTATTTCTGCTGAGGCAACCCTCAGCAGAGGCAAACATTTTAGAATTGCCACTTTTTTCTCTCACCTTAGGGGTGAACATGTGAGCGATGCCATCCACTGCTCCCTTCAGCATCAAACCTCGCACCAGGAAACAGAAAAGCACCACATATGGGAAGAGAGAGCTGAAGTACATCACCTAAGAAAAAGAGAGAGAAAGTCAAGTTCATTGTTGCCATGGATACGCATTTCTAGGCCTCACACATTGAACGAGGACCAAAATGCAACCATACCCGCATGCACGCACGCACACACACACACACACACACACACACACACACACACACACGCGCACGACAACAAGCACACACACAATGAATCAATTCCAAAACTGCTTTGTGTTTGCTTGGCACTGAGTCTGATAAATCTGACCAAATGTGGAGAGGACTCCTTGAGGTTTGTAGAGATGAGTCAAAAATCCTTCCTACAGTATTTCGGGGAATCATTGAAGTACTCACGATGATAATTGGATTACTATGTTTAGTGTTTAAAAAACCGTGTCCGACCTTGGCGATCCGTGTATTTTCCTATTGAAATATGGGCTGGATGTTGCGCTGTGATGTATGACTCACTCTCTGGACCGAGATTACAGGATGTTGTTGCAGTTGTTGCCAAACGAAGCATTTTTCCATCTGCATCCTTTGCTTGGTACAGATTAAGCTTATTAATGATGCATGTGTCTCTCTTCCATAATCTAGATGAGATCTGAAAATAGACTAGTGCCGATGAGAGGGAATGACGCGCAGCAAAGGGCCGCAGGTCGGAGTCAAACCCGGGCCAGCTGCGTCAAGGACTGAGCCACCGTATATGGACGTGCGCCCTACCAGGTGAGCAACACAGGAGCCCAGAAAACCTACCTTTGACTGAAAAGCATTAGCAAAGTGAATAAAACATGGCGGAATCATCGATTAAAAATAGATTTTTTTAAGCTTTTGTTAAAATGATTTATTGTGTACATACAGTATTCATATGGTGTGGTAATCTCTCTAGTTTGCAGGCTCTGCCCCTGCTGTGAAGCCATGGAGACCCCGTACCTTCCCAGAGGACTGGATGCCCTTGATGACAGCCAGGCAGACCAAGATCCAAGCTACCAGAAGGGACAGGGTCATCTTCCAGTTCAGGCCGCCGGTGTCATCGATCGAGCTGGTGATGTTGAGAGTCTGGCGGTACCAGAAGTAAGTGGTGGCCGAGCTCTTCTCACACTCCGGCTCCACGACTACAGCAGCAATGAGGAAAGGGAGGGAAATGGCATAAACAGTGCTGCAACAGTGGAGATATACAACATAAATTATGGACATTCAATTTGGTTGTAAGTTTTGTTGGAGATTTTTCTTTATTTATCTGTCAGATAAATGTATTTGTAAATAGCCAATGGTGGAACAAGTATTTGCTTAAGTAAAAGTAGCAAAACCACAATGTCTTGCTTTTACAATATGACTAAAAATTAGGGTTGGGTATAATTTGGGTTTTTTCCGATACCGGTGCTATAGCGATACTTTTAAAACGGTGCCTGAACCGATACTTTTTAAGAAAGTAATTTCACTAGTAAATTGCTGTTGAACGACAAAAACAACCACCAGATGGGAAAAGGGTATTTTACAATAACTTTGAATGCACCACAAGGCTACCAATTTCAGTGAACGCACCGTCTGTGAGGCATCTCACTTCTGTACCATCTTTGTTGGGAGTCGCACATGCGCACTAAGTACTGCTAGCTTGTCAGTTGCAGAGCATGAGAGAGTGCCATGCTAGCAGCTAGGCGAGCATTATAACGGGTGTTACAAAGTGACGCACGTTCGTCACAGAACTAAAGGCTAGTCTACAATAGAGCTGTTTGGAGCAGTTTGTGAACAGTGTTTTCTCTGGAAGATGGTAAGTCCCTTTGGGGTGGACTTTGGGCTTTTTCACTTTGTAAACCTATAACGTGCACAAAAAGATATATAACACAATAAAGGAAAGGGAAAAAGCCAAAAAGAATAATATGAGCACTTTAATGTTGACTGACAAGGTTTAGCTAAATAAACTATACTGCTATGTGCTTGAAATAAATTAATGACTCACATTTTTAAACCTTAAACTGCAAACATCTCTATTCTCACAAGTCTTTTTTTAATCTATTATTCGAGTCGAAAAGCCTTATTTTTACAAAACAAACTTATAAAACCAAGTGTCATTTTTCTTGATTCAATGCTGCAAAATCGCGACCCACTTATTAAAACATTGCTCTATAGCACTACTAGTGCTACACAAACTCTACAGGGTACCTTTAATCTGCAAAGTACAAAGTAGAAAAAATAAAGATAAAGTACAAGTACTTTGTAATTTGAGTAAATGTACCTAGTTACTGTACATTCCACCTCTGCACATATTTCAACAGAATCCTGTTGGAGGCTCCACAGCATCCCCGCTGCATCCATAATCATAAGCATAGTCGACATCCTGCCCTCTAATGTTAATGTAAGCTGATGCCCTTTACTCTGCCAGAACCTGCATGTGCCTCCACCACAGGCTACCTGCTGCCAGCCATTCGAGGTACTGACACTGTTGGCCGGGTCATACTATCTGACAGGCCTCGCCAACAGAGCTGCTCTGTAGAATGACTTGCAGGGCCATCCCGGGTAGAGAGACAGCACAAACACTTTTCTGTTAGCCTGCAGAGGCACTGCTGCTTGACTGCAGAGCCACAGCGAGGCAAGCTGTTTCAATGCAAAGACACGTTCTGCAGTTTTATGCACCGCTCTGCGTAGCACTAGGCAGTCTGTGTGCATCTGCTGAGATACTTTGCTGAATATGGAATTGTCTCGCAGGACTCTGCAGCATTTTCCTCTATTTGTTGAATGTATAGAGAGTTAACACCTACCAAAGTCAAATTCCTTGTGTATGTAAGGCCAATCAAACTGATTCTGATTCTGATTCTAATTCTAATACATGGTGCCGAGGGCTTTACAAAAAAAAGCTCTTTTGTATGGGCATTTGTCTTTTGCCGCACATCTCTGTATAGTTGAAGCTGTGTGCGGTGCATTGTGTTTTGCGGTGCATTGTGTTTTGCACTTACTGGCTTGGGATCCATTTCTCTGGATGGGGCATTCAGCCCAAGGCAGTGGATACTGGAAAGACTGGAAGAAATAGAAGATGCTCCAGCCGATAATCACATTATAGTAGAGGCCCACAAAACCGCAAACCTGAGGGGAAATGAGAGAAAACAGCAATATTTATCACTCCTAAAAACAATCACTATCTTACAACACACATACACAAACAGCACAAGGGACAAACAGCCTGCAGTTTGTTGAGATGAACGCCTCTTCTTGAGAGGGGGCACGGATGCTGAGCACACAGCTTAAGTCGGAGTGTGGATAAATTATTGAGCTGTTTGCTCTCAGCAGCAGCCAAGGCTGGGGTCCTCTATAATAAGGTATTTATAGCTGCTGAATCTCCCTCTGCCACATCCGGGCTGCCACACGCCTTACTGCCCCAGGCCAGGCCTCTCCCTCCCCTCTTTTGCACTAGATTGATGAAATCACTATCGAAGGACTGACAAACAGAAACACTGATGCAGTAGATCACTGACTGACTGACTGTTTTAGGCTGATGACGCTGATTGCATGGGTGTATGATGGTTCACTACTCCTGCAGATGATGGGGACAGATTATGATAGCTGATCTTTGCATGCCGCTTGCTGTAAAACAAGAGGAAGTAACACGAGCAGGCAGAGACCAGTAGACTGAGTTCTACAGCACGTTTGTTGTCCCAATGGCTGACTGAAAAACAGATGTCATGGTTTTTTCACTAATAAGAAGACTTTGGATATTAGTAGGTCATTAATAAATTCCTCAATCTACTTCACCAATGGATATGTTCCCTTGTGAAAACCAATGGATTAAATTGTAATTGACATGATTTCATGCTGACCTTGTGAATGAACGTACAAACCATTTTAAGCCTTCATTTAAGCCTACATAGTGTTAGTTTTAGTGTTTGATATTTCAACGGTTTGGGTGTCTGGGCAGTATCACTTTACATGTGGGGTCACAATATATACAGTCATGTGAAAAAATTAGGACACCCATGCTAAAGTTGACTAAAAAGAGGAATAAAAAAATCATCTTTTGGAAATTGATCTTAATGCCTTAATTAAAAAAATGAGGAAAAATCCAACCTTTAAGGACACCAATTTTGTTTGTAAATAAATAATGTATCGTGAATAAATAAATTTTCTTCCTTAAAATACAGGGGGCATAAGTAAGTACACCCCTATGTTAAATTCCCATAGAGGCAGGCAGATTTTTATTTTTAAAGGCCAGTTATTTCATGGATCCAGGATACTATGCATCCTGATAAAGTTCCCTTGGCCTTTGGAATTAAAATAGCCCCACATCATCACATACCCTTCACCATACCTAGAGAATGGCATGGTTTTATTTCAGTTAGCCTAATAGCTGGTTTGATTTGCATTGAGAGATGATTTTATGGAAAGTACCCCATGCCATTCTCTAGGTATGGTGAACAGTATGTGATGATGTGTATATATATACAATATATATATAAATAAAATATAAAACATCTTGAATCATAAATGCATGTTGTAATGTGCGACCAGTATGATGAGTTAATTGATTAACGGTCTCATGTTGGTGCTTACCATCAGACTGGAAACCCCGATGCCTCCCAGCTGTGGGCAGACGTAGTTCCACACCCCGATGCTGCCACGCCTGATCCTCTGTCCCACTGCCAGCTCCAGGAAGAACAGGGGGATGCCGATGAGGAGGAGGAGAATAAAGTAGGGCACCAGGTATGCACCTGAGACAGAGGAGGCAAAGAGAGAAGAGGCATTACTGCAGAGAGTGCAGCAACTTTGGTTGTCTGAATGTTTGAAATTCATGTATAGTGAAGGTAAAAAGCTCATTGTAAAACAGCAGGAGGGACATTGCTAAATTCTATTCTCTTTATTATCCTCCACCCCTCTAATTCCACTCCCTTCTCTTCCTCTTTTCCCTCTCATACTTCATCGGCAGAAGGGACAATGGAGAGAGAGAGAGAGAGAGAGCAGCTGGCACTCAAAGACAAGTCTGGTCCAGTCTGTCCTGCTTACGTCAGGACATGAAGGGGCACCATGGTGACAAACCCATCCACAGCCAGAGCGCACAGGCTCATACTGACGGGCAGCTGGGAGGAGCAGCCTGCTTCCAGACTAAAAACAGATGACGTTTAACTTGATCCAAAACATTGATCAAGTCGTGAGTGGCTATTAGAGCTAGCAGCAGACAGAGGAAACAAAGACAGGCACACAGTGTCGTGTTACACAGTGGTATTATTATCTGGACCGTTAGAAGTGACTTCTGTGTTGCTGCCTACTTTCACTGATCTTTGATGTCTATTTTGAGCAGCAGACACACATAACAGAGGAAATCAAAACATGTTGGTGAGGGGATCAGGACTAGTTCAGTACGTGGTCACATAGAGGATGATTCCTGTTCATTTTAACTACACATTGAAAACATTGAACTTGATTAAAGTATTCATGGCACAATCATAGAGATATCAATCCAGAATACATACAATTTCAGGTTAACCTCTAGGATATAGATCTTCATGATTGGCACAATGAGGTCTATAGTGTAGCAGCCGGAGACTATTTAAGACTGATTGATTGTCTGACTTGTTTTTTTGTTTGCTGTTTGTACACAGCAAATCTGTGTAAATTTAGGTGTATTAGTCATAATCTGTCAATTTCTTAGAAGAGATATTTACGTGACTACATCGTAAAAATGTGTACTTGTGTGTATGTTTATTTTATGTGTATAATTAAGAATATCAAAGAGTTAACTAATCTAACTAAATTGGTTAAATAATACTGGAAGTAATTATTGAATATTTACCAGTGTGATTTATTTATTCTTTTCTTTATAGTAGCCTATCATATTTACCTGTTACTGACCAATCCATGTCGCTTCGCTGTCCCCTTACTTTATTTGTGTGTTTTTTGTTTTTTTAAGTGCAACTATGTCCACATACCTCCTTGAGAGTGTCATCGTGGAATAAAAAAAAAAAACGTCAAAAAAGTCTCTGGCACCACCATCTGGTCAATAAATACTAATGGTCAGACTCCTGAATGAAATTACTAGCAGGTATTCATGCTCCTCAGAGGCTAAATGGTCATCAAAAAGGTTTACTTGGTACTTTTGTCTTGTCTGGACTACTGTGCTCTACAGTGAAGACAAATGTTAACATACATTATGCAAGTTCCACCAGGAGACACAAGCAAGATAGTTCAAATTAATGACTTAAATTATTTATTTGTAGGGCAGGATAAATTCGTTATTTTAATGCTCCACTGAGGCAGACTCTGTTCTTTTGTGTTTCCATGTGTGTGATGAAAGACAACAATGTAAACCTTCACTTGACTAGAAACGATGAAAAAGCCCAGACAAGACAATGCAGCACCTCCCACTGAGTCAAAATCCAGCGGAGGATACACACTCATTATTGCACACACTCAGATTAAAGTGCCTTGTTATATCATGCCTTTCAAATGCCGGAATAGTTTGACATTTTGGGATCTTATCTTTTTTCTTTCTTGCCAAGAGTTAGATGAGAAGATTGATACCATTCTCATGTGGGAGAAAGGTATCAAGCTTCTCATCTAACTCTCTATATACATAACATGGTAATTTGAACAAACATAAAAGCAAACTTTATCACGTCCTGGATTATTTTAGAAACGTTTTTTTGCAGTGTGTAAACATTTTCTTTTCACTATCCTAACGCTTTTGAGCAAATCGTCAATGGCTCAGAATAATGCAGAAATCTGTCTGTACCGTGCCAAAATGTTGTGGCAGTTTGGACAAGTGCAACACTTTAGGTGGTTGAAACTGTCACTACAGTGGTCTGTCCTTGGATGAAATGTTAACTGGTAAGACTACCTGGGTTAGTTCTCTGTGTGTCAGATACAACAGGTAACAGAAAATACACAGTACTTATTGACTAAGGGACTGTTCGTTATTTATTTAAGGGGCTACCGGAGGAGTTTTGGGATCTTTAGTCAAAATAGACTTGACCCTCCCTTCGCCAGCAGTACATTTTTCTATGACCCTCCAAAATGATTGGGAAAAGAGGTATGACCCTCCCCAATAATGTATTGATGCCTTCTGTACTGGTTTGTGCTTGGCAAAAATGCACAGATAACCACTTTTACAGTCATGACATACATGACTTAACCTCTGCTTTCTCATCTTACACATCACACTTCACTGTTATGGTGGCCATTTGAGTAGACTTACTCACTAACATTGTTGTGGAAACACAATAAGCATGGAAACTAAATGCACACTTCCTGCATTACTGCATTACTTCAAATAAGTTACTTAGTTACTCCTCTAGTAAACTAGTATTCACATGAAATAAAACAATAAAACATTGAGTCCACAAAGCACACTGGATAATAATAAATTCAACACATGAACTTGTTGCTATGGACTCATCACTAGGCTTCCTCAGTCACTGTATATTTTAGCATATAGGTAAAGCTGCCGAAGCTGAACATTATCCAAAACTCCATTTCTCAGACGAGCGTCAATTTGGGAGCTTGCATGCCACCACTCCTTCCTTCTCAAATGCCTTGAAAAGGCTGTCGTTTGCACAATTTCAAATCACCGGGACCGAAAGGATATTTGAAGAGTACGTATTGGCACCAGAAATTACATTCGCTCTAGAATCTTTGCTAGTGCCCTCTAGAGGACCCTCAGGGCGTTTTCACACATGAAAGTCCGAACCAAGATTCATGTTTTTGTTACATTGTATACATTTGATCCGGTAAGTTTTGGTTTCACACTGCAGTTATGCAAGCGCACTAAAGATCTATACGTGACAAAACTACGTCCTGCCGTCATCACATACGTGAGCTGCGTCTCCAGATACTTATAATTGATTGGTTTGTAGACAGGCTTCCCCGTCCTCTCGTCTCCTCTCTCTGTGTCGGAGTTTTTTCAGCTGACTGCTGCTCTCCCCTACTGCCGCGGCTCTTTTTGTTTTGTTGTGATCTTGAGAAGCAAGACACTGGAACTTTCTGGAGAATTTATTCAGAGACAAACGGAAACCTACACTGTACATTTACTACCACTTAACAAATAAAATGCTGATGCATTCTCTGCTCTGATAGCCGACAGCTGTCTGCTCTGAGCGCATTCACCGTCACTCTCACTCTCTCATGTAGCCTACACACTAAGCACCGAGCTATTCCTTAAAGGAGCTATTCCCCGGTCTTGTAACACAAGGAGAACCTTCCAGAGCTTCTTCTATTTGGTCCGAAAGTCCGAACCATCCAAAAAAATGCTTTCACACTGTAAACGAACCGGACCATGGTTCAGTTTGGTCCGGACCGAGACCACCTCTTTTGGTCGGACCAAAATTTGGTCTTTTGATCCGGACCGTGGTCCGGGGGAGGTTTCACACCTGTAATTTTGGTTCGGATCAAACTGAAAAGTCCGAAAGTCCGGACCAAATGAGGTATGTGTGAAAACGCCCTCAGTCTCTCCACTTGAAAGCCACAGCGCGAGGCCTTTATTTAACTCCCCCTACCCTGCAAGAAAGAAGGAAATTAAGGATAAACGTGGTGTGCAGAGGGGTAGGTGCCTCAAGTGTGAAGAATGTGAGGATTACGACCTGCCAGCACAGGGCAATGCCTGCAGCTACTGTGGATGCACACCAGTACACCACCTGCAAGTCCCAGAGACCGAGTTGGGTCAGACATTTGAAAGTTGCCAAAAATTCGACCAGGTATTAATGTTCTCTGCTGTAGGTTTGAAGCTTTCAACGAATATTTAGTTGCTAGGCAACGTGAAACCTTTGAGCTAGTCAGCTTCATTATATTCCAGCTTCATGTCAGTGACGATACTTTGGCAACAGGTGGCGCAGTTAGCTATAGGGTTTTTTGTTGGGTCAGACCCATCTGCTAGCGATGGGGGGCCGAGACTGAGAGCTACATGGAAAAATATGCACCAAACAAGCCACTTTGCAATGTTGCTGTTTTCATGAATACAAAAGTTGAAATCGCAGAGGTATTTCTTTCTGTAATGCAATACAAATTAAGCTTTTATGAGATATGAGCAATTCAGCATTACATTTCACGCCAATGACAGAGGCCAGTGGGCATTCTCAATCACATCAGAACAGTATCCTGGACAAGACTGTGGACGGAAACATGCAAATTTCATGCTCAAACAAAAGGATACAATCAAAATTGTTACATGCTATTGAGTTAACTACTACCACCTGGCCACTTATTAAATTGAGGATTTTACACTCATAAAAAAAAATCACATCATTAACAGCATTGACTCAGCACAACGTTTCTTTGTTAACAATCACTCAGCACCCTGAAGGGGACACATGTACACTATGGGTGTCCCAATTAGGAATCAACTTTAAAACCCAGGAAGTGTCTCTACACTTTTCACATACACAAAACATTTGAGAAGTGTTAAAATGCACCAAAACAGCCATCCATCCACCTACCTCCACCGTTCTTCTGGCACAGGTAGGGGAACCTCCAGACATTACCCAGGCCAACAGAAAAGCCCACCTGGGCCAGGATGTACTCCAGCTTGTTGTTCCAGGCCGGTCTGCCGTCCTCGGCGTCGGGGTCAGGGGAGGGTATCAGGGCCTTCACTGGAGCGGTAGAGCCAGGACTCAAACCCATACTCATCTGACTGCTCTTATAGTCCATGGGATGCTCCAGGGACAGCAGGTCAGCCACTGACTCAGTGACTGGCTCATTGCTGTGCTCCCGCTGGGTCACCTTGGTGTTCTTTGGCATAGCTGCAACACCGGAGCTCCTTCAGGGTGAAGGTGGTATAGGTGACTGACTGGAGATCAGGAGGAAGCAGGTAAAGAAAGTTGTGTTTTTTTCTTCAATCTGCGAAGAGAAATAGTTGGAGACAAACACAAAATGTAAAGTATTTTTTTCTTCCTAAACCATCAAATGTAACATTTAAAAATGAGGCATACAGTTTTTAATTGATTTTAAAGCGACTTTGAGTCCATGAAAAGCGCTATACAAATTCAATTTATTATTATTATTATTATTGAGTGTATGGGATACAAAATTTCTGTGGTTTCAGCTACTCAAATTTGAATATGTTCTGATTTTCTTGCTTGATCTTAAACAAAAACATTTGCTGGTTGGACAAAAAGCGAGTGATGTGCATTATTTCCCCACTAATTTCTAATTTTTTATAGACCAAGCGATTATTAGAGAAAATAATCACATTAATGAAAATAATCACATTAATAAAAATAATCACTAACTGAAGCCATCTACAATAACATAACCAGTGACTTTTACCATTTCGGTTCAGAATCATGTGCTCTGCTTTTTCAGTTTGCTAATTGGCAGCCTACATAACTTTCTTAAAATGGCAGTAAAACTTCAGCACTTTAGAGCCATAAGTCAAGTATTTCAGTAATCCACTTCATTATGGTGAATACGACACAAAGATTGAATTACAATCCATTTCACAGCAGAGCCCTTTATACTAAAGTTGAGTCATGTGAATAGCATTAAAAGCAGTGTCCGCAACAGTCTGTCTATGGGACTGCTGCTCTCAGGAGAACACAGTGCAATAAAACTAAAGCCTAAAATTATTAATGTAACGTATTTTTTTCTCATCAGCTTCAATGTCTTGTCTGCAGGTTTTTTTTAAGATTTCAGAAGCTGTGATGAAAGAGTCCAGGAGTCCAGTGCTCCTGAAAAGAAAAACCTGTCTGGAAAGTTAGTCTCTCCAAGTTCTCCGGTATGCGTCCCCTTTTTAGAGGCCCTTTTTCAAATCCAATCCACTAATAATCCAACAATCCTGTGTGCAGTGCCTCCCCAGAGGGAAACTGGTGTAGATAACAACATAAGAGCTTGTGTGGTCTGAAGGTCATTATCTCTTACATAAATGAGTTTTACAGTTATTGTTTTAGCAGAGGCGATAAGCCACCCAGACTCTGACACATCTCGTCTTGTGATCACTTTAGTTAGTAGATAATAGGCTAAACAAATTGAGACACTGATTTATTTTTTTGAAAAGTGTCAAAATCGATGCAGCAAAACAAGAGATATTGCATTTTTTATTACATCCTTTCTTCTTCTTTGTCAAAAGATGGCATCAACATTACCCACAATGCAACTCGACCACTGACAGTTCGGACGGAGATTCAGGTCTTATGCTAGTGGTGGCTAATGTAGCCTCAAGCAGCGCTCACTTCTTCCTAACTCCCCTCTCCCACATTTTTTCATTTTTAAACTTGTAGTCTTCAGCCCCAACCGACACTGACTCAAGTGACATCATCTGAGGCGACCTGGGATTTGAGAAGACTTTATAAAACTGTTTTCACATAAACAGTAGTACTCCCTAAGACATGTTAACAGACTTTGATGTGTAAAATTGGTGAAGTTCCCATTCAAATAGTATCTCCTAAGTAAAATAGCATGTGTGCTCTTTTATGATGTTGGAGGAGGTGGTCTTCATTTCAGGCGATGTGGCCCACCTTCACTATAAAACACTGTGGGGAACCCTGTAAACACTAATCCCTTTAAATTAAAAAGGAAATTTGTAGCTGCAAGCATTAAACACTCAAAATGCCGAGACCATTGACCCTCAAAGACATTGTGAGACAGTTAGCATTTATTGCACATTACCTAATTAACTAAAGGTCATCTTAACAGTGAATGATGCAGGCGATCTTGGTTAAATACCCAAAAAGCAGCTACTGTACAGGAGCAGAAAATGACAGAAACCAGACTTTGAAGAGAGATTTCAGGTTTGGGACGAACCAGATCTGACTTTCCACTCTGACAGCTCAAGAGCAGAGAATAGAGACCAGAGGTGTTTGATCTGGAGACGAGACCTCCAATTTGAAAACAAATGCAGCCCACTGAATTCACAGTCAGCAGCATGCACATTCCTCAACAGTGGCACTGAGCCCCCTACAGTCACGACACGCAGCAGCTCCGAGGCTGAGAGCTTGACGCAGATCCCAGAACAATAGTGACCATAGCAGTCTACTGGCTATAATACTGAGTCACCATCAAACACTTTCCAAATGAGGTGTGAAGCAATGATATGCATGTTTGCAAACAACATTTTTCGACCACACTCTAGAGTTTTGAGGTTTTTATGGTGTGTTGAGTTGTTTTGCCCTACTTTTCTTATGAATGGAAATGTTGCTTAGTAACAAACGGTCCTACTTACTACCTATTGGGTCAGGATGATTGTAGCGGATCACACACACACGTATGGTTGATAGGATTCTCAGTCTGACTGTCTTATCATGTGCAGTGAAAGTTTTCGATGTTGATGCAGAAATCACCAGTCAGTGCTGACTAGGAGTGTGAGAAAAAATCGATACACTTGAGTATTTAACGATATTTTATTTTGCAATACTGTATAAATTTTCAAAAACACAATATTGATTTCATGTAAGACACTGGTTCACGTTTATGTTGTGTTTAAACCCACTACCGCTAGATGGCTATGCTGAGACGCACCACTAGTGTCCTCGCCTAGCAGTGCCTAGCAGTGCCTAGCAGTTAGAGTGCGGATCGGGACGCATTTTTCTGTCTGAGCCCGGCCCATGTCCGACAGACATTAAGATATTTATGTCCGAGCCCGACCTGAGCCCGACACAGTTAAAATCTAATTTTTTTCTCATAGGCTACTAATGACACATGTAGGCCTACGTTTGTGTGGAAAGCCCACTTTTATTAAGCAACTGTAGGAAGGCATTCGGAAATATCAACAGATGAGCGCATCAGCGCACACGGGGCAACAAGCGCACGTTAATAATAAGCTGTTTAATTTAAAATGTTCAATGCCTTATCACGCTGATGTGACCGAGCCCGACCCAAACCCGAACATCATTTCTAAATATCTGTCCGAACCCGGCCCGACCCGTCGGGTCCCGTTCGGACCCGGCGGGACCCGACGGGCTCGGTTTGGGTATCCATCCTCTACTAGCAGTGCCTGACTTTTTGCTAGAAGCTAACAATGTAGATATGGCTGAACTTTGGCCTACTTTAGCATACAAAAATTGCTGCTCACTAAGAACCTGTGAATCACAATCCCAAACTGGCAGTCTGATTTTCTGTGTACTGAATTGTCTGAAAAGAGGGCTCTATTCTTTACTCCATTGCTGGCTTAGCCTACTTTATATTGTTTGTGCCCCTCAGAAATTTAATAAAGATATGTCTAAAAAAAAAAAGACCAAGAGAACATCAGTGCAAAGGGAAAGGTGCTGCAGAGTATGATGTAGGCTATGTATTTACTTTTCAAAGAAATGGGAGTGGTGGTCCCAGACCCCAGGGAGGCAGATGTGTGATTCTGCTGCGTGTTCCTGTATTTATATGCTTCCTTATTCCCTGCTGACAGTTTGGTGTTGATGATGTAACAGCACAGGTTCTCTGTTTCTCCTACAAAGATCCGTTCCACTTTCATCTCGTCTGGTTGCTAAGCAATGGCCCTTTCCTGCAAAACTGAAATCCCATCCCTGCAGCATCAGTGGTCGCCTATCTCTCCTCTTACCATCTCTAACGGACAAACGTGATATCCTGAGGGTCGGCTGCAAATAACATGGAGCTGCTGTGACAGGACTGATGAGGGGGGTGATAGATTGTGGCAAGGCTGGAGGTGATGGTCTGTTGTGAGATATATTGCAGTGTCAATCAGGCAGCCATCATAGACAGAAAATTGTGTCATTATACAACACAATGAATCTGACAGGTACAAAACAGCATCTGCATGGCCATGTTCAGGCATCCTTCAGACACGTTACACACAGGCCCATATAGCTTCATGACTGACTCTGATATAACCTCTGATGCCTTGTCAAGGTCAAATGAATCACATCATTCTAGCAATGCGAAGATGCAAACAACCCCAATACAAAGTCAGCAGATGATCAGCAGCCCCGCAGAATTTGTCATATTCGGGGAAGATTTGAACACACATTGAGCGGCGTTGTCAAACACGGAGGATTACATGAGCGACGTTCACCGTCAATGTTGCGGTGAAATCCCCATCCCCAATCCTATTTATTTATCAGAGAAACGAACACATTATCGAAATTGAGCAAATTGTGAAAATGGTTAAAATAACGTTATTCTTACCTGGTTGTAGCGTTCGTGTCAGCGTGACACTATGAATCCAAAGTGGGTGCACGGTCTCTTCATTCAGGCACTGTCTCCGGTATACAACATCTCTGCGCGCAAAGATGCGAAATCAGCTTCCAGTCACACAGGGCGCATGGTGCGTAAAGTCTGACGCAGGAGCTCGACGCCTGCCACAAGTTTGTTTACTAATTACATTAACGTGTGCAGGTAATGGCTTATTGCAACTGTTTATCACTTTAACGATGTTCTGCAGCTCTGCAAAAATACCAGTGCACACACCTCTGGTTTCCACGTGCTTATGGCTGTGTGTTGTGGGATAAATGAGCCCCCCATAGTATGGAGAAATTACTATGGCAAGTCACGACGAAGTCTGACGCAGGTTTGACTCATCAGCTCGTGCGCACGTCAGAAGTTGATAAAAAAAAACATCTGCAGTGTTCCCAGGACGATAAGAGCATCACACATGTACACTGCAATCAGGTATCAAACAAAAAGATTGAATATGCTTTTGCAAATGGTATTTGGATTGGTCAAGATGCTCAGCAGCCCGTATAATTGAATGACAATTCTTATTATTATTTTTCATAAATATTATTTATTATTATTAATATTATTATAATTCATAGTATTATTACTGATTAGTATTCATATCATTATAAATACATGTTATTTAATATTTTTATTATTGATATTATACTTCTTATCTGCAGAAGTAGTATAAGACATATGCAGACAGTTCATATTTAATACCCTGACACAGTTTACCTTCATTAGGCAGTGCTTGATGGTAATACCTAATAGAAATGTCATAATTTGCAGTTTGGCCAAAATTATGTAGACTAAAATAGGTGTGAAAAGACAGTGCTTTCTAATGGACGTTTCTCAAGTGTAGATAATTTGTGGCACAGCCAGCAACCACAACTGCTCCACATTGCATATTTCTTCTCTGGCTCACTGGGTGGCTTTTTATTTTCACTAACAGAAGTTTGCATGACCTTTTATTGTTTTGTTTTGTTTTGTTGCTATTTTGGATGTAATTGTTCATTATTCAGACAACTAAATGGGTTTGTCAACTCTGGGTACCTTTTAATTTAAAGTGTCAGGAAGTCTAATCCTATTTATTTTTTTTGGACACTGTGGATGAATAGTGCAGGTGCAGTCTGAACAAAGGTGTTTCATCTCATAGCAACAACATCCTCCCTCTGTCACCAGAACAAGCTTAGAGTGTGAAAATGAGGCTGTCAGAAGGTGTGTCAAACAAGGACACATGGATACTGGTTGAGGGATTAGAGTATTTAGAGAAGCAATGTGCTACTAGTGTGTGAGACCCTGAAGGATATCCTGCTGGAGTAACAGTTTGTTTTTCCACTGATAACTTCTTGACTATCACCGTAGCGTAAGAAAATTATGTGTCAGATTGTCACAGTGAAGGTGTTCAGTGATTGCTAGAAACTGCTCCTGTGATCATGTTCCACTCCCTGACATAAAAGAATAAACATTAAGGGCATCCTAACAATGCTGTATGTGCTAACCCGGGGAAATTATCTGCTTCCATCACAATATCCCAAAACACACACACACACACACACACACACACACACACACACACACACACACACACACACACACACACACACACACACACACACACACACACTGCATCAACTGACAACAGTATGCTTCCTGTCTCCTTCATTTCACTCATGTGGCTCACTTTCCAAGGGCTGACTGCTGAGATCGGTTGCCATGGCAACCACCGATCACATGAGGGTTACTCACCCTGTGAGCATTTAACTATTTTTTTCCCTTATCCTCTCTAGCACCTACTGGTGTTCTGCAGTACGGCTGTGAATGAGCCACTGAAGTAAAGTACCGTAAAACATCCCTCCCCCCTTACAAAACACATCTTATCACGAGGTCAGTTTTCCTGCTTGTGGTTTATTGCTTTTGATGTGTGACTCGACTCACTTAAACACCTATTTTATCACATCTTTAAATTATGCAACAGGAGACATAATGTGCCTTGCCGCCTGTCATAGCCAGAATTCTGCTGCAGTTTTACTCACCTTAAAGCTCCATGAATGACCACAGGTTATAACTCTCAGAGAGTGTTGGTATTAAATCACTGAAGCAGACATGTGGATGGGGAAAAGAAAATCATATCTGATAAATGGTGCCACAGGAGAAATTTCACTCCGAGTGCAACATCAACACAGCTCTCCATCAATACAGCTCTGACCTGAAACATCTTGACCTTGGTGCTTTTATTTATTTTCATCTCACACAGCAGAGAGGGAGAAGACGCAGTGAGGCCTTTGGATCAAGCTTTAATATTTCACATGTTGTTAAATTGGAGTACAGAATGGAGGGGTAATGAGCCAGCAGACTGGGCTGTGATATACTGAGCCTTTCATCTATACTAGTTCTGTAGAGTCTAACTACTAAAGACCCAGGAGAGACAGACAGAACCGGAAGTGTGAACCATAAAATATTGATTTTACTCTGGATGTGAAATCTGGCTTTGGAACAGGTGGGAGATAACATGTTTCCCCACCACATATCTGATAATATTGTGAGGATCTCATTTACCATTAGTGGAGCACCAGCCCTTATCTCAACCTCAGGAGAGCCAGGTTGCCAGGTTGAAAATAAAACATGCTGACTAACACCGGCGGATCTGTGTATTGGGGGTTGTCTCTGTGCAGCTGCGCCGCATCGGCACTCACGATTCAACTTCTTCTCTCTGCTCCCCCCCTTTGGCTTGGTATTAATGGTGCAGTCCCAACTCCGTCAATGTACTGACACCTTTGCCTACTCCCCTCTGGGTGTGAGAGTGCTGCCATTGGAAAGAGATGGACAAATGAGGAAGGAGGGACACATCAGCTTGTCCAACTGTCTGGCCTCAGAAAGAGAAGGCAACTGTAACCACGCTGGCTGGTGCAACACCAATGAAGCACATAGACCTAACACTTTACCTGTCATCTTTACAGTAATGCTGCTGATGCAACAGCACTGAAAAGGTGGTGTTTTCCACATTTGTTACCTGTTCACTGGTGGAAGCATACTATATATGTTTCAGGACAGATATCTCATTATGCACTCCTCACCTGCCCTTTGCCTGTTTCCCTTTAATCACCCATCAAGTGACAAGAGGCTCATTAGCACTCAGGTAAAGCTTCACTCCTCTTCCCTAGATAAAGAAACATACACGAAAGTCATGACCGCAAGAGGACAAGCAGGAGTATTGACACCCAGCAGTAAATTCGATGGCAGAGATTTGGCCCTGAGACCGTGGAAAAAACACAAAATTAGGCTGATGGCGCATGACACCATCATGTAGACAACAATAGCATCTGAATTTGAGGCTTTGACTCTGTTGGATGAGTAGTAACAAGTCTGGCTTTCTCTCTGAAGAATAGATAATAAAACTGTTAGATGAAAAACATTTCCGCAGGGAGAGTGAATTTACTACCGAGGTAGCTTTTATGAGCTCATAGAAGTGTCAGTTGCCCTGTTAAGAAAAAACACAACTATAAAATTTTGCCACTGGTAATACATCATTCAAACATCTCAAAAGTCAGCAGAAACTTCAGCTCTACAGAGAAATCTCTCATTTGTCCATCACATCGCTAACGTGTTCAGCCCATCTTTATATTGACCTCCATCCTTATCAATCCAAAATGTAGAGATGGTTTCATATTGGTTGAGTTCTTTAATTATGAGGGTTTCTTAACACTGCACTGCAAACTACTAATGCCAAATTCCTCCATTAGCGCCTCGTGCCCTGTGCCTGCCTTTAGCATGTGTGTGTGGGTGTGTGAGCAGGGGGGGCTGCTGGAAATATATCAGACAATTTATCATGTCAGCAGGATTGGAGCAATTATAATACAACGGCTTGATTGTGAAATTACTTTGCAAAAGGCAGGAACTAATCTGAAAGTTCATTTCGAAAATCAATGAATTGTGAAATTAAACAAATGTCACTTGTTTTTAGTTTGCAGTGCTTCCACCGGCTGCTTTAACATGAGTTTTAAAGCATTTAAAGCTCAGTGCGTCAAGTAAGGCTCACAGAGGGTTAAAGTCATCATTGTAGATTTTGGTGATATAATGTGAAAACTGGTCCTCCTGGTCCTGCCCTCCAGTATAGCAGATGGCTGTTCTGACCCTGCTGTTTGAGGCTGTACAGTAAAAGAAATATGCAAGCAGTAAAGACTCCCCAGTCCATAGATCAATGTGCATTCATCCTTATCATGCATAATGAAAAGTCATTGGGCCTTGTTGATATTAATAGGCATGAGCCAGTTTGCCCTGATAGAAACAACAAAACAATTAACTAGGAGCTGTTCCTCAGGTTTATGCAAATCCTGTAAACTAAACAGTATGAGTAACTCACATTAGTTATACAGTAGTTATGAGTGTTTGCTTTATTATGCAATGTTGCTATAAAGCCTTTCAAATACTCAGTAGTGCAGTAATATATACTATTATGACCAGAGGAGCATTTCTAAACACAGTGACATGACATACCAAACCTTACAGACCCAGTCAGTGACCTATGAAAAGTCCACCTTAGACTGTAGACACTTCTCTGCCACCTCTCGATGACAAATGCGCAGCGACTGGTGCCAGGAGGGCACGACAGTGTTTAAAGAAGCAGAGCATACAACGTGTTTTATGTAACAACATAAAAGACTGTGAACAAAATGTTTGCACACTGGCTGTTATGACCCTGTCAGCTGCGTTCTTGTCAAAAATCTGCACTCCCTGGGGATGATCAGGATTTGTGCATTGTGCATTGTGTGTCTGTGCTTGGTTAATTGTTATACTTTGTACAGCTGTATTACGCCCTGTGATTCTACTGTAATGTCTCTATCTCTTGGTTAACCAGCCTGGACCACCACAGCAGATGCTGCAGTGCAATTAAGAACAGAGGATGTAATGATGTCTTTCTTTTTCATGTTTCTCTAAAATCCACGTTACAACCAAAGCAGTTCCCCTCATGTTAATCCAATGTCTATAATCACCCCCGCTGTGCTGACACTACAATAGCTGTTGACTGAAATTATATAACACAAAATGCCATATATATAGCCTATTAGGAGTGCAGCCTTGGAAACAACAGCTCCTATGCCCATAGAAAACGTATGCAGTGAGGCTTTTTTATTCATGGACCAACATCTAATGGACATATGAGATTTAAAGGCCACTGCTCACAGCATGACTCATGTGCTCCTGCCTCTTATACATCAGCCAACCAGGGACTTCGGTGCTTAAGCTGCCCTGAAAAAGGAAAAGCCAGGAAGTCAAACTCTGCATAAAAAGTAGATTTTGTCTTTTTTTATCCAGCATTTGGAAGAGGAGGAAAAAACAATTGTCTTGTAATTCAGCCAGCATTACTTCTTCTTCACAAGTCTTCTTTACAAGACAACATTTTTTCACACTCCCAGCTTTAAGTATGTTTGAGTGGTCTTTGCATAAGTCCACTTGTCACACTGCAAGCTAATTCAAAAGAGATGCAGTTTTAATGTTACAGTAACAGAATTGTAAATAACTGATTATCTCCAAATTGTCGCTTACAGTGTTTACACTGTTCATCAAGTATATGCACTCCTCCTTTATGAGAGGTGTACATTCAAATATATGTTTATTACTAAGGCCGTAGTTAGTGGTGGTGTTGAACCACACTGCATTATATTGAGAAGTGTTTCTTATATCCCCCCCCACCCCCACTGCATGTTAAAGTTGAAGTTGTATTGGATTGCAATCGATTTTAAGGTTATACCTAATAATGTGGCCCCTGAGTGTAATTCTATGATGAAAGTTCTGATTCTGAACGAGCCACTGTGATGTTGTTGCGCCCTCTACTGGTTAGAATTCTAGCAGCACCAAAGAGATCATTTCAACACAGTTGGCATATGTCTGCAGTGTAAAATAAGAAAGGGGGTAGTGGTTAGAGAAAACCTGCACACATTGATGTTATATAATAGAAAGGTGTTTACTTTACTTAATATATGGTTGTTTTGTTTGCAGTAGTTTGTTTAGTCGGTTATTCTACAAGATCAGCAAATAACAAATAGTTATTGATTTTCCACAGGTTTGCGCAATCAGTCTCATGTCTCAGAACGATTAGCATGGTAATCTATTCTCCTTCCTCCATCTCCTCTCCTGCTGTCGAGGCAGGCTGCTGAGACCTCTGCTGCGGAGGGAGGGCTTCGTTGCCATCTGGGCTGCAGCAGGGAGTGGCAACCAAGACACACATTCAACCTTTATGTACTATCAGCAAGACACATGGAGGAATAAGAGGATAACAAAAGACAACAGAGAAAAACTAAATAAATCCATCAAATTAATAAAGATGTATATGTGGTCTTAATATAAATCAAAGGTGCCGTCACTAAAGACATTCGCACTAAATAGATGCTTAAAACATTATTCGAAACTGCCCAGCTTTGCAGAGTACCTAGCTTCAGGGTCTGTTGTGAATTATTCTGGGATGACAGCACACTGCAGCCTTATGTTTACTTTAGGAACCTCCAGAGAAAAAGCTATTCTTCAGAGGGAGTCTGAAAAGTAAAAAAGTAGTGAGGAGGCAGTGTATAAAAAAAACCCTCAATAAACAAAAGTCAGTTACGCTCTTCTCAAATAGAAGAGAATATAGTGGATTGTGTGAAATAACACATGCACCACACAAATAAATAAAGTATACATAGAGTACAGTGAGACTCAATAAATGTGGATTTTTAAATGTGGTTGGTCACTGAATGCCAGGTCTGGGGTTTTCAGCTGAGAGCATGGCTGATATTCCTGCCCTGCTCTTCATCCTGATTCCCTTTCCATGTTCAGATTCATGTCTTCATCAGTAACAAGGCCAGCAGTCACTGTGATAAATTCTGCTGTTGTTCAGACGCTCATACAGAGTCTGGCCAGCTGCCAGCTCCATCAGCAGACAGCTCTGTCTGTAGAACTCCTCTTCTGTCTCTCTCTCCGTCTCCTGGAGACAAACGACCTCATCCCTGCCATCGCTCTGTGGCCGCCATCAATTATCACTGCTCGCTGTCTCATTCTCTCCTTGCTTCACTCTCCCCTTCTACCTCACTCTCATTTTATTTCTTGTTTTCTTCACACCCCATTTCATTATCGATTCGAATACAGGGTGACAAGAGCTTGATGTCTCTTTTGCAATGTGCGATGCTCTTTTTCATTTTATACAGCAATAGTGAAACCTGCAGGCTAAAAGCAAAGATAATAACTGCAGGAGCCATATATTTACATGCTTTTCACAAGCTGTTGGTTTGACAGGATGGTTCAAATGATTAAGCAAGAGTGTCATTCTGGCTGTACAGATGCTTAACTTTGGGGTCAGCAGCATGTTGCCTGAGTTAAAATCAGCACCGCAGCCATGAAAGCTGGCAACAGTCTGCCATTAAAACCATAAACAACAGAGTAAAGGGTGAAATGACCTGGTCATAAAATCTGGCTAGTCACTGGGTTTGATGTACAGTTCTGGGTTCTATAAAAACTGCCTTTGCTCTGAGCTCCACAGCCATTAGTGGGAATGATTATCGCCATATATTTCATCCTGTAGTCGCCTACTGAAGTTTTAGGTAATAGCAACTCCAAGGTCTTGCTCGTGACAGTAGGGAAAACAAATGATTATTATAAGAGGGTAAAGGTAATTGGTCATAATTCACAAGGCCCACAAAAGAGTCTCTAGCTGTAATCAAAGCTGGTTTCCATACACTGAAGGTGCCTGTTTGACAGGCCGTTTGTCTGGCTACATGATGTTGTTACACTCCCGGCTCTCCATACTGTATATGTGCCAACTTATGAAAATGATTTTGAGTTGCACGATTTTAATTATATCATTTCACCAGTCACCACAATATCTAAAAGCATTTTCAGGCTTTAGAACAATTTACAATTAAAGAGACCTTGCTTTACACCAGGGGTCAGCAACCTTAGGCACACGTGCCACCATTGGCACAGGATAACCAATGGCACACTACCAACAAGTGTGCAAGAGGGTTATTTGGAAATGTTGAAGTGTCCTCTAATCCTCATGCCAAATGACCGCTTTCACAGCCATTGGCAAGAGCACAGCCTGTTATTTACGATAGTTTGATTGACTTTTCCCCCATCCACATTCCGCAAAGACCCGCCCTACACCTAGACCTGCTTTTGACTGGTTAGTACTTGTTGCCTTCTTCACAGAATGGAGGCGCAAAGGAAAGAAAATCTGCCTGAGCAGGCTCAATGCTGGCTGGCTTAATGCTGATATGCCAGACTGATTAACAAGAACATTTTAAAATGGCACTTCATATTAAAAATGTTGCAGACCCCTGCTTTATACATTTACAGGATATACTGTAGAGGTGAAATGCAGGAGGAAGCATTCTGATCCTTTACTGAAGTGTAACTACCTCAAATTTGCACTTAAGTACAGCAGGTGATTAAATGTAGGCTACTTATATTCCACTACTGGGGAAATGTTCAAAGCTGAATACCTGCTGCATTGTAATAGTACACCTACTAATAATAAGCTGAACTTGATTTTCACCCGTCATATAAACATATAAAGACATAGACGAATGGCAAACATATTCACTGTATTCACTGTTCATGAATCACAAACAGTGGAAATTAAATTATAGTTGATATAACCATTAATCACCACTAGATGGTATCATTAATGTCACTGTGCTTCAGGAAGTGACATAATGATGATGACTTGCCGGCTGGAGGCTTGAAAGTCCATCCCAATGTCAGTCTGTTGCTGCTCGCTCAGGACAAACACAAGCTGCATGTTGCACTGTCTTGATCCAAGGATGTCATCATCTCCATACACATAATATGTAAGTCAAGTTCCTCTGGAGTTCATTGTGAATCTTACATCAATGCTCTGTCTGACTGTGTTTCATTCCACAGAAAGAAGACTGAAATACATATGCAGTTCTGAATGGCCATGCACGCTGATATCTGATATCAGCTGGTATTCCTGCACTGAAGTTGGCGGGCCAGACAAAACAAACACTGGTTTCTGGCTGTAACTATAGATAGCATGAAATTAATTTAAGCAATCAAAGTCATACTACTTGTGTGTGCAGGAAATATATTCTAACTTCCTAATAAAACAGCGAGGAACTGCAGAAAGCAAACACAAGGTTGCTGCAAGTCTTAAAAGTAAGGCAATAAAAATGTTTAGTGGCTTTAAAAAAAAATCACACTGGCTTTGTCAAAACACGTGGACACACACAGACTTCAATAAGCACAGTTGCCTGTTTGATACTCAAAGGCCGCTGCTCTCTTGTCTTTTTCCTTGGGGTCAAAGGTAAAGCCCTGACCTGATGAGGCCAACATGCTCTTGTTAATAAAACAATAAACAGCAGTCTTCTCTCAATAACCCCCCAGTCAGCACCCTCTGACTTTTCTGAAACCCAAACTTTCATCCCCTTACTCTTAACTCAAACTACAACTTGCATGCAGGCATGCAATGTGTATGTGTGTTTGTGCCCATACAAATGCATCATTTTGAACATCATTCCAACCACAGGGATATAGAGTCATAATAATGATGTATGCTAAATCATGTTTACACATGAGTGCTAAAAGGGAGTTTAATAAGACTTTATTTACTCTTTCTCCACCATATGTGATGTTCCCGAGTGTTTGAAATCTAAGATCAGTCACAGAGGGGGGCCCTGTGGCTCCCAGGACACCTAATACTCTGCGTGCTCCAGGGCTGGTGAGAAGAAAAAGAGCACAATTGGATTAGATACCAAAATAGGGTCAGTGTTTGTTTTAATCAATGTGGTGACACAGGGAGCTCTTGAAAGCACCGGGTAAAGAGAGCCTGGAGAGAGAGAAAGCAAAAGAAAGAGGAAGGGAGAGAGAGTAAAGGAGACAGATAGTGAAAGAGAAGGAGAAAGGGGGAAAAGAGAGACAGAGAGGGCAGCCGGGGTGATTGGTCCCCAGGCTATGGCTGGATAATGGAGACTAGAGGCTGGAGGGGAAGCTGTCTGGGGGGTGGCTGGCCTTTCAGAGTTCACTGTCAGGTCTCCAAACCAAGGGGACAGTGGTCACTTCCACTATCCCAGCATTCGTCCAAATGAGCTTTTATAAACATGTGGTGCAGCTGGTTTGTTTTCCACACAACACCAACATATCCTCTGACAAAGAGTGCTTCTGAAGAAATGAGCATCCAAATTGATGACTTATCTCAACAACAACTGTTTGCTTTGTTGGTTTGGTGTTGACGGGGATTCAAATAAAGTTGTTGCAAAAACATTTGAAATCTGAGGCTGGGAATGTCAACTGCCTTGTCTTCGCCTGGGCTATCTGATTACCAAATATTTTTGTAATCCTAGGCACACTGGATAAGAAGAAAGTGAGAGTGCTGAAGCTTATGATTGAGGAAGATAGTGTGCACTATCAGGCAGAGAAAAATCTAGTGTGAGTGCAAGGCTTTGGCTTTTTTTTCCCATTAAGGTTGTTGCAAGATTACTCTCCTGAGCCAAGTCAATGAATTGTGGCTCTTGGGGAGCGAATCGTGGTCGCAGCTGACTAGACTTTCCATGGCAGGGCTTAAGATCCATACTGGGATACACCACTGAAGTTCAGATGTCAAAAATGATTTTCCTCCATCCTGAGGACAAATTTACTTTTTATCGGGGGGAACATTTACTATCGTTCCCATGGACAGTAACAAAAAGAGCAGTATTCTTCTTGCCCATAATCTGTGATGTCACATTTTAGCTCCCTGAAGAATGAACAGAAAAAGATGGAAAGGTCGGTGGACTGGTGATCAAATAGATGTATTTTCTGGTTCATTACCAACCTCAAAGTCAGTCTCCAATTTATGGTCAGTAGAGTAGCTCCAGACTGTGGATCTAAGTGGTATTACAGATTAATGTTTTAGCTGTCTGGCCTTGCGAGTAACTTGGTTATTTAGTTCCAAAATACCAATTTAGCTCATGACATATATAAATACTTAAAATGAGTGCTATTTCCCTTTCAGTGCCACCCATATACAGTCCACTGACCTCAGAGTTTTGTTGCACATTACACATACATACTATCAAAATAGTGAAGAAATACAAATCTTCATCACATTATTTCTGTGTAAAGTTGCACAAAATGAGGTTTAGTGTGATATATATTTAGTCTTGTATGCAGTTTTTCTGCTGTGTAAGTATGTGCATGTTTGTGTGCATGTCTCTATAAATATACAGTATATTTGTGTGTCGGAAAGAGGCAAGAGAGCAAGAGTGAGAGTGTCCCAACTCCTGCATATCCATCAGCCCTCTCCGTGGTGTTTGGTAATGGTATCTCCTGGTCGGAAGTGCAAATCCAGCTGCTGCAAAGTGGCCATAAATTAGATTTTCTGAAACTTGGTGCAGACGTAGTCTCCAGTGTGTCGTTTAGTAGAGCGCTCACACCCCACTTGCCAACTGGAGCTTTCATTATCATTACCTAAATCCTTTAAACTTCACTGATTGATTGTCACATAGGCTACCTCAAATTATCTCAGTTGTGCATCAGCTCTTTATCCTGCTGCAGGGCTTCTTCCCTTCAAGTTGCTAAAAGTTAGTTTCAGTTTAACTTGAACCTCCAGCAGTGCAATTTATCGCTTCTAAAAAGCAGAGACATGTTGAAAACATTACAACTCATGCTTTTGCTCTCTGAGCCTAGAGGTTAGTGTGATGTGCCTGCTGAAAGCTTTTCCAAATCACACAAAAATCAACTGAGTAAGTTCAGATTTTTGCAGCTGCTTTCTATTCCTCAATGTGCAGAGTAATTCCCAATAGTTTATTTTCTATCCAGCCACTTCAGCCCCCAAGGTCATTTGCTTTTTCTCTTTCTAAACACGCAGAATTTTCACAAGTCCTTTCTTGGTGGAACTCTACTCAGTCTGATTCGCTATGCTGGTCTGTTCTTCCCCAGCAGACTTGTTGCAGCCTCATTCAGATGTGTCAGAGTTCCTTTAATTTACAGACCTCATCTTTTGCCTGAGATCTACTGATAACAACACAGCAGGGCCAGTTTCAGCTGCATGTGGCCTTTTACACAGATTACAGCTTAACATTCATTGTATTGATTCAAAAAGATGTTCTCTGTGCCTTTTATAACCTAGAGTTTAGAGACAGCACAAATAGTAAGGTAAAGTAATACCAGTTGTATGCAGTGGTGTAGTCTAATGTATTGTAGTGGGTATACTCTACTGTATATGTATGGGCCTATATATATGGGGGGGGGCATATCATAGTGGGGGGTCTGGGTGTCCTCCCCCAGGAAAACTTTCAGCGTCAAAGACTTCATTTCCTGCATTATGACACACTTTTATGCACCAATTTACAGAGGAAATATCACTATTTAGCCTATGCGATGAAAAAAAACTCAGATGACAATTCAAAATATATGAAAATTATAATGGAAAGTATGTTGTTACATGTCAATGCACATTTTTAAGTGGGTATATGGAAATCCTGGAGCTTTCTTAGTTGGTATACTGCGTTTACCTGCTTATCATGTAGACTACACCACTGGTTGTATGGGCTCAAATATCTGTGTATATAAATAGGCCTACTGTCATTGTAGCTATGTCCTGCACAATAAAAAGACATTTGAAAATGAAGGATGAGTCACAGCAGAGACAAAACATAGCCACCATGCTAGCTTCAGTGAGCTGTGGGTGAAGTGGTGCATTATGGCCAGTGTCTGGGTGGCTGTTTGGGGGGTCGTGCTCTGTGCCCAGGCCCTCGGGGCACCAGTAGCAGGATGGGCCCGAGCATCCGCTGAGAGGATGACCCCAGCTATCCCTGTGGAGTTAGGCTTGTACAGCTGTATCTGATTGGACAGGAACAAAGAGCTGCGCTGCACCAGGGGGTTTGGCATTCAGCAGATATAAGAACTGATCCTCTTAGACAAGAATCATATTCTCACTCACAGTTCATTATAGAGTAATCTCTATTTCTGAGAATGATGGGAAACATGGTTTAAGGAACATGCATTTAAATATGCAAAACATTTTATTTAGTTTCGGCAAACATGATGGCTGTTAAAAGTATAGGCTAACTAATCTTGACCTTTTAGCAGCAGTAGGCCTACTAATGTTAATGCACATTTTCCAACTTTTTTTTTTTAATCTATCTATCTATCTATCTATCTATCTATCTATCTATCTATCTATCTATCGATAGAGCCTGTGTGTTATTTTTGGGTTATTACAGTTACAGTTTTATTGGGCTTGTAGTCCAGGAATATGCTACATCTTTCACACCTTGACTCATTTGTAAAACCTATTAAATAGCATAGCAACAAATCCTTCTGACACCACTGATAGCAAAAGAAAAATATGAACACGGTAAATTGGTTATCATTTTGCAACTGTCATCCCTTCACTCAGCTGAACTCGCAAAAACAGACAGATTTATTGTGAGGCGCTCCGAAGAAAATCGTGTTGTTCTTCCGCGGAGTTTCATAAGTAATTTTCCAGAATATTATAGCTGACAGGTTTGTTCCAAAAAAATGTGAGAAATCTGGTAAGCTACCGGTGACCTCCTGTGCGTCAGGAGTTTTCTCATTTGATGCGCTAGAAACGGAGGCCGCTGCCAAAGCCACAGGTCCTGTCTGGAGCCTCAGGATTACAAGTCTGTGTGTGTGTGTGTGTGTGTGTGTGTGTGTGTGTGTGTGTGTGTGTGTGTGTGTGTGTGTGTGTGTGTGTGTGTGTGTGTGTGTGTGTGTGTGTGTGACAATTCCAGAGCTATCATACACACTGTCCCAAACATTAATGTAAAGGCTGCGATCTTTATAAGACAATTGATCATCAAGATCCCAGCAAAAGTCAATTTGAAAAAGGCTGATTTCCCCATCGAATATCATGATTGAGGTTTTAAACGGTCCACTGTAAATGTATATTTAGGTTAACAGTTGTTAGCCTACTATAATAAAATGTCTATGCCTAGTCTATAATAGTCCGTAAAATATAAAAAGTAATGTAAAAATAGATTAGCTAGGCCACTCCCTACATTTTGAAACAGGTTATTATATTTTTGCGTTGTGTAACGGCTTCAAGCTTTTTGTGAACACGGAGCATAAGAAAAAAATCACTTTATTTTTACTCACTGCAGACAACAACTGAAGATTTCAAAGTGAATATTTTCTCTCAATTATTCGTCCTAAAATAATAAGCCAACAATAGTCTTTTTGAAAACCATACCTCTGTGAAAATCAGAGTTTAGATAATGAATTTCTAAAGATTAGTCTAGATACAACATTTTAGCAATAATTATCCTTCGTGCGTCTTCTTGCTCTAATTCATTATTTCACAATAGAAAAATAGAAAACTGTGAGAAACTCGTTTCTTTCAATCAGTGAAAAACGATCTTAACTTATGGAGATGCATGTTATAATTATAATGCTACTGTCATATATATATATATATATATATATATATATATATATATATATATATATATATATATATATATATATATATATATATACATATATGTTAAAATATATGAACTCAATATTCTGCTTTTGTTCCCTATGATAGAGAGGATGAAAAAAGGTAAATAATGTTTGTTAATTAGTGGCCAAATTGATAACAAAGACAACGTTTCTGCTGAGTTTCTGCTAGCCTAGCCTACAGTTTAAACATCCGTTGATTAGTGTATTCCAGTTTAATATACCAAATCTACACTCTCTATATTCGCTATTTAACCAGCATTTCCAATGTTATATCACATGGAACAGCAGGATTTTAGGTTATAACTTGAATGAATGAAACCAATTTACTATGGCTTAATCTTAAAGCTAGTTAAATTCTATTTAGATAGCCTACTTAGGCCTCTCATAAATATATCTTAATAAATGTTACAACTAATTTGATTAATTAATTAGCCTATTTTTCCTGTGCTATTTATAATAGATTGTTATTTAAATGTAGGTCTATTTTTCAGTAGCCCACGTGTCCACTCTTTTTGACTGACAGCTGGACATCAGATTTTCTTCCAGCATGAGCACAGGTGCTTCATGTCTTCCCATGGACACTTTACTGACAGGAGGACCTGAGAAGGTTCCTGTCCTCTGGCTCTGGATAATTCAAATCCCATGATCTCCATGTCGCCGTCGGTGCTGTTTATCGCTGCTCGACCATCTCTAATTCAATCCGAGACGCCGGGTCACGCGCAGTCTTGGAGGGTGTAATAAAAACAACAAAAACAGCATCAATACGATTAGCTATTAGGCCTAACGTTAGGCCACTTACCGCTAAGGTAATACAACAATTCACCCTGCGTTTAACTCGGCCTGGTTGCATTTTAAAGCAAATAAAACCAGTCACAAGTACTATGGTTACCTCAATTGGCCAATAATGGTCAAGGCAAAGTAATATAGCCGAGGCTAAAAAGAAATAGGCTGTGCTTCCACCTCAAAGAAATAGTCTTTATTGACCATTTCTAATCTATTTATCTTATTTGAACCTGCGTCAATAACGACGTTGATTCGCTGTTTTATAGGCTATTTAACCTGAATATAAACAGACCAGATGAGATAAAGTGGATTTTGATAGGTCTATAGCTATTCATTTGAGAAATAAAAAATTAGCCTACATTACATATTAGACACATAATACGTACATGCCACATATGCTGACAGTTAGCAAAAGCAACGACCTTACTAGGCTATAGCCTATAAATCAGTTTTAAATAACGGAAATATTCTTTAGTCTATTCCGTTACGCATGCGTCACCGCCCAACAGGTTCTCGGTCCGCTATAAAACACATTTAGGCCTAGGGATTAGCCTATTTATTTTTAGCTCTGGCGTGTGTCTGCTGTATCGGGGCTTTAGCTGATACTTCCAGAAGGTTTTGCTAAGGTGCATGTTTACGGATTCCTGGAGATTGTGAGTAAGGAGCGAGGCTGTAGCCTACCGGTCTGTCCTTCATTAAGAGCCAGTCCTAGCAGAGCGGCATTTATCACGACATCCTGAGCTTTCATAACCCGGTGATCCTGCACACACACACACACACACACACACACACACACACACACACACACACACACACACACACACACACACACACACACGCAGCATTTCTCTCTCTTAGCTACTGTGCCGAGCAAGCCTCCTTATTAAACTCACTAACCCATATAAAAGAGGTTAAGTGCTGATATTACTACTAATAGTACTACTAAAATGTCAGAGCGTAAAATAGCACATGTAGGCTACATGGATGGATTATAGGAAGGTAGGGCAGATGTTCTCAATCTTTTTTATAGACAAGGACCACAAGATAACATTAGAGAATATACCGGGGACCTCCTCATGTCCTGGGAATAATTTGACGAAGCTTATTTTACTTTTTTTTCTTAGTTAGGCTATGTGAAAGAACAACACAAGACAATTAGAAATATATTATGCATTAAACACATTTGCAGATTTAAGTTTAAGAGATTTGTGAGATTAGAACGTTAGCCTATCTATAAACTATCATGATTTAAAAAAAAAAAAAAAAAAAAATATATATATATATATATATATATATATATTCATTGAACTATGAAGCAACAAAAATGCCATGATGATTTAAATATATGAATCTGAAAACCTTTCATGGACCCCCTGGCAGAGTGCCACAGGACCCACTGAGAATCACTAGGCTATGGGGCCTTCAGCATGTTGCTATGACAACCCTACTCAAAGCAATGTTGTGGAGCAGTTGCTATATACATTATTTCTTCTTCTTTTTTGCATTAAGCTGCTTCTATACTTATGATGGAAACAGTACATGTGCAACGTAAAATATCTGAGTGAACTGGCACTGCAGTCATCTGTTGTGAGCCATTATGGTAGTTCTGTCTTGGATTTGAACTAAGTGCTCCCAATTTCCAAAACTACAGTAAGAAAACAACACAGCATGTATTCCAGCAGAACAAAGACTGCAGCACTTGTCAATTTTAGTCTGTCTGCACTGTCAGACATCAAGGTCCTTTGGTTTGAAGATCACCACCAGTTGAGTTGTTTAATATGTCACAATCTTTCTAGTAGTGAAATTAATATAAACAGTTATCCTTTTCAATGTTTAATGCCCTGTCATAGCATTGTGGGAAAATATTTTCATACAGTAAAATTCTAAGCAAAGCAATACCACCTATTGTGTGAAACGTTGGTCTTTCTTTCTAACAGATACGTACCTGGCTCATCTCGTGTGTGTTGTGGCTGTGGATCCCGACTTGCTGCTAACACTCGCTGGGCTCCAGTGTGCTCCATGACGCCTCATACGAGGTCAGACAGAGGACAGCAACCCCACTTCCCATTTCCCTTTCGAAACCTCAACCCCCATCGCGACAGCAGACCAGCTTAAGCTTCCCAGAATGCACCTCTCCAGCCGGCCGACCCCGGGGTCGGCAGCTGTCAATCACATCCTCAGCTGGCCCAGCAGCTTCTGGACATAGACTGGAGGATGTGAGGGAGGCCTCTGAGAGGAGCCCTGCTGCATATGGGATCATCTCTGTGCATTCATGGCGGCTAATTAAATTAGCTATCCTTCTCCTATTCTAATGCAAACCTCAGGTTGAATCGCCACCCTGTACGTGAGAGGAAAGGCCCCAGGCAGTGATAGCCAGACAAAGACAGCCAGCTTATATGAAGTACAGAGTTTTACTTCATTCTCGCTGGCTGTCTATGTTGGTGTTCCTCTGGCAGGTCGATCTTAATAACTTCTCCATCTACATGCTGTTGGTGGATCGCACAGATTGTCACTGGAAAAGGTCAGATCTTTGTTTACTTTCTACACACATGACAGACATTATTCACAATTATAACATCACCAAATTATTATATAAATGTGGATTTTATGTAAAAAGAGAAGTGCCCGATCACTTACTTTGATCAAAGTTGTGTCTGCAAGTATGTGCTATAAGTTGTGTGTGTACGAGAGAGGATGTAAGGTGTAACAGGGCGTGACAAAGCCCTGCAGACTGACAGCCAGGTCGAGAGGATGTAGTGGAGAGAGGGATGGAAGTGGCTGTCTAGCCTCAGGGTAGCAGGGTGCTCAGTGAGAGTGCAGGGTCACCTTTATCCACGCTGTCTGTGCCCAGAGCCGGGAGGCAGCTGGGGGAGACCTGGGACTCCCAACAGGCTGAACTGATTTCCTGTGCAGGGTCATGCCCAGGACAGGCTTGGAGGACAAGGGTTTAGAACCATGGGGAGCAGTGAATGGAGCTGGTCATGGTATGGACAGCGAGTTGATTCTATTTTCTGCCATTTCCCTTCTAACCATCGCTTTGCCTGTGAGTGGCCAAAGTTAAAATGCACCGATCTCTGACTATGGTCACATAATGTGCTTATTTAATAAAGGACAATACTCTGTGAAAGTTGGACTTTTCAGTGCATGAATGAATGGACCCCCCCCCCCCCCAAGTATATTAAACAAACCACAGCACACAGACATCCACACAGACTCATAGTAGGCTTTGATTCCTCAGCAAATAACATACCCATAATCCTCTACATCTTATGCTCTCTTGATGCAGTATTCATATAAACACTGTTACCTGCGGCGGCTCTGAGATCATAGCGCAGACGTTATTCCTCTTGCCCACATTTCTGGAATGCATTTACTCAGCTGGGTTCGTGTTCTGCTGCCTCGGGCTACAGAGGACATGCTTGTCACGAGATTTGAGAAACATATCCGTGTCCCCCGTGTGTACATCTTAAAAACGTATATTTCCCCTCTCACAGAATTATGAGGTTTTTAATGGTGATGAGCCAGACAGTTTGACAAATGCTGGCAACTACACGTATGCAGACGTTAACGGGGATGAATACACTCAGAGTGTGGGAGGGTAAAAGGTGGCATTGTGGTTGTAATTAACATGACAGCGCTGCTTGTTTTAGCCTCTACGCTCTACTGACTTAAACATGTTAATCTAAGTCATGTTACACATAAATGTCATTAGGCCTTATATCTAAGGTCACTAATAATTTTAAACTTGAAGGAGCTCTTCCTTTCCAGGGAAGCAGCCATGTCTTTGCAATTTGTGTCCAGATAAAGACTGGAATTTTCATTTTGTTGACTATTATGAGTCTCTTAGTAAAGAGAAGAATGTAGTTTGAGAGTATTATCTGCACATTGGATTATGAATAAGTCATTAGAATTAAAACATGTTTTCCTGTTGGTTTATTAATGTATTTTTTTTTTTTAAATCAGCTTTTCTATTTGTCATTGAACTTCTGAAGTTAGACTTTGTACAATAGTGATTGAAGCAAGAATTTGAGCTCACTTGGAGCCATCATTCACATGTCATCTTAACTCCATATTTCTTGTTGCACAGCCTTTTTTTTCCTACACTTGGATCTGTAACGTGTACTGTGGACACTTTGATATTTCAGAGCTCAAAATGGATTCAAATGGGGTTTATGAGGCCTCTCGGCCCAAATGGACTTCATGTTTACACACTTGTCCATCAGCTGAGCAGCGTGCGGCCTCAGGTATTCAGAGAGATGGTGAGATGTCCCCAAAACCAACAATACCGTGTCTGAACCTGGTAAGTGCACCGTGTTTAGACGAGGTTTGTCTAGATCGGAGATAACATGTTAGAATCAAAAACCTTTTTATCTTACTGCTGAGTTCAACTCTTTCTGAGGATATTCAGGCAATTTTGAGCTGCGTGGTTAAAATGAATACCACATTGTGTGCTCTGTTGGACAAAGCATTTTTTTTCTGATTTTACTTAAGATGTTATTATTTTATATTGACTCTTATCAAAACAGTTGTCAAGTGAGCTCAAGTAAAAATCCCACAAACATTTAAAAATTGGATTGCATAATTAAAAATGTATTTCACTGCAAGCAGGGGAATGTTATGACCTTCATTATGGTTTTGCTGTTTCCATGGTTTTTGAAAGACAGTATATATCTATATATACTTTAAAGTTAAATGACAAGGAAACAGCGAAGTGAACTACTGTAAATATCAGCAGACACATGAGTATTTTGTGTTTCATCACTGTAATAATGATAACCTTTATTTCGGCCTACCATTGTTTTTTTGGGATGTTGCATTATCAAGATAATATTAATTTTTGCTTAAATTAATAATTGTTAGAGTTCTAGTTTTAAATTAATATAATTTAGATAACGGCCTCTAAAATGTCTCTATAGCTCTATATCTATATAAGGATAAATACGGTTAAAGCCTATCGTTACTTCGTTTGATCAGTGCCGACGCATTTTGACGGTCTTTATCTGTTCAAAAACAAAGAGAGCGAAAATAATAGGCCAATATTAGTGAGTGGACAGTTAAATGAATGATCAATATATTTCCATATTTTGTTTATAATAATACGTAGGCCTACCATATTTAGGCTAATGATGATTTTTACATATGGATTTGTGTAATTTATTATCCAAATTAGTTTGATCTTGCAGTCTTTGGAACTGATTTCCACATAATGCATTAGTCTTTTTCTTTTCATTATTTACATGATTTTTTTTAATGGTCAGAAATTTGTGTCACAACAGTGAATTTGGTAATTTGGTAACAGGTAGGCTATCGGTGTCTTCCCTTTTCTGGTTTAGCAGAAATAAACATGCTTATTGGCAGTAGAATAATGCATCGAAATCTTATGGAAAATAAAGATATGACCGATAGTAAATTGAATAGGCTACTTAATTGTGCGTGCAGAATTATTTAGAAAACGAAAAGGAAGAGAGTAGGCCTATAAATGACAGGAAAACATTTAGGCCCACTCGTTACGCCCGACTGTGAAAAGTAAAAAAAGAAAGGACATAAAATAAAGTCAAAATGTAATGAAGTATCTAGCATACATAAAATGTATAAATAAACAAATTAACAGACGTAATGGCCTTCAGTTTTTATTTGGTCTATTTGTTCGTTCATAAACTGTTGTGTGTGTCTGCCGTCTGCTTCTCCTGTCCTGCTTGATTTGGTGATTAGGCCCATAACAATATATGAAATAGGAATTAAATGGTTAATTGGAGGGACAGAAACCACACGTGATTGAATTTTTGGCGGATTATATCAGACTGCTGGATGCTGTAATAGACACACACGCACACGCACACACACACACACACACACACACACACACACACACACACACACACACACATACTCCAATCCGGGTTTCACGGGTCTTTGTTTCTGATCTGTTAAATCCCACCCACTTGACATGAACACAGAAGAGGAAAAAAAAACTGTCTCACTCCGGCGTCCACACTATCAGCGCCCAGTCGCTGTTGTCTATAGCCTACTACCTGCTGGACCAGTAAGATGGAGACGGAGAGTTGTTTGCCTTTCTCTTCGCAGACCAGCAGGAGGACGCCAGAAAACTCACCGAGACTGGAGCACAACGGCTCCGGCTCCTTTCTCTCCTGCGATGAACTACAGAAACCCTCGCATCTTCCTCCTCTTCCTCCTCCGCACCGCCTCAGCCTGCGCGGTGATCTGTACGCCGCCGCCATGGGGAGGTTTGGTGATGCTGCGGTGGACTTTACGCACGGCCCTGCCTCGGCGAACCCGTCCGGGTCCCCGTCCAAACACAGCAAGTTCTTGGAGAGTATAAACCAGGATCAAAAGGGGACAGCGATAAGCGGCAAGCCGGCGTTTTATGAGAACAACTCGGAAGGTGAGTTAAAGAGAATGTATGTGTTAGAAAAAGAAAATACTTTTTTAAAAAAAGAGCAACTAACTGGCCGACAAGTAAAAGTAGAAGCAACAGCAATATCTTTACAACTAGCCTACTAATAATAACGATCATCTTCGCTTGTTTGTCTGAACTATCTTTGTATGAAAAAAGCACAATTGCTTGACAATTGGCCTACACTGGATTTTGGTACGTGATATACTTCAGAGCCATAACGTTATTTTGAGTATTTCTTGCATATATATTAGCATTTTAAAAAATATATAATGTACAAGGTATGCGGGTGTAAAAAATAAATGGTTGAGTGGACTAATAAAATATAAGAATAATCTTTATTCTTTGCAATGCTTTGTTAAATTTAGTAAGACATTAAATGACAGTGGATCAGTTTTTTTGCAGCTTGCAGGCTTTGCACATGTGTCATTTCAACTGAAAATTATACAAAAGTGTTGATTGATTTTTACTGACTATGCAAATGAAGGCATGGTTGTGATAAAAATGTCAGCACGATTTCTTTCTCTTGACAGTCCTTGATGTAAAGTGAGAGAGGTTAAAGGTCAGCCTGGCTGGCAGCAAATTGGGTGTGTCAAGCTACTAGTCAGCCATCAGCTTTTTCAGGCCAACATTCATTTTAATATTTCTGTATTTTAGTCCTTGCATTCTCTTTTCAAACTGCTTCTTATTCTATTCATGTGCACATTTTTGTAATGTAAAACATCAGAATTGACTTAGAATTTTGCACGCAGGCATGTGCTCAAAGGCTGTCAGACTTATTAGCCTGTAAATGTCCATCTTGGGAAGAAAAGTAACAACTGTTGAACCGGAGCCTGAAGAAACGAAGTGGTCTTTCACTTATTTATTGGTGTTGATGATTCTGCAAAGCAACAGAGGATATGAGCGCAGATAAGGTCTTTGTGATATCTGTGTCCAGAATAATATACAACTGCTTGATTTATGTTACAGCCAAAGACAGCCAAAAGGCTTTTTTCACAATTAGTTATGATAACGATATCAGCTGTCCTGTTTGAAAGTGGACTTTTATTACTTTTCTTATAAATTGGGTTTAAATAAGAAAAGGCATGTATAGTTTCCCCATTCTTCTGTCACACACACGGACACATGCACACACACGCACGTGCATGCATGTGCACACACACACACACACACACACACACACACACACACACACACACACACACATACGCATGCTTGTGCACTGACAATTGATGATCAGTGTTAGTTTAATTTATTTTATAAAATGCTGGGTATTTAACTGTAAGTGCAGGGCTTTGCATGTATGCATGTAGAATAAATACAGTGTGTGTGTGTGTGTGTGTGTGTGTGTGTGTGTGTGTGTGTGTGTGTGTGTGTGTGTGTGTGTGTGTGTGTGTTTACCCATACTACTCTTCATTTGTGTGTTTTTGAGTTTGGGTCTGTTCACCTCAAAGGCAGAGATGGCTTCCTGTTTTGTCAGTGGGAGGAAAGTTTATTGATGGTGGGACAGGCCAACACATTCAAAACCCTTCAACCATCTTCACACTTTGAAGTTTTAATTTAGTTATATTATATTATTGTCTTGCAATTGTAATACAGAATCAGCAAAACTATATTAATGGGTAAGTTTATTTTTTCCTAAATTGTTTCACAATAAATTAATTGATTTTTATAATAAAAACTTACATTTTTCCAACAAAAGGGCTGAAAGGTTTCTCACTATTGAGTTTTTAGCTTGAATATCTTTTATTAAGATGTTTCATATGCTATATTGGTAAATTCTGGTTTACATGTACAAAGTTTTTCCAGTCAGAAATCTGTTTTCTCTCTCCATCTGAATGGCATATCTGCGTATCCACAGGCACAATACATTTCTTACCTTATTCATACCTTCTGATATAAAAAATATCATACACACACAAATACACCTAAAATACTCACACACTATTTAAATCCTTTTTTTAACTCAGCAGCATCAATGCAAGTTCAAACCTTAATCCTTTGTTAGAGGCTGAGATTGCTTCATTTTTAATTTTCATAATTTTGATTATCTACTATAATAACTATAGCAGCATAATTTAAAACCAGTGAATATTATATAGTGAATATATCCATTAAAGAAACAGAATGAAACATGTTTTAAAGACTGAAGTACCATTTTGCACAAATTGAAAAGCTGAATGTTTAGAGCAAGATGCCTGGAAAAGAAGCTGTTTAAATTTCTATCTCGACTATTTCAGTGTATTAGAATTGATCCCAATACTCACAGCATGATATTCCTACCTATACATTTTGAATGTATCCTCTATTTGCCTTTTCTGGAGGCAGAGCGGATGTGGGTGTTTGACATGCTAAAAGCTATACAATGTCCTGCGGCCCCAGTTTGAAATCTTAACGGGGAACATTTTCAGCATGAACTGCGGTGTGAGGTGGGATCTAATGGACATGGGGAAATTAATGTTGCATTGAAAAGTGCTCTCTGTCGGGCTGCATATTGAATTGGAAAATTGCAAAGTAATGTCTCCGCTGCCCCCAGTAAGTGAGTGCCTGCAGATAGACGGAGAGGGATTTTGTTTTGGAGCTCAGGGTTAAACATAATGAACATGGACAACAAAATCCAAACACTGCAGGAGGGAACAGCCCTTTCCATGGCCTGTTAACAGGAAGGGAAATAATGCTTTCAGATTTCCCCTCACTGCTGAATGTAATGGGTAGAATGTATTCACACAATCATGTGCTTTATCAGATATACATTTGTCAGATAATCCAGTGCTGTATCCTAAATGTCTTATCCTAATGTAAATATTTTGACATGGACATTGCAATAAGTTTCCTATAAAATAAAATAAAATAAAATAAATGTCCGTTCGGAATGTGAACCTAAACATTCATTTTCTATACTTCCAAATGTGACAAATCAAATCTTGTTTTTTGCTTATTGCCTTGTGGGTTTGATTCAAACCAACTTAAAGAGTTCACTATGGGTTGTCTGAGCTAATCAAATTAAATCACTGTTTGACTGAATTAGTGTTGTGTGTTTTTCTCTGCGTCACAGTTCGGCCTCTTATGGTGGATTGAGTTTGGAATTAAAATTGAGAAGCATAAAAAACAAGAACGAGATTAATGGATTTTCAGACAAAATTATTGATGTTTGACCCTGTTTTAATTTGATTTTGTAACATAATGTAGAATTATACAGTGTTGGTCTTAAACTAAAACTTTTTCTCTGGCAGTGGAAATGGTTGTGGTTGATCATTCAGTTGTTTGCACTGGTGCCTCACATGCAAAGAGATTTGATTGATTTGATCCCAGCACTGGCCTTTTCTGTAGAAAAGATTTGCGTGTCTCATTCTCATATTAGTAGGGGTAAGTTAGCTATAGATATCAATGGTTATCTGTGTTACCCTGTAAATGGCTGCTGGTTTGTTGGTGATTTTTCTCGGGGTACTACCCAATTTTTCTGCAAACCTACAAAACCGTAATTTAAAAAACAAATAGTATTTAACCTTTATTTAACCACGACAGCTTCATTGACATAGAAATACATTTTTCATTCAAATATAATTTTTTAAGTGTCCTGGCCAAGATGGGCAGCAGCAACAACTGGGTTCCAGTCGATGTAAAACAGAATACCTGTATAAGTATTTGACAGACTTAAACAATGCTAAAATCTTAATCAGAACTTGATGATGGCAAAATCATAATAAAAAATCAACCCCCTAAAAATCACACCCTAACAATAACCAAAAATGGTACCTTAAAAACAACCTAACAGCAGTATAAATACATCAAATAGAATATTTATTCTGATGAATTGACAATATAAGAATTTGCATATTCATTTATATTTATTTTGAAATGTATAAAACAGTCTACCTTTTTCTTTTTGCCCTCCAGTCAGAGAGAAAGGAGCTCCAAAGACCATGGGCTATCCTGGCATCGTCACAGACTGTTGTGGCAAGATGAAAGAGCCAGGCGGTGGTTTACAAGGGG
This sequence comes from Sander lucioperca, assembly GCF_008315115.2. Lineage (NCBI taxonomy): Eukaryota > Metazoa > Chordata > Actinopteri > Perciformes > Percidae > Sander > Sander lucioperca. Next base: position 5,486,627 of record NC_050184.1, on the reverse strand, counting down.
ATTCTATCGCCGACTCCATTGACTTATCGGGCAAGAACAAGAAGCGGCGCAATCGCACCACTTTCAGCACTTTTCAGCTGGAGGAGCTGGAGAAAGTGTTTCAGAAGACACACTACCCTGACGTGTATGCCCGGGAGCAGCTGGCCCTGAGGACCGAGCTCACCGAGGCTCGGGTTCAGGTGTGTGTTAGGGCAAACAGGGCAACCACCTTATATATTTTTACACCTTTTTGTTTTATAGCTATAAACAGAAGAGAGTGTATGAACAGAACGAGACCTGTTGTCTTCTGAAATGTTCCTGTTGTATTATTATTTTTGTATTATAAAGGTTTGGTTCCAGAATCGTAGAGCCAAGTGGAGGAAACGGGAACGCTATGGGAAGATCCAGGAAGTCCGCAACCACTTTGCTGCTACATATGATATCTCTCTTCTCCCTCGCCATGATACATACCAGGTACCACCGCAGTTTTCACATGACATACATGCTCTAGTGGAAGCAATACAAATAATTGATCCTGCTGTGAGAATTTGCTTTCTTTTTGAAGCTCAATCTGACCTACATTGTATCTTGATTTGGTGTTCATAACAAAGTATTAAGTGTTTCCATGTTTATTCCATCAACTTCTAAATGTGTCCTATTCTAAATCTCTCTCCGTCCAGATGCAGGGCAACCTGTGGCCCGGGGCGGCTTCAGCAGGAGGCGGTGGTTCAGGAGCTGGCTGTGTCCTAGGAGCGGACTCCATTCCCTCGTCCTGCATGAGTCCATACCCTCACCCCCACAGCAATCTACAGGGCTTCATGGGCATGCCCGCATCCCCCAGCCATCCCCATCACCACCACCCGCCTCATCATCCGGGCATCAACGGCCTCTATTCACTCCACAGCTTCCCAGGAGGCCTCGGGCCCCCTTCTATTGAGGGGCCCGAGACCGACTACAAGCCGACGGGCCTTGTGGCGCTGCGGATGAAAGCCAAAGAGCCAGGCAGCATCCTCTCCTGGCCTACATGACCACAACGGTGCCAGCTCCCCATTATGCACTGACTGAGCCAAAGCATATTACATTCCTGACTCATAGACAGTCCCTGATGTACACACCCACCTCAGCATATGACTAAAAAAAATCCTCTTAACATTTATATAAGCCAACTTGGAGACTTTTCACAATTCAGAAGATCTTGGAATATGAATTTCATGAATGTTGAGGGCAACTTGAGCCTCTAGCACGAAAACCCAGTGTATTCATAGGAACTTTATTGTTTCAAGTTTTAGTCTGATATCACAATGCTGAGACGAAAGAGGAAAAATTATTTAAGCATGTAAAAATTGTAATTATCATATTAATCATTGTTTTTTTTTTGTCTGTTGTGCTTTATAGTGTGACCAGTAATAAAGGCCTCCATCTAAATCATCTGTCTTATTCAGCAGGGAACTATTTTTTGGGAAAACGGGGAAAGAAACAATCTCAGACGGAATTATTTTAGGCTTGACATTACTCTTTTAAAAAAACAATAGCCAAGAGAGCTAACCAGTATGTGTCACATATTTAACTGGGAATGTGGTTGTGAAGCAAAAATGCTTCACAGGCTTTGGTTTCCATAAACACAAAAATGTCTGCTGTGCGGGAAGTGAGCTTCTTTGTATTCAGGAAGTGCACTGGGAGACCGTATGTGTGCAGCATATTTGGCCTCACTTCAAGACGCCTTCAGGTGGCACCTCATGTATCAGGAGCGAGTGGCAGGTTCATTAATGAAAAGCTAACTGAGCGACCACACTCTGATGATAAAGTAGAGCCTCCCACAGAAGGATGGCTTCACATTGAGGCATTTTTCATTCACATCTGGCATCAGTGGTAAAGCCGACCAACTGAGTAATGACTTACAGTTTAATAGAAGAAATTGGGGTTACCATGGCCCAGATCGTGTTTTGTTTGGTAATATTAATCTGCTTTTATTTATAATTACTTATGTATTCATGTGTTGTCTTTTTAAAGAAGATTACATGCATATCTTTCTGTGTCATACTTGGTTTCACATGTATTCTGAATGCATTCCCAGTAAGTTTTCCTTGTTGTACTTTACCCCAAACAATGTACTTTATTGTCAAGGAAACACTGACTTGCATGGTGCCATCTCATCTGGTGTAAATTACTAAACACATACATACACATTCATATCAGATGTTCCAACATTTCAATCTGTGAAAGATTGAGAATGCAACTTCAATTGTGAAAAAAGAAAGTTCCACTGGTGGACAAAGCCATTCCAAGCTCATCTTACTCCCCAGAAATGTATATGCCTTAACGGGTGAATATACTGGCTCTCCTTTTCCCTGTGCTTGCTTCACCATGACAGCCATGGAGGCAGATCAGCTGCCATTCCTACAGTCTGTGCCGGGGTTTTGTGTGAGCCACTAACATGTGGTTCCAATAGAAGAATGCACAAACCCATCAGAAACACTTTCCACACCCACAGCTTCAAATTCCAGCCAGGCCCTGGGAGATGGCAGCCCTTACTGCAGTTACATAGTCCCCCTGATTAAATCCCAGATTAAGTGGAGAAGATAAGGAGACCTGTCAGTTGGGATAAGGGATTGAGGAGATGGCCATCTTTAGAAAAGCTGAAGAAATAGCAGATGGTGGATCAGTGCTCAATTTTGATATTATATTTAGATACGGAGCAGTCAAATCTATCTGTCCATAAACAAAAGAGGAACTCAGTGTCTTAGTGAATCTTATGTTAACTCTTGAACAGGACAGTTGTAATAGAATAGCCAAAAATAATATAAATGCAGTGTGGTTTATTCAACTTAAAAAAACAGGACCACATCTAATTGCCTCATCTTACAACAGGCGGTCACAAGTTTTGATTCAGTTGTCAATAAAGTCACAGTGGTGTGGCAAAAGCTTTGATCTGTATCGCTCAATATATCAGGCTGCCTTATCTGTCAGAAATGAAATGAAAAATGTTGAGTTAAGAGTGCACAATGCTGGGGGCAGTTATTAACTAAGCATCACTCTGTGTGTAAGGGTCATTGGGTGAAAACTGTCACTGAGTCTGGAAATTACTATACCCTTGGCCTCATTAATGGACAAAAAAATATGATTTAATGCTCATTAAAATCCCTTCAGCTGCCTACTGGCCACTGAGCTTTGATCTCAACAAGATTTATTTTGGCCTTGAAGTGCAGCTATTGTGACACAACAGATCCTTGTATTTGAAGTATAAACAGCATTAACATGTCCCACTTAAGCTAAACAATGTGGTAGCACAGCCAACCACTCAGTGACACAGTCAAACAATGGAGTGAGGCAAGTTTAACACAGTCTGTCATAAAGTATTTGGCTGCTTCCAGACATTAATCATAACAACTTCATCTAGCAGTTCATCAGGACAAAAACTGAGTTTCCACACTGAGTTGACTATTTGCATTTAATTGTAGTTAGTGTGCACAAAAATATTTTTACACAAATCCAGAAGTGCAAAAAGCGGTTGATAGAAATAGTGAACTCAGCTAAGTGTTATTTTGTATTAGAATGATTCAAACAAATGCCGGACTCGAAAATGGGAGGTACATAACTCCAAGGACAAGGAAAAGCCAAATAACAGTTGTGTTTTAATTTTGCTTTCAATTTATGCCTCCAAAAAGGAAACTCTATCTTGTATCTAAAAGTATCCAAAGTGGTCAGAAGTAACCTGATAAAAGGCCTTAAATATATCCAATTAACCGACAATACTGGGCTAATTAATTACTTATTAACTTAAAACTTAAAAGTTTATTACATTTGTCATCTTTACAAAAGTTCTACAATTATGACTGGAGCTTGGCAACATTATACTTATGGGAATATGCAATACAACTTGTTGATCAGCAGCTTGCTTTGTCCACATACCCACAGAGAAGGGCCATGAGCCTATCCAAGGTCATGTTTCAGGATTAGTCAAGGGTTTATGTGCTACTGTACCTTTCGAGTCTCCGTTCAAATACTGCCACCTTGTGGTAGGCCCATTAGGTCTATTAGGATGTTCCATACTCGTTTTATCTCCCCTCCTGTGAAATTATTGATTCAATTTTATTGTCACAAAACTTGAACATTTCATTATGCTATGTGGTGGGTGTACTGTGAGCTGTCCATATGTAATTTGACTGGGGGTGGACGTGAAAGGGTGGGCCACATCTACGGGGTGGACAAAGAGACAAGAGGGCACATTCACATAGTCCTGCATTAAATTGTGAATCTCTAAATAGGGTAAATACTACATTTTGTGCTTATAATGTAGCCTATTGTGAGACTAGAGTCATATGGTTTTGACTGATAAAAGGCCACAGAATGTGTGGGTGTTTAGTGTTGAATCACACTAGGCCTAGGCCTACTGCTCCAGTTTTTATGTCCACCACTTTCATTTCGTTACAAAACGTGAAAAGCGCATACATAATAAAAATGTACATTTAAATGTCTTAGTGGATGATTGACATGTACTTTAAAGTTTTACATCCACTTTTTCAACCAATCAGGTCGAAGAGGCGGGTCTTCACAGTAATCTTAACAAAATGGCGACTGTTGTTGTTTTGCCGCAGGGTCAGTGAATAAATCCGCTTTTCAGTTCAATAATTTCCTGCACTAATTTGCAGAAACAACAATAAAAAAAGCCCAGGCGTCCCGAGGGTCGGCTCCGTGTGGACTGAGATGAAAGGTAAAGAGCGGTCGCCGATTAAAAAACGCTCTCGGGCCTTGGACGATATACGAGACAGGGGAGGATGCCATCCGACTAGCAAGAAAATGGGGGCTCTCTCTGTTTCCAGTGGGAGTAATAATGGAAATAGCTCGACCAAAGGCGACGGCGGCTCGACGAGAAGGAGTCTGCTCGGTGAAAAAAGAGATTTCGACGGTCATAGTCGGACTGGAAATAATCACAGTTGTCAGTCTGCTGCCGCTAGCTCACTCGGTAAAAACCACAACCTGAGCTTGACGCTTGATTTAGCCTCACCGAGGACCACTTCACGGGGGGAGCAGCGGGTGCAGCCGCCCAGCACCGAGAGTGAGTACAAAACCCTCAAAATAAGCGACCTCGGCACCCAGCTGAGCGACGAAGACATAGAGGATGGACTCTTTCATGAATTTAAAAAATTCGGGGATGTGAGCGTTAAGATAAGCCGTAGCAACGACGAGCGGATAGCGTTTGTGAATTTCAGGAAGCCGGAGGACGCCAGAGCTGCTAAGCACGCCAGGGGGCGGTTAGTGCTGTACGACCGCCCGCTGAAAATTGAGGCAGTGTACATTAACAGGAGGAGAAGCCGCTCCCCTGTGGAGAGAGACTTGTATGGTGCAGCTCAAAGCCATAGGCATTTGCAGAGACCCCTCTCGCCCACTGGGCTTGGATACAGAGACTACCGACTGCAGCAGCTGGCCTTAGGTCGGCTCCCCCCTCCCCCGCCGCCCCCTTTGCCCAGAGAACTGGAGCGGGACAGGGAGTTTGCCCTGTTTGAAGCCAGGGCACGCCCAGCTTTCATTGCTGAGCGAGCAGCTTTTCGTGAGGAGGATTTTATATCTCCAGAAGATGACCAAAGAGCCAATAGGACGTTGTTTTTAGGCAATCTAGACATAACTGTGACAGAAGCAGACCTGAGGAGAGCTTTTGACAGGTTTGGGGTCATAACAGAAGTGGACATTAAAAGACCCACACGGGGACAGACCAGCACATATGGATTTCTGAAATTCGAGAATCTTGACATGGCTCACCGTGCAAAGCTTAGTATGTCTGGCAAAATAGTAGGCCACAATGCCATAAAGATAGGCTATGGTAAAGCAACTCCCAGCACACGCCTGTGGGTGGGTGGACTTGGACCCTGGGTTCCTGTGGCTGCCCTGGCAAGAGAGTTTGATCGCTTTGGCACTATAAGAAGCATTGACTACAGAAAAGGGGATACTTGGGCCTACATTCAGTATGAAAGTTTGGACGCTGCACAAGCAGCATGCACACACATGAGGGGCTTCCCACTGGGAGGACCAGAGAGAAGACTTAGAGTGGACTTTGCTGACAATGAGCATCGTTACCAGCAGCAGTTCCTGCAGCCTCTCCCAATACCACCGTTTGACATGGTGGCTGAGTCATTTGTCCACCGTGCCACACCTGAACCCCTGAGGGTCAGGGAACGGACTCCACCGTCGCTTCACTTCAGGGAGAGAGAGCTGTTTCCTGGAACTGAGTGGCCCAACCCAGCTATTCGTGATCGGGTACGTGCCTCACCCTTTGAGCCTCTGGAGCACTTGGAACGTGAGCGGCGGGCACAAGAGCCCTGGTCTCTGGAACGAGAGCTGCAGGGACGAGAACCTGCACGCAAGCGGCGTGTAATGGAGGACGGACGACATATAGACCACTCCCCTGACAGCACTGAGAGGACAGTAAGGCGTAGACGTGCTTCTCCAGATGGCAGTCCTGGAGGTAGCAGCAGAGATGGAGGGCGCTTCAGTGACTCAGAGCGCCCTCTGCGAGGCGAGAGGCCCTCCCCTGCACAAGAACGTCACAGCAGCCTGGAAAAAGGTGGGGCTGAACGAAGACTCAAAAGCCAGAGTCTCTCTGACAAGGGACCTTCAAGCTGCGGCGTTTCAGCAGTTGGAGAGCGTAAGCGCAAAGCAGGCGATGGTGGGAAGGGGCCAGCCAAGAGAGAACGTTCTGAGAGCAGTTTCAAGGGAGGCCAGCCGTCCAAACCAGATGGCACCAAACTCAGTTTGGCCTGGCATGGTATGCTGCTGCTTAAGAACAGCAACTTCCCAGCCAACATGCACCTGCTGGAGGGCGATCACAGCGTAGCCAGCGACCTGCTTGTTGAGGGCACAACAGGGAGGCAGGTGAGCGAGCTAAAGATCACCCAGCGTCTCCGTCTGGACCAGCCCAAGCTTGACGAGGTATCCCGGCGCATCAAGGTGGCGGGTCCCGGTGGCTACGCCATCCTGCTGGCAGTTCCTGGGACCACAGAGGATTCATCTTCATCTGACCCTGCAGCCTCAACTCAGCGGCCGCTTCGCAACCTGGTGTCCTACCTCAACCAAAAACAAGCAGCTGGAGTCATCAGCCTGCCTGTGGGAGGGAGCAGAGATAAAGACAACACAGGAGTTCTTCATGCTTTCCCTCCCTGTGATTTCTCCCAGCAGTTCCTGGATTCCTCTGCCAAAGCTCTGGCTAAAAGTGAAGAGGACTATCTGGTCATGATTGTGGTTCGTGGAGCATCTTAAAAAAAATCAGAACACTAAGTTCAAATGGTGTAAAAAAAAAAAAAAGAGAGAAAATCTGCTGTATGTCACTAACTATTGCATGCTGTGTGTTCTGCATCATGGGGTACACTAGTATGGTTCTTGAGTGTTTGTATGTTGCCATGTAATCCACTAAAAGGACAGACCCTCCTACATAACTAAAAGGATGTGTGTTTTTGAAACTATTTTTTTAAAGCGTGTATGAATTGCTCACAACCATAAACCTGCAGTAATTCAGTCAGAATACAGTAAAACAGTAAAATATGAGGAACATTCGGTGAATACATTTTAAGTTTTATTTAAGAAGAGATAAGTCAAAGAAAAATGTCATGTTTAAAATGTTAGCTCTCAAACAGTACTACAAGAAAAGCACTAGAGTATTTAGAAATGCATTGAGTAGATACAATAACACCTCTTTTACAATTAAACCACAAACAATGGCCTCACAAGCCACACCTCCCTGACAGTGTTAACAAAAGCTAACAAATTACAAGCTTAACAAAGGTCATGTTTGTGTCCTGGCTATTATACTGTATTGCCTTAGATTGTATAGGTGTTATTGTGTCTACCACCTATGCTGGCATTGACATGAGAATCTGAAACTATAATCTACTATAAACAGTTTTTGATGGATGGAGACAAAGATGAGCCTGACATTTTTGAATTGAAGGTTTTCAGTAAGGGTGTAGTGAATGATTTGGTACTGCAGTTACAAAGCTAATTAGGAGTAGGAACATTTGAAAGGTCAATGCACGTCACACAACTCTTCTCCAGTACACCACACTTTATTCACCAGATGTTTTCGGTTATCTGGCCTTCATCCTGATGACAACATGAAAGCTTATTCAGTTTGGTGAACGAGTGTGGTGTACTGAAGAAAAGATACGCAATGTGTTTTAGTTTTGATGGACTGGACTCACACTGGCCTGGCTGTGTGTGCTCTTAAAGTTGGAAAACATTTTAAAGATCATTAGTTAAAGCGTCTCTAGATAAAGCTTGTTTATGTTGTGAATTCTGTTTGAAAATGATGTTCAGGTTCATGGTTTGGATTTGAGAGTATCTTTTGTTAATGTGTTCCGCAATATTAGAACACCAAATTACAAGATAGACAACGATAGACAGTGCATGTCCACTGGTAAAACTAAACTGTAATGTCAACTCTATGTGGAATGCTAAATACTAACAGATGTGAGATTTTTTTGCCCAAGGAGCAGCCCATAACACAATGCGCATAGTAAAGTAAATGCTAACATGTTTTTCATATTTTTACTTTTTATTTTATGCATCCCTACCTTAGAAATGGTTGTGTAATGTGATCTATGAAAAACTACAGTAGTAATGGATAAAAAAAAAGCTTAGAGAGTTTTGTGTTGTTTCATTTATTGCTCTGAAACCAGTAGGACCTCCAAGAATAATAATAATCAGTATCAGTGAAATGTTGGTACAAAATAACAAAAACCTGCTATTTGTTCAGTAAGGTCTGTGTAAGTTTAAAGTTTTAGAAATACTTTTAACAGTTCATGTTTGAATTTAAAGTTTAGAGGTATACATTTGACAATATTTTACTCATGCCTGCCAACATGTTCCCAAGGCCTACTTACCGTATTTTGTTTTGCCATTGTATGTTTGTCATGCAATAGTAATCCACCCTGAATTATTATTTGCTGAGTTTGGTTTAAAATGTATTGAAAAAAATGAATACGTCAGAAAAATGTAATGTGTGAACGTCGAACCCACTTCAGCGTTGGACTCATGAGGAGACGAGTGCAGAGCTGAAAGCCTCTGCAGAGATGTTTGTGAGTCCTCAATAATGAGGCAACTTTTAAGTTGTGTATCCCATCTGCACCTGTGATGACTTCTGTTTAAAATGGAAAATTGAGCAATGTACACTTTGATGTCATGGGAAAGGAAAATCCATAGAGCCCATGCGAAGCTGTTCACATACCTGCAAGTGCGTTTGGGCACTTAATGTGACCGATTATCAATAAATTGTTCATTTTAAGGGAAACATGTTTCTTCGATGGAAGTGAATTGAAGAAACACGCTGCCATACCTTATTGTGTTTCGAAGGAGTTGTCACTTGAAATTTTGTTTCTGCACACGAAAAGGGAGACAATTTGCAGTTTGTTTAGCAGCAGTGAAGAGAGACCCCCGTATCGTGTGAGGATCGCTGTTTGCTTACAGGCCTGTTCTGAGCTCCTAAGTTGGCCATCATAATTTACTCCCCCATGATCCCCCGTTATACCCTCAACGTTTCCTGTTGGCATGTGAACACCTGATCAGGATCAAGGAGCCTCCGCTGCCTCTTCTTTACAGCCAGTTGCAGTGTGAAACTGCAACTGGCAGATGCAGCGGTGCAGTTCGGGAGTCGAGGGCGGGAGCAAACAGCAGCACGTGCCAGTATCCTGTTGTCTTCCCTGCTCATTACTCTAAAGGTTTTCATGTGCATTGTTCCTGGTTCTGAGTAGGAGCTGAGGAAATCCCATCACCGGCCGTCACACACTCCACTCGGGAGATTGTGGGTGACACCGCTCTGAAATTTCCATAGCATCTACAGTTCAAGCTGTCTCACTGCAGAGGCCAAGCTGAACCACTGGGCTGATTTGTCTTTATTATACTTGCCCAGTTATGATTTGATTTGACTTAATGTTTGGCTCAGGGAAGAGGATTGGCCCTAACCTCAGCTAGGAATATTGTTTGCCCCCGTCTTTGTGTTCTCCTCTGATTGAACTCTCTCCGAGGAGAAGAGTGAAGACTTGTGTTTGCTGTGCTGAAGCTGTATTCCATCGTCATCCGAGTTCTGCTGCAGCATGGAAATGAAACACGAACAGGCTAAATTGTTTACCCTTTTTTTGACACCGCTGGAAGGAATCCACACTGCGGACCCCACATCCTCCCCCAAATTCTTCTAGGAGACCTGTTTATTTTGCCAATGCCCTTTTTATGAGTTTAAGGCCACTTTACACAGGAAAGAAAGTTTTCCATTTCCTCCTACCATCCAGTTTAGTCATAGTTGTGAGAAAACAAATGCTGTGTTCTGTGCTGAGAAGGAACCCTTACTTCACTAGAGAAACATTGCCATCTTGAGGACCAAGGAGCTCCTGCTCTCCTCTCAGAGTCTACCTGACAAATCGCACTCATGCACACCAGACACCCAGGACAGAGCTGGTATCACTGTACAACCGCTGTACAAAAACGACATGAGGGTGAGTAAGGAGAAAAGGTGCTGCCTGCCAGGTCTGTATCGGTGGCTTAGGCAGCAGTGGTAAGTATAAAGTATCAACACCACATTTTGCAATATCAAATGCAAACTGGCACACTAGTTTTCAGCCAAAGTCATTACTGAGGTTATTTACACAGATGGCAATTGGCATAAATCCAATTGTGTAAGATAACAGGACCATTTACTGCCCACAGTAACCCATTGCGCATAATACTGCTCCCATCAGCACCTTGGGAATCGGCAAAACAAAATGATAATTGTCTCAAATAGAGAACATTTTAAAACCCAAATGTATACTCATGGTAATATACTCATGCAGAGGTGTGTGTTTACGTTCATTGAATTTTACAGTTAGGTTACTGCATAAATGCTGCACATTCAGTTGTTTTTACAGCCTTATTAGAGATGTAAAACCAAATTGGGATTACTATAATTCACTTGAAGATTCATCATGTCAGTCAATATTAATATGATCTAATATGGTCTGTGAGAAAACTGAACCGTAGGCTCGGTTATAAAAAAACAAACACTTTAAGCCACTGTATTTCCTTTTCAAGACTTACATTCATTCATGTTGAACATTGTCAGTAAGCCATTTCTGATCATAGATAATGTTATTGATATTATAAAAGAAACCTCAATTTGATTCTTTCTTGCTCAAGCATAAAGTATTAATATCAGTTAGGCAAATGTAATTTAAAGGAATTATGACATAAGGAAATGGCTGCTGGCACAAAATTGTCTTTGCATTAGGACATGTTAATGACTTCAGGCCACAAATGATAACCTTCAGTTAATGAAATGGAGAACATTAATGTGAGATATAAAGAAGGCCCAGTCCTGGACTGTGTAAATCTATCGCATGCCACCAGTTAGCAATCAAAATGTAGCTTGTGAAAAGAAAATCAATCTGTGGCCAATACTTGACTGTTTAATCTGGCAGCCGGCACTTTACTAATACCAGTATGCTTTTTTACTCTGCTCCCAGTATATTGAGGCTGTATGAGCAGCTACATGTGACATTGTAATACTGCCCCAGTTTTGAATAATGCAAAACCTGAGAGATATTCACTCACCAATATATTGAGCAGCAATACGATGCTTAGGAAGGTGTTCTGGAGTGTTTTGAGATATTAGCTTTTGTCTTGATACACACTGTTAAGAAAATAGGCCCATTGGGGGGACCTAAATCTGGAGAAATTAAGTTTTATAGTCTGGTCAAAGTGTCACCTATAATCCTTTGTAAAGGTACCAAATTATAATTTTGTGCCACTGTTGGTAGGACATCTCAACATTTTGTAATTGTAAACTGGTGTACAATATGGCATTGTACAATCACCACAGTTCCGCAAATCTAATGTCATAATATTTGCTCATGTATTACTGTTAGAAAGTGATTTACTTCTAGAACAGTAATCTGCAAAAGCCACAAATGTGTCAACTTCAATTGCACACATGATTCCGTCCATGCTGACTGCAGTGCAGTTCATTGCCGTATGAAGCACTCACTTGAAATATTTGTTGATCAGCCATTAAATGTTTAGTTAACTTGCAACATGTATTTCCAAATAATTTACACTGTAAGCTTCTGACAAGATTACAACATGTTTTTATGTTTTCAATACAGAGTTCCACTGGACAAAAACAGCAGTTGTTGCATCCACTTGTTTCCAGGCCGCCAGTAAACACCATCAGGTGTCATCTACTGTGAGTTAACCTGTTTGCTTTGATTGACAGTACTTTAACAATCTGAAATTACTTAAAATGCGGACCCCTTTTTTTTACAAAGTGAAATAATTACAAGAATTAGTTGTGTCTACTTTTTAAACCCAAGATGAAAATGAATGTAATGATTTTAGATGAATCAATGTTTATTCACGCCAGTGTGTCTAAATAATGTGTCAATAAAACATGTAAAAGATGTTGCAACTTGTGAGTGTTTTCCTTACAGAGAGATAGAAGTTGGCGTGGTATCAGTGCAATTATTGCTCTGAACAGAATCACAGAAGAATAGACTTCAGTCACATGTCAGTTTATTACAGCTGGCTACGCACTGTTACACAGCTTAAAAATAAACTCTAAGGACTTGGAACAGGATATCTACGATTGGTTAGCATGTTTTTTTTAACTATCATTTCACAAATCCAGGAGCCAGAGTAGTGACAAAACAGTGCTTTACCCATAAATGCATTTACTGCAACAAAAACATAAGATCAAACACCATTACACAGAACTCAGTTCATTATCAGTGGTGTTTAAGACATTACCAAAGGGACATCATTATTTCAAGATATTGCTCAAACATACAGGTTCTTAAAATATCCATATAACTAACAAGTAACCCAAACCAAAATCTACTTTTAAAGCATCAAATACATGTCATAAAAGATTTATTATGGTACAAAATATTCAGTGGCCCTTAATCACAAAAGGATATGGGTGGTGAATGCAACTCGTGAGCCAAAAGAGCTTTTGTGCATGACTGTCGTTATTGAAACAATACAAAGAGCCTTGCTCAGTATTGTGAAAGTGAGATGAGGGGGAATAATTTGGTACTAATTGAGACAGCATTCTTTGAGTAGAGACTTTTCTCCGCCACAAGAGGGCAACGTAACAAAACATATCCATCACTGGATTGTGGGCCCTCAGTTAGGACTTGGTAATGACAGAATAATGGGTGGTCATCGTAGTTGAAATTATATAAACTAATTTTTAATAAGCTTCAAGTTGTAGGTAGGTTTCTAATGTGTCTTTGGCGGACATCACAGGAAAGTTAGTAAAGATACAATACAGTACCTTGTAAGGCAAACGGTGAAAAACAAGGAATTCACTGAAAACACAGAAACTTCCATTACATAAAAAAAAGATTCAACAACCAACAGACTTCCATACATAAACAGTAAATGGACTGCATTTATAAAGCGCCTTTCTACATTACAGGACAATGGGCTTTACAATTTGCCTCTCATTCACCCATTCGCACACATTCATACACCGATGGTTGAGAAGCCGCCATGGCTGGCCTGTCCATCGTGAGCAACTTGGGGTTCAGTGTCTTGCTCAAGGACACTTTGTAGCACAGTTGGTCAGAGATTTACAGACATACAAGGTTGACAAAGTGACACTTAATCACACACATTGACACTGAAAACCAAAAAATCAGCAGTCTAACTGGGATCAATATATTTAGGATACTTAAATCACGACCAAACAGGCTTCTTCCTTCAGGAGTTGGTATACTTTGCTACAGTTAAAATGATGTGCAAGTGAGCTGTCAATGAAAGAAATATCTCCCTTTGTGTACTTGCATAGAACAGCTCATAAACGCTGAGCTAGGCGTGACAGTTTTGTTGTCTGCAGGTATAACGTAAAAATGAAGTTATTAAAATGAATCATTACTGACCCACAAAAGGAGAGAGACAGTTTCTGGTTTGTTCTATTTCTAGTTTTTAAAAAAGTCCCTATTGAGGTATTGATTAAAAAAACTGAAATTTTCGGAAGAAAATGAAGTGTGCTAACTTGCCAAAACTGCAGGTGTAAACACTGTAAACAAATTAAAATGTGATTAAAAGAGTTAAAGTTGCAGGAACCGAAATAGTTTAAATTTGAAGTGTAAGCACTGAAAGGAACTGAGTTGTTAGTTAAGTGTTGAGAGGCAGCTGAAATAACTTAAAGTGTTGTGGGTGAAAGCATTTAAAATGGCTGAAGCAACTGAAATGTCAGTTGACTTGCAAGCGCTGAAAACAGTTGAATCGTCAATTAAAGGGGCAATATGCAACATTCAGAACATTGATATAGCTGCAGAACAACTATTTGCTATGTAAAGATATAGTGGAGTAATGGCATCCTGAGCAGAGAATGAAGTCACACTCTGTGTGTGTGTGTGTGTGTGTGTGTGTGTGTGTGTGTGTGTGTGTGTGTGTGTATTGTAATCTGAGCTTCTCTGTTCTTTGTTTTAGTAGCCAGGCCGGCCGTGCAGGCATGTTAAGTCCCTCCCTTTAATACTGTTGGCCCTCCCGGTTAAGTTTTAGTCAAAGAGTAAGAGATAAAAGCAATGGAATGTCAAAAGATTTGTTTACTGCTTAAAGTAGAAAATTCAGTTGAAGTGGAAAAGCTGGAGACAGTTGAAATGTTCAATTTTATGTAAGCGCTCACACTCAAAGCAATTGAACTCTCAGTTCAAGGGTAAGAGATGAAAGCAGTTTAAGGGTCAGTTCATGTGCAAGTACTGAAAACATCTTAGATTTTAGTTCAACACCCCACTTCCCTTAACTTGATTGCCAGAAGTCAGTGTCACCAGCACAATACATACCAATTATAATGAATGGTAAAAAAAAAAAAAAAAAAAACTGCAATTCCAGAAAAACTGAGAGGTATGAAAAATGGAACTACTGTCGTAAGTAATAATAGTAGATGAAAAAATGAAAGAGTATCAAGGGGTTAAAGAGGAAAAGAAAATGTTCAAACATTGAACTTTCTATGAGAGAAAGTTGAAAGATACAAAAAAAATCTGAACAGAAGCAGCATTTAGTGTCCTAAATTAGCCGAATATTTTGAAGTGTGAATGGTGTGTCTTAGTGTAATGCTGTGTCTCAAATTGTGTTCTTCTGTACTTACACTTGCTATTTTGAGTAAATAGTGTGTTCACACAGACTGAAGTATGGCCAAATGCAGTGCACTACGAGTAACCGGATGCTGCACTCAAAATGGTCAAAATGTTGAGTGTGGAATACAGGACACTACTCGCTCTCAACGGACGCCATCTTCTCCTGTTCTCGCACACATCACTCCTGTTCTCTACACCCTTCATTGGCTCCCTGTGCGTTTTAGAATCGATTTTAAGATTTTATTGTTTGTTTTCAAGGCCTTAAACGGCCTGGCCCCGGAGTATTTGTCCGAGATCTTAACCCTGCGTGAGCACAACCGGTCCTTGCGGTCCTCAAATCAGCTGGTTTTAGAAGTCCCAAGGTCAAAGTACAAACATTGGGGTGATCAGGCTTTTGCAGTTGTTGCCCCGAGACTCTGGAACAAATTACCCCCTGAAATTCGGACGACTACAGATGTTTTAGGTCTAAACTCAAAACTTATCTGTTTAGAAAGGCTTTTAATACATAGTAGTGGTGTGACAATTTCCTTCTCCTATTTATATGCAACCTCTTCTGACTTTATTGTTTCTATGTGTCATTCTTTTTATTGTATGATATGTTACATGATGTGTGTTTTAGTCTTGAGTCTGATGTTAAGCACTTTGGATACCTGTTGGTTACTGTAAAGTGCTATATAAATAAATGTTGATTGATTGATTGATTGATTGATCTTTGCTACTGATTCTTTTCGACCACTAACGTATTTTCAAACTTGTGAAAATGGTGGGTGAGGACGATGTAGCAGTTGCGATTGAAATGGAATTTATACATGTGTTTTTTTCGATAAGTACCACTATACCAGGGGTGGCGAACCTGTGGCTCTTGAGCCGTATGCGGCTCTTTGCCTGCTCCTTTGAGGCTCTTACTGTGTGGCTGGGGGCTGTGTTATTGGTGGATTATTATTTTATTTTTTTTAACTTTTTGAAACATTTCAGATAAGTGCAAAAAAAAATGGAATGCACTTGCCAATACATTTGCCAATTATTTTAAAATAAAAAATAATGCAGCAGACTTTTGAGGACAAATTCTGCAACCCGAGGAAAAAAAATCTACCACAGATCACCTTCCTCATTAACCGTTTCACTGCTGAATCAGATTGTTTGAAAGCCCCTTTAGTGACAAACGAGTGAAAGAGTCGCTTCGAGTGGCACAACCGAGTTCTAGCAAGACCTGAAAAGGATTGTGGATAACAAAGACTGTCAGATTTTCCACTGAGTCAGTCTAAGTAAGAAAAAAAAACTATGAAAACTGCTATGTATTATGACTGTCATCAGACCTGGAAGTCACTGTTGCTGTTGTAGTGTGGACATGCATGTGTTGTGTGGCTTTTTGCTATGCTGCAGGGTTTTTTGTGGCTCTTTATGCTGAACTGGTTGGCCACCCATGCACTATACTGTAGTCAGATGGTGAAAAAACAAGCCGATATATATATTTTTGCGGGCGACAATAGGTTGCGGTAATGCTCTGCCCGGATGCAATTTACCATTAAAAAGAAGACGAATAGTCATTTCCGGTTCCAGACAACACTATCCTGTCGAAATGTACGCACTACACAAGTGAGTACATAGTGTACACAGTGCACTACATGTAAGTGTACTCACAAAAGTATCTGAATTGAGACACAGCATAAGTCTAAGTATGCTAAAGTAGTTGACAGACAAAAAAAGCATCCAGATTATTAATAACAAAGATATAAATACGAGAATATGATTATACCTCTAACTGGTAAAACATGCCATTCAAGCTACCCCTGTGCCTACAATAATAGTTTTGGGGCAAGAGATTAAACTACTGAAGCAGTTGCTGCTTTTTGGCTTTTAAGAGCAGGTTACACATTTGTGTCATACAAGCAGGCTGCAATTAAGTGGTTGCTCACTTTCTTAATTACCTGGCAGTTAAAAGGTCAGATGTCATTCAGCTTAATTACAATTTGGCCCAAAGTGCATACCAGTGAGTACAGGTTTACAGATACAGGTAAATGCTTCCAAAGAAATCGAGTGAGATTTCTTCATGGATATGTTCTTCCATGAATACCATCACAGAAACAACAGGAGGAGGACTTCAGATAACAGGATATCAAGCTAACTACATAGCTTCATTTCCAATTAAAAGTCACTGCAAAGTTAATGCAGTTTTGTTGTTGCATTGAAAAACAGATTTAGACTGTGTTTTAATAAGTTATGGTTACAAAGCAGCTACTATTAAAATGTGCTGGATAATGTATGTAGAGGATTACTTCAGTTTGGTTGCATGTACCTCTGATAAGACAAGAATAGGGAGTAAAATATTTTGCAGAACACCCAAATTTTGGCTTTTTAAAAGTTCATCATAATCAGCTATTCACCAACGTCCCGACTATGGCATGTTCCTAGACATGTTACTGTGGTCTCCTCGGCACCGTGTTACGCTCCTGCTGAAATTAAGGGTCACTTGGGTCCCGACTTTAAAACAGAGTCCAAGGTCCAAGGTATGCGGGCCCATGGCACTTTATGAGCATGCTGGTTCAAGATCGAAGGCCTTCCCTGGGTTTCATTCCTACACAGCGCCGTTCTGCAGGCGGTCGGGGGCGAAGCAGCCGTTGGTCTTACAGCTGCTTTCCGCTCTCTTGGTGCGGGTCAGTTTGTTCCTGGCCTTCCAGCGCTGAGCCAGCGGCTCCATGAACAGGGAGAGAGATGAGAGCAGATAGCAGAGGCCAGCCAGGTAGAAAGAACAGTCGTAAGTCTGAGTGTAGTCGTACAGGAAGCCTACAAAATGCAAACAACACAGGAACACTTGAAGAGTCTGTCTATTCATTGGTTAATACACAACACGTTTCATTTATAGAGAGAGGTGGGAGAAAGATTTTAAAGATCTTTTCTCTTGTGAGACGTTTGATTTTGATGGAGGGTACTACGAGGATTTATGTCAGAGGAAAAATGTAATAGAGGGCCACATTTTAAAAGGGGAATATTGGATAAATAAGGATCTAAATAATAGTCTTACAAAAGAAGAAGTTCAAATGGCTATTAATAAAGCTAAATTGGGAAAAGCGACAGGGGTTGAAAATATCCCAAATCACCCAAACTATTTTATAGTTTGTGTGATTTATTTAAAGGATGTTTTGAATCCGGCAAAATACCATCTATGTGGCTTAAATCAATTATTAATCCGATACCAAAATCCCAAAATGAAAATCCAAGGGTGCCTTTAAATTATAGAGGGATTAGTCTAATGAGCACAGTTTATAAGATGTATTCTACAATACTTAATGATAGGCTCATGTTGTATTTAGAGAAAGAAGAGCTCCTTGTAGAAGAACAAAATGTGTTCTGTAAATCAAGATCATGCCTAGATCACATTTTTGTATTGTCTACAATTATAACTAAAAGAATAAGTGAAAATAAGCCAACATATTCGTGCTTTATCGATTTTCACAAAGCTTTTGATATGATCAATAGGGATCTGTTAGCATATAAGCTTATACTTATACTTACCTATGAGTTTAAAATTGGGTCACACAAGCTGAACTTTGTAGACTCATAAAAATATCTAGGTTTCTATATTGATGAACATATGAATTTCAGAAATGGTGTTAAGGTTCTTGCTGATTCAGCACATATAGCTTTGGGAGGAATCATTGGTAAAAGCAAGAATCTGAAAGACATAAGTTTTCAAACTTATTCTAAATTGTTTCAAGCTTGTATGTGCCCTATACTTGATTATATTGTGGGTGTTAGAGGACTTAGGAATATATCTAATTGTGAATTAGTGCAAAATAGTGCCATAAGATTTTTTCTGGGTGTGCATAAATATACCCCAACATTGGCGATAGTGGGAGACATGGGATAGGAATCATGTGAGGCTCGCTAGAAGATATGTATGGCCCAGTTATGGAATTGTCTATTAGATATGGATGCAAATAGGTTGACAAGGAAAATATTTCTCTGGGATAAACACATTCTTGGTCCTTGGTCTAACGACATATGCAAATTGTTTTGTAATTATGGTTTTGGTGAGTTGTTTCTTAATAATGTAAAGCTGAATATTGGTTTGTTTAAAGAATCTGTGTTTGCTAAAGACAAAAAGCAGTGGGCCGATGATATATGGGCTAAGCCAAAATTGCGTATTTTTGTAATGATAAAACCAGAATATGGCACTGAGAATTATGTTGTATACAATTTGTCAAAAAGGCAAAGATCTTTATGTGCTCAAGTGAGATCTGGTGTTTTGCCTTTGACTGTTGAAACAGGACGATGTGTTAATGTAGAAGAGGAAAAACGGATCTGTCCCATGTGTTGTTTGAATGATATAGAAAATGAGTTCCATTTTGTTTTCTATTGTCCGTTTTATTGTGAACAGCGTGATTTTTTGTTTTGTAGGATAAAAGCAGAGATTGACTTGGTAAATATGGATGATGTTCAAAGACTGAGATGGCTGTTCACATATGAAACATAAATTAGCCAATTATCTAGATAAAGCTTGGGAGAAGAGGAAAAAAGCTCTTTATCGAGATGAATTGTAGATGAGAATTTGTTGTTTGTGTGTGGTGTGTGTGTATGTGTATGTGTGTACGTGTATATACATATATGTATGTGTATATGTGTATATATGTATATATTTGTATTCATGTATTTCTCCGAATGATTTGTATATGCGACAGGAAGATGTTTGTTAAATAAGGAAATTTGTGGTGTCTTGTAATCCCATGTGGGATGGGCCAAAATGTTTGGCATGACAGAAATAAAACATAACTAACTAACTAACTATAGTTTATATTTCATGTAGCGACCAGCTAAGGAAGCCTATTGTAAGTGGTGATGTGGGGCTTTCACACGTGAAAAAAAGAAAGAAGAAAACTGGGAATTAATATTGTTAGTGACTTACATGGACTTTCAATAGAAATAAAAGCACAAAAACGAGTTGGGATAAGTTCGCTTAACATAAAAATTGACTATTATAGTTTTATTTCTTACATTTTTGTGCTGTATGAATAATGAAACTATATATGTTTTTATATAATAATAATATTTTGAGCAATTATCATTATGTAAGTGTCATTAGGGGCCGAGCAGCAAAGCTATTAGTCCTGATGGTGCTCTTATGTGTCTTATGTGCTTTAGTAAGTTTTGAGGTCCAATATACTATGTGAAAGAGACAAATATGCCAAATATGTTAAAAACATCAAAAACGTCAATTTCTCCTTTCAGGTCAGATATCTTAGGGTGATAAAAGAATGACTCGAAGACAGAAGGTTCAGTGTTGAAATCTTACATGTGTTCAGATGGCCCAATGAGGCCCAATATACTACGTGAAAGAGACAAATATGCCAAACATAACTTTTTTTGTCAGCTCAGATAGCTTAGAGTGATAAGGGAATGATTCGAAGACAGAAGATTGAGTGTTTGAATGTTATATGTTTCATTACGTTTTGAGGTCCAATATACGAATGTGAGTGAATGAAGTGAATGAGACTAATATGACAAACTTAAACTTTTGCGTCAGGTCCGATGGCTTATGGTGTTAAGAGTATGATTGGAAGACAGATTGTTGAGTGTTCAAATCTTATTGGGTGCAATTAGTCTCAACACCTACTTTACGGGAATGAAGAATTCAAATAGATGAAGAGAAAAAGAGACTGGTAGTCTAAAGGTTGTGTTCCAGCAGTCTATTTCCCTACCAGTTCTTTTGGAGATTGTTAGGGAAATTTTGATTTACATACTTTCCCTCTTGCTATTTATTAAACTGTTTGCATAGACTAATATTATATTCTCTCTCTCTGTTAAATTAAACTGCTGTGGATATTTTTAAGAAACCATAACACTACTTGAACTCACAAGATAACATGGGAACCATTGCGTGTCCTTGTCTGGAGCACAGTGTGATGCTGAGAAAAGAACAGGCGCTCCCTGACTCCCTGCTATCTGACTTGACACAAAGTTGTTGCTGTAGAAAAGTCATAGTACACCATGTCGAAAAAAGTGAAAAAAGTCATAGGCATGTCGAAAAAAGTCATAGTATAGTATATTAAAAAAGGTCATAATATAGTTTGTCGAAAAAAGTGGTAAAAAAGTCATAGTATAGCATGTCGAAAAAAGTGATAAAATCATAGTATAGCATGTCAAAGAAAG
This sequence comes from Sander lucioperca, assembly GCF_008315115.2. Classification (NCBI taxonomy): domain Eukaryota; kingdom Metazoa; phylum Chordata; class Actinopteri; order Perciformes; family Percidae; genus Sander; species Sander lucioperca. The sequence goes on along the minus strand of NC_050184.1, from coordinate 5,465,403 downwards.
TCATAGTTTAGTATATTGTAAAAAGTGATAAAAAGTCATAGTATAGCATGTAGAAAAAAGTGATAAAAAAGTCATAGTATAGTATGTCGAAGAAAGTCATAGTATAGCTTGTCAAAAAGAAGTGAGCTAGCTAGATAGACAACTGACGACACCAACACTTGCATCATGATTATCACATTCTACGTTGTATTACAAAAGCTGCTGTAGAGAGCTTTTCGTTAGGTCATTGTCTGTACTATTCCTCGTTGGGTTCTCGAGTAAAATGAACTTTAATATCTCTTCAGTGGTCTCTGTCTATCATTTGATAATGTAATTAACCTAACAGAGAGATAAATGCACTTTTCAATATACTTTTTTTCGACTTTTTTTATACAATTACTTTTTTATCACTTCTTTTTGACAAACTATACTATGACTTTCTTCGACATACTATACTATGACTTTTTTATCACTTTTTTCTACATGCTATACTATGACTTTATCACTTTTTTCGACATGCTATACTATGACTTTTTTACCACTTTTTTCGACAAACTATATTATGACCTTTTTTAATATACTATACTATGACTTTTTTCGACATGCCTATGACTTTTTTCACTTTTTTCGACATGGTGTACTATGACTTTTCTACAGCAACAACTTTGTGTCAAGTCAGATAGCTAGAGTGATAAGAGTATGATTGGAAGACAGAAGGTTGAGTGTTCAAATCTTATGTTTCAGTAAGTTTTGAGGTCCAATATACTATGTACGAAGAGACAAATGTGCCAAAAACATAAACTTTTCTGTCAGGTTGAGTGTTATACTATACATACTATACTATGACTTTTTTATCACTTTTTTCAACATACTCTACTATGACTTTTTTATTACTTTTTTCGACACAGTCTACTATGACTTTTTTTGTCACTTTTTTTCGACAAACTATACTACGACTTTTTTCGATATACTATGACTTTTTTATCACTTTTTTCGATGAACTATACTACGACTTTTTTCAACCTACTATACTATGACTTTTTTCGACATACTATACTATGACTTTTTATCACTTTTTTGTGACATACTATACTATGACTTTTTTATCACTTTTTTCGACATACTATACTATGACTTTTTTCAACATACTATACTATGACTTTTAGCCACTTAAGAAACTGTTTTGCTTGTTTCTGAATTCATCCTTAATTCCGAAAAACAGAGCTCTCTATTTTCGGAAACTAAAAAGCCAATGACTCATTAATTCAGAAAGACTGTTTAGATACATAAATTGCAAGATCACTTGCAACCTACAAAATTTGAATTGCTCAATGGGTAATACTACTGACGTTCATGTGGGAGACCCAGGTTCAAGTCCTGGGGCCTCATTTATAAAACCTGTTACACAAGAAAAAGTTGCGTGAAGTAGGGTGAAATTTGCTGTCGCAACATTCCTCGCAAAAGTTGGGATTTATAAAGAATTTCCATGCGTAAAAATGTGCCCAGTTTTCCGCAACATTTTGACCATGTGTGTGATCGTGCGTAATGCTCCCAAGGTTTTGTAGACTGCGTTTTACTCCGTTGAACTCCGATGGTAACACAAAATATCACATGGATAAAGTACTCTGGATGCATAGTGCACAGCCTGCATGTGAGCACACTCTAAATTTTAATAATAAAGAAATATTATGCTATTTATTATTTCTTCTAACTCAAACTCATTGGCCTTGGCTCATTTTCTGTGAAGAACATAACAAATAACTTATTTCCAATGACTCCACAGGGTACAACCCCCTACACATACTGTAACTATTACATATAAGGTGTTCGGGTCTACTGGACCAGAGTGTAATAATTGTAGGTGCTATGAAACTTAACTGTGTCCTCCTCCTAACTGGGCCTGCTGTGTGTGTGTGTGTGTGTGTGTGTGTGTGTGTGTGTGTGTGTGTGTGTGTGTGTGTGTGTGTGTGTGTGTGTGTGTGTGTGTTTCTGATTGTAGGTGTCTGTGTGTGGGAATGTCTTTCTGCACCTGCTATTCCCACACAAAGTTACAAAATTGTTACATTTCAAGCACTTTTACCTGTTCTGATTAAGTTCTAAGAAATGCACCAATAATGATCAAAAATCTTGTTTCTATTTTTTACCTTTTTTATAATTGAATTTCCTTGTTTTCTCACAAAAAACGAAAATGATCATATGATCATAAATGTGATCTCACATGCATAAATGGCAAATATGAACCGTAAATTATGTAAATATCATTTTTAATTGAGCTAAATATGTTAAGTATTAAGGCTGTGTAACAAAAATATGAACACCACACAAGGGTTAAGGCCTCCAAACAGGATTTTGTTTCGATGTTCTACCTCTGTTAGGAGCACATCGATCTCACAATCACTGAATCGTGTTTTTTCCCCATTTTTCCGTTTCATGATTGGTCATCAAGGGCTTCTTACAAGGCTGCTATATTCCTTGATTGATTAACATGGACCTTATTAGGACAAATATGGGACAACCTTGGGAGGAGCGTATTTATAACGAGAAGAGTGCGTACCAATGTGCACCGCAAGGTTTTATAAATCAGAATTTAGTTTTTGCGTATGGAAATTCTGACTTTTTGGCGCACTAAATCTTTTAGAATAGAATCTATGCACAGTTTTGTAAATGAGGCCCCTGGACAGGGATTTTTTCCCTAGCCACGTTACTGTTTCACCGAATTTCCTTCCTGTTCAACTGAAATCCTCTCACACGCAATACTGAAACGGGCTTATAAACACAACTGAAATGCTCTCATAAACACCACTGAAACGCTTTCATAAACACTACTGAAACACACTCACGTGCTTTACTGAAACTCATATATATATTTCAATAGCCTTTATGGGAGCGTTTCAGGGTTGTGCACAGGGGCGCCGTATAGGGGGGAAAAGTTAGGACAATTCCAAAGGCCCATGACTGACAGGGGCCCCAACAAATAGGTAAAAACTAATATAAAATTATTAAACCATCATCATTCAGTAAATATATATATATATATATTTCAAATATAATAATAAAATTAATGATCTCGTTTTTACTTGTTTTTGGCAGTAAAAGTTAAATATCCCCATTGACCAAAAAGTAAACATCCATATTCACCGACCACCCCCCTGCATGAAATGGTTTGGTCCTGCCGTAGCGCACTCAGTGACGGACGGTGTTTAGTTGCAGCAAAGCCGGTCTACCTCTAAGGGCCCTGACACACCAACCAGACGGGCCGACCGTCGGCAGAAAAGCCAGTCGGACTGATCAGTCGGGTCCCGAGGTCCAAAAAATGCCTCAGAACACACTGAGGCGACGCCGACTTGAGCGTACGCTCTGCGCGTGCGCGAAACGTAATACGTCTCCATACCAGCAGCCGGCGCTGCTCTGTATTGTTTCCATTAACAGTCTGATTATTTCCCAGAAAATGAGAACCGGCAGCTGATTGGACAAACGCGTCACGTGGTTCTTTTTTCTCCGGAAATTCACAGCCAGACTGTCATGGCGGCTTGTTCAGAATACGATCTCATATTGTACTAAAATAGTTCACCGAAACGTGTTTCTGAAAACATTTTAAGCGAGAAATAGGCCATGCAGTTGCTGAATCTGTCTTCATTTCAGATTGACAAAGGTCAGTTTAAAAGATTTTCGTCAGATTTTGAGAGACTCATCCGCTCCCCATTTCCGGGTGAGTCCCGACTGCCCTGTCCCCGACTGAACATGTTGGGTCGGCCAAAATGAATGCCGACGGCTCCTTGGATGGCCGACGGCACGGGACACACGGAACAGACTCGAGTCATGGACCTCGCCAGACGGCCCGACGCCCGATTATCGGGCTGGTGTAGCCTTTCCACTCCCTATTCAGCCCCATTGTACCTACTTTGGTTGCAGTTCCACCAGAGTTCCACTGGGGGTGATCACGGTCCAGTGCAAAATGAATGGGACTCTATGGAGCTAGACGGCTAAATTTGTCTCTTTCGCCTGATTGTCGTTGAGAAATCTCAGATTTGATTGTAGTTTTTGCAAGTTCAACATGGATTATAGGTTGAAAGTTGAATGAACGAGTACTTATGTCCTTTCGATTTCTTACAGATTGAGTCGTTGTTGCCCATAACACGCTAGCATTCTGCTAATGAATGCTGATTGGTCAGTGAAGGACTGATTGCGATCGGAGATCCCGCTTGACGGCATCAGAAGCAGAACCAGAATGTCAGAGTGAATATTTCGGCGTGGTCTTTAAAACATTAGCAAACCTCTTTCTAGCACGTGTATTGACAGGGAGAGCCTTACCTGTTAGCTGTGTTGTCGATGCCTCGAGAGAAAAAAGGAAGCGACTCAGAGCTTGCCGTAAAGCAGTATCTCTGGCCGTATATGTGTATGACGTCATTGACATTTTAAAAGGCTTTTTAGAACAAAAAAGCCACTTTAAAAAAATCTAACACCCAGCGGTGTGTATTTTCTTAGCCTCCCCTTTCAAATGCAACATTCAAATTACTAGACAAAAAATGATATCCTGAGAAAAGTGGATTTTGAGGGGTATAGCTCCATAGAGTCCCATTCATTCTGCACTGGCCTGTGAGCCTATATGGAACTCTGGTGGAACTGCAACCAGTTCAGCAGCCGGAAGTAACGAAAGAGTGCAACTTCTTCCCTTATTAGAAATTCTTTGGTTGGTTCTTTGGTTGGTTTAATATAGAGTCTATGGTTGCAGTGAGTAGATGCGCCAGAACTAGCTACAGTGACCATGATGTTACCAAGTAACGTTAAATCAAAATCTGGTTTTCAAAAAAAGAAAGAGAGAAAAGAGAGCGAGGAAAGACAAAGGAAAGGGTGTCAAACTGTAACCCAGTTTTTCACCAAGAAAGGTGGGTAGCCTATAGTCTGTGAGTGGTATTAACCTGTTGGCTTAATGTCCATAGTGAAATAAGCTAGCTAGCTAGCTACAGACTAGTGTTAGCCTACATTTAATCACCATTTAATCAGTGCAGGGAAACGTTTAGCAAGATATTCATATTAAATCATTATCCCTGCCCCTTTTAGCAGACTTAACATGATGAACTATGAGTCAGCAGCACCCCAGTCTCCCCCTAAAGCCTGGTTCACACGGCAGGATAAATAGGCCGATTTTAGCCCCGATTCACCCCTTCCGACAATCTTAAGGATGCTCCGATTATTGTAAAATAATCTGATCAGATATTCCTGCCATGTGTGGTGTGTTAAGACTGCTCTCGTCTGCTCGGAAGGACGTCGGGACCGCTCCGATCTCAAATCGGGGATATCCAACATGTTGGATTTTTTTGGCCCGATTTCTCCTCGTGTGTGGTGTCCCCCGGGGACAAACGAGCACGCAGCCTGTGGACTGTGGCGTGTAGCCAATCAGAAAGCGAGGTGACGAGGCGGCGAGGAAAGCACCGGGAAACAAAATCAAAACAGCCGGCGGCATGGCGCACCAGAAAGTCCGGTGGACGTCGGAGATAAGTATAGCAAGTATAGTCCATGCTCGCGTTGTCTCCACTTCTTTGACCATCGCCTTTTCTTTTGATAACGTTTTTTTTCGGTTAAAAACAAACTACAAACTATCGCCACTGCATCCTCTTCGTCCGCCATGATTGTTTACTCTGAAGTCACGTTTGATCTCGAGGGATTTTACAAGATTTCCCGTCTGACCTGGGAATGCTCGGGAGTCAAATCGGTTCGTGTGTGATGTGTTGATTTTGCCGTGTGCTGCGCACCACACACTGTACGACCAAAACTGTTAGACCCGTGATTTTCTATTGCCGTGTGTGGGGTCTCTCAGGATTGGAAAATCGGCCGACAATTTTAAAATCGTCCCGTGTGAACCAGGCTGTGCCCCTCCCTGTCCCAGTGAAGAAGGTGAGCAACATTGTGTTCAATGACATGCCAGTTAGCATCATTGCAGGGAGTCTGTGGGGATTTCTCTGTCTTTCATTAATAATTATAATAATAATTAATAATAATAATAATTTTGTTAAGAGAATTTTCCATTTTGTCAAATTTTACAATAAAAATACATTGAGACTATAAAAGATGGCCTTCAGCACATTTTTTATGGTTGCTTTTAATCTTGCATCAAATAGTGAACTGCATACTAGACTTGCATGCATGTACAAATCACCAGCAGTAAATATTGTGCTAGTACTAGTATTGAACTACAAGAAGCAAGACAGTTGCAAGCCTTTAATTATAGTTATGTAAAGCTTTTGATGGGACAGTTAGGTCCTAGAGCTGTGGTGACAACAGCTGCGTAGAGGGGGCCCAATTAGATTTTTTGTCATGGGGCCCAAAGTTCTTGGTGGCGCCCCTGGTTGTGCATGGGAGCGTTTCTGTGTTGCGCGTAGAGCGTTTCAGTAGCGTTTTTAAGAGCGTTTCAGTATTGCACGTGAGAGGGTTTCAGTAGCGTTTATGAGAGCTTTTCAGTGTTGTGCGTAAGAGCATTTCAGATGGCCCCTCATATTTGGCCCCCCCCCCCACACACACACACACACACACAGCAGGCAGAGGCGGGGGGGAGAGAGATACCCGTTTCTCTTCAGGAGACTTGTTTAAATTATGACATAGGCTATATACATTAGATTTAGTATTTAGTTCATACTCACACCAACCTTTATAATTTGAATTGCTAATTTCCATTGGTTGTCCCTGGGCATATACCGTGAACTACAATAATATAGAAATGATAATTCGACATAACACTAATAGGGACACCTAGGACACGCCAGTGCATAGGCCTACTTCTTTATTTAATTTAAATTTACTTAAACTAATACACTAATAATAGTAGGGATCGCGTCCCACTCTTTTGAATAAGTAAGGGGTGTTTGAGCTAAACTCTAAACAATAAAATTAAAGCTCAATAGGTTTTATTTTTCAATATTATTGCAATAGTTGTAACATTGTGAGGTTTTCTTGTCCGGAGATTGTGGTTATATTGTTGTGGTTTTTATCTAGCTGTTATTTTGGAGCACTGCAGGTAGCCTCTGTGCTGGGGGTGTTGCGCAAAACCAGCAAGAACACATCGTCTCAAACTGTTAACAGAGTTTTCTGTGCTTGTGAAATTGCGAGTTCATTCTTCCACGAACAACCAGCAAGAACGTCCTCCCCAAGAACACAAGTCCGTTCTTTGCATTCTTGAGATTGAGAAACAGCCAATGACTTTTTTATCACTTTTTTTGTCATACTATACTATGAATTTTTATTACTTTATTCGACATACTACACTATGACTTTTATCAACATACTATACTATGACTTTTTTCACTTTTTTCAATATACTATACTATGACTTTTTTGGACATACTATACTATGACTTTTTTGGACATACTATACTATGACTTTTTAATAACTTCTTTAGACATACTACACTATAACTTTTTTTTTTTCAACCCAGGCTGAAAATATAGCCCCAATAGCTAGAAGCATCATCAACCGGACAATAGCTCACTGAGATCAGCACTTGCTTTCAGACACTGAAGACTCTAAGTTCAAGCCCCAATAGTTACAAGATGACCATGTTATACGGAATTGGCCGTTGTGCTTCGGATAACTTCCCTGTTTGTTTTTTTAGATGTTTCTGAGCAGCAATACACTGGTCTGAAATGATCAGCTCATTAGTTTGTGTCCTAGTCCATGATAGCCACACCACCGCCGCTCTGTGGATTGTTATTGGAATGATTATCCCAGAAGCCTGGCTGAATACATTCACCGGAGGGCAGCTAGCAGCTACTACCGCATTACTGTTTTTTTTAAGGGGGGAATACACTTCAAGACGTGACATGACCTGTCCTCTGGAGGACATAGCCACACCACCGCCGCTCCATGGATTGTTATTGGGATGATTATCACAGAACACTCGCGTAGCTATAGCGAATAAGATTAACGTAAAAATTGGCCGGAATTCTCCTTTAAAATGCTCGGCCCCGACCATTGCTAAGGAGCAGCTATAATTTTCCTTGTATTTTGTGTTTCTGGCAGCTTCTTTGTCAGAATTTCAAAATGATAAGTCAGATTTGTAGCTTGAGTGTGTGCTGGAAAAGGAGTACCATGCCATGCATGCATGCTAAGGTAAGTACAGTTTAGAAGACGCTAAACAAAGACAAAAATGAATGCATAGAAAGTCAGCAACAATGAACCAAAGTGAACCTGCAGTCCAGAGGATCCATTTAAAACCATTCAAGAAAAAATAGGTACCACTTTCTAATGAGGCACTCTTTATAAAGCATTTATAGTTGTTGCTTATTGTTTTTGTTGCATACTCAATTCTGATTGGTCAATTATGGCATTCTACGGTCTGTTATTTCTGAATAGCAGGCTGCTGCTTTGGACACAGTTCTGATTATAGACTGTGGAGGACCATTTTTAATTCAAAAAGATCATTTTTAAAGTAATATTTTGTGTCAAATTATTGATTTCTAAGTAGCAGTGCAATAAGCCGCAATAATGATCCCATCACTGCATTATCCCTAACCTAATGATCAAAAATAGATCATTATTAAGCCATTAATAAGAACAATTTTTGGGTTGCAACGTTGTGAAAAATACCAAGGGTTGTATTGTCTTCTAGCAAAACATTTGCTTTATCTTTTTAACTCTAATTGGAAAAAGGACAGTTTGACAATTTATGGAAAAGAGCTGCTGAACATCTGAACCAATTAATTAGTTTTTATAAAATCCATGGACATTTATAACTGCAGATTTGATGGCTTCTTAGAAGTATTAGAATATTTATGCACTACAAACATAACTGCAATATTGCCAAATAATAGAGGATAAACACCATCAAGAGAGATTTACAACCTAGCAACCCTAATGTTCTTGTTAATAACTTATATATAAACATGATGTAACCATAAATTAACCATTTAAAAAGCCATTTCTTACAACAAAACCTTTTATGAAGGTTGCATTTTTAGAAGGTGGTACAAAGAAATTACATAGCCGTCGGTTCATAAAATAATTTTTGAGGATACTTATGTTTGTCAAATATTACAAAATGTTCACATATTCTTTTTTTTTTCCAGATAATGGACATTTAACATTTTTTAAAAGTAAAATCTTTATGTTTCCTATTTTACATACACTTTTACATTCTTCATATGTCTACATTACAGAGAAGAGCTCACATTTTTAGCATGCGGGACTTCAGTGTAAACTATACTGCAGGTGACTCAGTCCTCTGTGTTCCTATTTTGTTTTCTTTACAAGAGCCACATTGACATTTACCTTCTGAAAAGTAAAGTGGCCCCATAAAGCAGAGAAGACCATATTGAAGCTGCTGCTGCAACATTAAACAGACAGTTGGCCATCCAGAAGAGCTGGTAAACAGAGCCACATGCTATTTCCGTACCACCCTAAAGGGGGCCATTAGTCACATTTCAACCCCGAAATCCATAAGCTCCCCTGAAGGGATTGCCCAATACAGTGGGCAGGTACCATTTCAATAGGTTCAAGGAAACCCCCTCAGTTTAAATGGGGCCAAATAGGGGCACAAAGAGTTATTTTTCCTAGAAACATATTCACAGAAGAAATCACGATGAGACTTCTTGCAAGTTTCACTGTTCTATATATCGAAGATGAAAACAGGTTTGATTCACACTCCAGTTCATGTATTTTGCAGATGACTAATGTTTTTGGTTTTTCTTTTTGGCTTGGTTATTAGAAGGGATCTGCCACAACCTGAGTAACAGAAACACTGTAACAAAACAACTGATTCCAGATTACAAACAGCTCTCTACTAAACTAACAAAGGCAATCTGCCATCACTTAAACAAAGTGACCCAAACCCAGCCAAGGACACAGCACTGTTATTCTACTTGACTTGCTTCAAGGCAAGATGAAATTGACCCAGTCACCCCTGTACGCATTTTTGTCAAAGCAACCCCAAAGTCCCAGTCTGCATTGAGGGCTGCCCTATCTATAGGCTGTTTTTTTCCTGTGTTTCAGTTTTCACACTCCATAGTGACTGACTGCACACACACACACACACACACACACACACACACACACACACACACACACACACACATACACACACACACACACACACACACACACACACACACACACACACACACACACACACACACACACACACACACTTGGAGGCACTGCAAGGAATTCAGGGCCCCATGAAAATATGTGCCACACACACACACACACACACACACACACACACACACACACACACACACACACACACACAGGGACAGGGACACACATGTACATACCTCACCTTGCCTTCTGTGCTGTGTTACAAATCACTTTAGAACAGTAACGTAATGGCTAAAATCCCATAATGTATGCATATGCAGTGCATATGTATGTGATTGTTATTGTGTGCATGTGGAAAAGTGGGTTAGCACATGTCTGACTAAAAGGTTTTCCATGACATGATCCACTCACCAGCCAAAGGAGGTCCTGTGAGGCAACCCAGGCCAACAAAGAACATGGAGAAGCCCATGGAGTTGTTAAGTTTCTCCGACCCCACAAGATCTACCTGCAGAGCAGAACATCACATTAAACCTTAAGATCCTCACACACTGGGTAATCTTCCTTATTTGCATTTTAAAATTGAAAGATAAGTGTTTTGTATGCATTTCAGTACTGTGCAAATCACATATACTTCACATTACTACCATATTATAAGAAACATTTTCCAAAGCGTACAACAATCTTAAATGGCTGAATGAAGCTTTCTGGTGGCTATTGGTATGGTGCAATAGCAAGTTCAACATGATGGATTACCTGTCAAAAAAGTTAAAAATATCTGCAAGTTGATGGTGCATGAAATAGGAAGAAAACAAATACCTGCCTACAGAGTCGGACAAACAGCTTAAAAACCTAAAAATTATTGTAAGCTTTGGGAAATGGTAGGCATGTACACTTGACTTGTAATGAATTGTCAAACATGCACAAAGCCACAGCATTTAGTAGCTTCTCGTTCTGGCACCTGACATGGCAGCAGCTTGACGGTGAAGTAACGACCTACCCAATTCCCCTACTCTTCAAAGTTAGTGATTAGTGTGTAGTGTAACTTTGATTTTTAACATTAAAATGAGTCGCCACAAAAGAAACTCAGACAGATGAAACAATGACCTCTGAAAAACAAAGACACAAAATCAAACAGTATAAAATTGGAGAAGCTAACGCTAACCCTGATTCATAAGCAGCAGTGTGTATTAACTGCAACTACAGGTACATTTAATTGCTTTTCTAACATTACTGATGTCAGAAACCTTTTGCTGCTCAGATTTAGTTGTTGTCTAGTGTTGGGAGTAACGCGTTACAAAAGTAACGCAATTACAGTAATGTATTCCTTTTTGCTGTAACGCAGTAATATAACGCATTACTAATTAAATTTCGGTAATATTATACTCGTTACAATCTCAGTAACGCGAGTTACAACGCATTTTAACGCAACATTTAGTGGTGCATTGTTTTTTTTAAGAATTCACCAACACCGCGACACATTTCTTCACAGGAAAAAAAAAAGCCGTATTATTTTCCTGTCGCTGTATTCGATGGTTGAGATGACTGCAGAGACAGATACATTTGCGAGATGGATATTATTTTCAGGAGTTATTACACTGCGTTGAAGTGAGCTGTCCTGTTTCTGTTCCCGTGGTCAGAACCAGAACCAGAGACGGTACGGACAGCATGTATGTCCCAACAGGTGACGGTACGTCAGCGGCTGACAGATATAAACATGTCGGGAATTAATGTTGAGGCTTGCTACACGTAAATATCATTGCATTTTTATCAGCCGTGGAGAGTAACTATGCCTGTAGTGGAATGGCTTCGAATGACGACCAAAAGCGCTTGTCTTTTACTGTGACCATTTACTGTTCAATATGTTGCAGTTTTACAAACAAGAAAGTGAACAACTTGAGCCTGACGGACATGTTGCATCTCAGTAAGCTAGCAAGAGTAGGCTACACAACAGACAACTTCCGTGTAGCCTACTTCAAAATAAAAGCATTTCCTGTGACGGTGCGCAGTAAAACTAAATTACTGTTAGGTAATAAGGTTGTGTAGGCAACCTTTTCACAAATCAGCTGTAAATCAAGTACTGTAAATAATGTTAATAGTGAGTTTTAATCACACTATAATTGAACATTTTCTTTAGAGTGTTTTAACCTAAACAACATGAATTTCTTATTGAATTGCTATAAACAAACATTTTACAACAATGCCGTACTTTTAATTGAGTATTTTCATTTTCTCCTACTTGCCTATTATACGTTTTACTTATCTATTTTGTATAGCTTTAGTTACTTTGCATATTTATATTAATTATACAAAATATGAATAATCTATGATGTATTAAAGTGGATAAAGAGGAGACTTTATTGATCCGGTGGTGAAATTCACAAGCTAGCTGCCAAATCAAACTTCCCCTGTTATTTTGGTGAAAGTAACTCAAAAGTAATGCAAAAGTAGTGTAACGCATTACAATTCAGAGACAGTAATATTGTAATATAACTAATTACTCTCAAATGACAGTAACTAGTAATCTATAATGTATTACATTTTGGAAGTAACTTGCCCAACACTGTTGTCTACCAGCCCCAGTGCTCAAAGACCCGTCAATCAGTTTAGGAGTGGCAGCAGGTTCCAGGCCTGTGTTTCGAATGTTGGAGGTGGGGTGTTACTTTTGTTTACATTTGAATTACAGATTGTACTTTTAATGGACATGCCTGTCATCACAAACGTCCTTAAGTCAAACTAGGTGAGTTACCAGCATGTTAAAGGAGATGTAAACACTTGACCTACTTTTCAAAACCTTTTGAGGAAATTCAGTGATTTACATCAGCAGGCAGAGACAAGCTTTAATCTGATTGAAAAAGATAACTGCTTTGACTGGTTCTTCTACTCAACTTCAGAAAAGAATAACTGATCACACTTTAGGCCCGAAGCATGTCTTGCCCTTTTAGACCCAGTGGTGTAGTCCAGGGTATATGCTGGTATACGGCGTATACCTACTTATTTTTCAGTCAGCATTGCGTATACCCACTTCTAAATCCCCCCTGATGCGCACCATTCAGTAATATCTGTGAGCCAGATTGCCCATTTTTTCCTCAAGGATAGTGAAGCCATGACCCACCCTCCTCTGCCTCTAATTGGCTGGTACTCGCTGCTTTCACTGATTAGATTGGTTAACTTTAGGCATGAGGACTGATGAGCCAATCAGAGGCAGAGTAGGGCGGGTCATGCCGATGAAAATATCGCTAATACCTCAGGTGCCAGTGAAAACCTCAGGTGCCGGTGCCACTTGACTACGATAACGGCAGCAGACCAAACAACAGATGAAGAAATAACACAAGCGGCGGTGTGCCACCCCAGTTGATGGAAGACATAATTCTGAGGTAAGTTTTAAGGTGGTTTCCAAATGAATCATTATTTTAAAGTGCCCATATTATGAAAAAATCACTTTTTCTGGGATTTGGGGTGTTATGTTGTGTCTCTGGTGCTTCCACACACATACAAACTTTGAAAAAAATCCACCCATGCTGTTTAGAGTGAGATACAGTTTCTGAATGTGTCCTGCCTTCAGTCTCTGGGTGAGCTGTTCAAAATTGGCAAAAACGAGCAGGCTAACCGCAACCATTAGCTCGTAGCGTTAGCATGCTAACGCTATGGCTAACGCTAGCATGCTAACGCTAGCATGCTACCTCGTTCTCAATAGCAAAGCACTGCTACAACACACACAAGTTCACCATAATCTACAAAAGAACTACTTCCATGTGCGCCCTCATTTAGAAGTCTCCCAGCTAATCCTGCCTTGTAACTGACCAAAGTTGTAGAAACAGCCTTTCTTTTACTGTCTATGGAGCTAGCTAGCTGACATGATCTACATCTGAGCTACTGGGCATGTGCAGTGCAATCAAAGATAGTACAGAAGAAGAAGAAGAAAAGAGGTCTCACTCTGTAGCTAAAACAGAGACCAGGTGAAAAGAGGATCTGCAGCAGTGAGATAGAGCACTGCAGTACAACACAAATATGGTGTTTTTTGAAAATTAAACCATGTAAACCTATTCTGGTACAACCTTAAAATACAATTATGAACCTGAAAATGAGCATAATATGGCTGCTTTAAACTACTGGCAAATTGCCAGTGGCAATATGACTGCACATTTAGAGGAGAAGAGATAACACTATGTTTGCCTCATGATAAATACATTTTACATTCATCCAGGCTGCTTGTGTGACCAGTAGTAACTACAAACTGCTCCTAATCAAGTCATGATCATTTTATAATAGTGAGCAAGTAGAAATGACAGATTTTTGGGTAAACTAAATCATAGTCTTACATGCCTCAGGTATTTGTTCTGAGGTGTGGCATGACATGACGATACTGGATACTTAATATGTTGTTCCACCCATAAAGGCAGTTAGGAAACATCTCCAATGGTCTGCTAAAAGGATAGTTTTCCCCTTTCAGTGCGTGACACAATGATGTAATGAAGTAACGTTCTCATGGTACAAAGGTCCCCACACACAAATACACTTATTGTGAACTCAACAGATTGGAGAGTCTGATTACTGGAGGGGTCTTGCTTGGTAAATGGACTACAAACTGATAGTATAGTGACACTGATGCTGGTGTAAAAAAGTCAAACGATATTGGAAGCACACCTTGGCACTCTACTATACAGGTACCCTGGATTCTGCTACATTTATCTGCCTTCACTAATCATTGAAATTTCAATGCCCAGTAATATGATAAAGATGCCATGATTGTATTTCTTTCTGGAAAACAATTTTATACCAAGTGCCTATTTGAGACATTTCTTAGACCTTTGAATTTGAATGAAAGTTAGGTAAGTTAGTTATTTTATGTGTCTGCAATTTCCTAATAATTACTGTACTGTACTACGGTACTAATTATTGGGAAAATAGATAGTTCTGAGCTATTTGAGTTTAGTTGTGTTGAGTTTATAAGCTGTGGTTGATTGTTAGTGGGATTTCCTTTAAAAAACTGCTCCATTTATCATTTATGCTATAAAGTATATATAAGGTATATATATATATATATATAAGGGCTGTCAAAATAACGCGTTAATTTCGATTAATTAATCTGAGAAGAAATAACGCAGATTAACGCAGATTAATCCATTCCATATTGACGTTTGACCCGGAGCCGTTCTAGCCACCATTGGACTGTAAAATGAAGGAGGGACACGAGAATGTGCTGCCTGGATCATTAACTGGAACATTTACTTGTAAAAATCTTCTTCCTGCCAACCCTGGCTACCGAAATCTGGTGCCACTGATATGTCTGCTCATATGTCTGCTATATATATATATATATATATATATATATATATATATATATATATATATATATATATATATATATATATAAGGTGTTGTGTCTGTCGACCCCTTTGGTCCAAACTCAAATATCTCAAACAAATATTATTATGTAATGTAATGTAATTTTGTACATACTGTGCAATTCATCCTCTTGGGACCATATACAGTGTCCAAACTACTGTACAGTATATGGTCCCAAAAGGATGAATTGCACTGACTTTGGCAATCCCCTGATATTTTCTCTAGTGCCAACAGCAGGTTAAAGTTTTCACTTATTCAATAGTCTTTTATTTATTTTATTTTATTGATATATTTTTTATTTGCAGGATAATCGCCAGAACATGTGTGTTGCCGTTGTCTAACTCCGTTCTCTTTGGGAAACAACAACAAACTTCGAGCTAGCAAGCTACAGGTTGAAAATAAGAAGTTTTTAAGAAAATGTGGATTGTGCAACAAGGCAGGCCTACTTGGTTCTTTCAAAGAATGATTGTAGATTTAAGATTTAATGTACAAAGAATATGTTTATGGGATTTACTATCTAACTGAGACGTTGTGGGACCGATTGCCGGGAATTTGCTGTGGACAAAGTACACACAGGGCGATACATTGGTAAGAGCAAATTACGTTTAACCATGTATCCAGCTAATTTATATAGCTCACTGTAGTGGCAACTTGTTAAAAACCTTCCTTGCCACTGATTGCAGGTAGTAAAGGGTTCTGACTCATGTAGATCATCATGTCCAACTTCAACATGCAAGGCTATCCAAAGAACGAGGCTCATAGAAAGTAAAAAATGGTTTATTCCACGGATGTGATCAAAAAAGAAGATAAACAACAAGGGTATCGATATACAGTGCTGGAATATCCAAAAACTGTCTTTGTGCTGAAATCCGTGATCTACAATCAGCAGTCAGAAAAATTGTTGCTCCACATCCTGCTCTATTGAAGCCTAAACTACACTAACTTCACTTAGAGAAACCAACTCAAAACTGTCCAATAGCAGGACAGACTAGTGGAACATGAGTTTTAATAGGGCAAAACACACATCAAAGCACCTTCTATAAAATGATCTGGATTCTAATGTATATTGGACTACATATTTTAAATGTCATAAAACGATTTACTATTGCAATGAAAATAAAATACCAAAAACTATAAACAATAAAATATGGCTCTTACACTCACGTTACTGTATAGCAGGGACGTCGTTAGGCCTATTTTAGGGGGGCTGAAGCTACCCCAAAATGTCCCTAAGCCCCCCTAAATAATAATAAGAACAACAATAACAATTCGATTTGTCCTCATTCATATTTAGATGCAACAAATGATATATATATTAGGGATGTCCAGATCCGATCACATGATCGGAAATCGGGCCCGATCACGTGGTTTCAGACTCAATCGGAATCGGACGTTACCTCCCGATCAGGACTCGGATATATATGTATATGTATTCTCATTATTTTTTAACACATCTATAGTTATGCGGTGGCACAGAGTTAGACCCTTTTGACTCCACACAGAAACAGCAACGCGTGCGGCATGACATCACTTTGTTGCAGAGACGCTATTGGTTAAATGCCGGCAGCTTGAAGCGGAAAGCGTGAGTATGTCTGCGGTCTGGAGGTATTATAAAGTTGAATTATTATAGAAGTATCGGATCGGGACTCGGTATCGGTAGATACTCAAAATCAAATGACTCGGACTCGAGGGCAAAAAAACCTGAAATCCCTAATATATATATATATATATATATATATATATATATATATATATATATATATATATACACACCGATACACGTTAATGATGAAAGGAAGATTGATTACACGTAGTGATACAGAGTGAAATTGTAAGTTGTTTTTAATTACCTGCTTACCTTTAGCTACGTTTTCTTGAGGTAAAGGAAAGGGTGTTATGGTTTGGACATTTCTGTTGCCTGGTTTTGTATGTTTCGGTTGCCTGTATTATCAGTTCTGTATGTTTCCTGTGTTTGTATATTTATTCTGTATACTTCTGTTTAGATATCTCCTTGTTTATTGTGTTTACCCTGTCCTGACTGTGTTCTGTGTATTGTGTATTTTTTTGGTTAATTCCTGTGTTCTCTGTTCTCTGTGTTGTGTCAAGTTTCTGTGTTTAGTTGATTTCATGTTTTTGTCGGTTGTTCCTGTTTCCTGTTTTATTTTGGTAGTCTGGTTTTCTGTCTTGTCTCGTCCAATTTACTTCCCTTGTTTTCCCGCCTGTGTGATTGTCTGATGTGCTCCACCTGTTCCCCAGCCCTGGTGTCACCTGTCTTGCGTCTTCTCATTACCTAGTTTATTTAGCCCCTGTGTTTCCTTTGTCTGGTGTCAGATTGTTTTGTGTCCTCGTGCCGTCAGCTTGTACCCGTTTGTGTCTTTATTTTGTGAGTTTGTGTTCCTCATTTTGCTAGTTTTTTCTCTGCCAGTTGTTTCAGCCTTGTGCTTCTTTTTGTATTTTTTTCCTGTGGTTTTTCCAGCCTCCGTGCTGCCGTTTTTTGTTCCGTCAATAAATCCTCGAGCTTAACCCTTTCTCCTGCCTGCCTCCCTCTCACTCTGCGTTTGGGTCCGCTATTCTTCGCTCCCCGCAACAAAGGGGATATTTTGGTTTGCTATGGAAAACTATAGTGTAGCTAGAGTGAATGAGCGAAATACAAGAAATGGTTAACTTAGCAAGCTAATCACAACTCTTTATTCATTGCCAATAATATAACCTATTGCTATAGTAGGCATATTCTAAAACAATATCAATCCCCATACAATGTCACTGAAAACTAAATGTCATAGGGTCCCTGTTAATGCTATTACCAGATGGATATTGGAAGATATTTCAGCAGAGAGAAAGAGAAGCAGGAGATTGGCAGGGCAGTTGATTCTGAGGGAGCCGGCGTGATTGAGGTCAGTAATGGTCTATAGGTCTAAGGACTGTTTTGTTTTCTTCTAACAAGAATTTGTTGACAGGTCTAGGTACTATGCATAGCCTAAACTAAATTATTGCATTATATTTATTATATATGCTAGCTATATTCTAACCAATTTAACTTTCTGCATTCATTGGCTGTGATAAATTAAATAAATATGTAGATGTTGCCTAAATGTAGGCTAGGCTAAAGATGAGCACATTCCCACAGATATGTGAAAATAAAATGAAAGCAATCCTACATACAGTACATACAGTATATACAGTAATCATTACTCCAAATCTTTTATTCCTTCCGCGATCAGGTTATTGTATTTAGACAGTAGCCACTTTTAATAGGATCCCTATTATGATAAAGTATGCAGTGATGCCTATTTTTTTCTTTTTCTTGTACTGCTATTTGTCATATTTGTTTAACTTACCAACTTATTAGCTGTCTGGCCTCTGTCTGTTTTTGGACATTTTGGATGTTGTTTAATGTGACTAATTTCCATTTCGAAGTCATGAAATTAGCATCAGGGTTTTGTTTTATCTTAAAGGATAAGACAGAAGAAACAGATTAGAAATGGAAGAAGAGGATATGTCTGTCACTGTTAACTGGTACTTGTTAACATATTGGTTTCTTGACTGGTTGTTGACATAAGTGTAGCTCTAATACAGTAACGAAAGATGTGAGTGCAAAGATTTTGCAAATGCAAGTTACAAATACCCTGGGGGCTAAGCCCCCCCTGCCCTTCAATCCTAGTGACGTCCTAGTGATGTATTGTGTGAACAGTTAACCTAATGTGGCGTTTTCTTTTGCCGGTGCAAATGTTCCACCGAAACATGTTCCTTCCCGAGAACATTTTGCAGAGACACTGTCTCTGCGACCAGAGCTTAGCGCCGCCCAAGACGATTGTGAATGGTTCAAAGAAATGCAAACAACCCTGAGCATTTTTTTTCCCTAACCTCGAATGTATGTGCGGAGGAGCCAGACCTTACTCCACAGCGTTGTGGAGATAGGTCTGGCAATACAAGACTACTCATTTAATAAAATATCTCAACAACCACTTGGTAGATAAACATTTCCATTCATCCAATTACTTTGGTTTATGACCAAATACCTCCAAAACTATTCCCATCAGCCTCATTTATAATTTGTGTTTAATGCTAAACAGCAAATGTTATCATGCTAACATGCTAAACTAAGATGGTGAACATGGTAACATATTACATTGCCTAGTAATAGTAATATGTTTTTATGCATATGTTCAGATAGGCTGGTCTTCTTACTAGAACGGGCAGCAGCAGAGCCATGTATCCACCACAGAAGATGGCAAAGAAGACAGCGTAAACCATCAGCAGGATGTAGGAGGTTGCCATCGGGGAGAGCAGGTTGACCAGACCACAGAGTATCAGGTAGGCCTTGTGGTAGTGGTATTTATGGAACAGGTTCCTGTCTGTTACCCAGCCCGAGGCCAGCTGGGCGATGGTCTCTGTGATACCTGCAACGGAGAAGAATAGGCAAGGCTTATGAATGTCAAAGTGAAACTGTAAGATGAAGGAGAGTCTTGAAAGTGAGACCAAAGAGTGAAAAATAAGGTGTGAAAAGGAGATTTCATTTAAAAAAAAAAAACTTTCAGTTTTTTTTTCTTAGGCTTTAATTGTCTTTATTTTAAAATAATGTATGTACCCAGAACTCCTTAAATAAAATACAGTAAGATGTTCCTTACTGTTTCTTTAAGGAAGGAGTAACAGAAAAGTGGCCGACTGGGGAATGCATTCAATAAAATATTAAGGTAACAGGAAGCTGCTCTTTGGTAATGGAGTTTTTGATGGAATCCAAAAAACATGAGCATCGCTGCTATCTTCACCTTCAGATAAAAATGTCTTCAATAATCAAGAAGCTTCACATTTAACATTTAGAAAACAGATCCAGCCCAGCCACAGATGTCCTAATAACTTTGGTGACACCCTAGCTTTTCCTCTCGGACCACCATGAGGTCTGTTTTTTAGTGAAATATCTTGACAGCTATTGAATGGACCATGATATCTGGTACACACATTCATGTCTCCCTCAGGATGAATTATAACATTGTCATTTTGGGTATGTTAGCATTTAGCTCAAAGCACCTTTGTGCCTAAGAACAGCCTCACAGAGCCACTACTGTGGCTATAGACCCTGAGTCTTGATGTCATAAAACAGTAAATACATTTGTCTTTTGGTGTTGAGATAATCCTGGTGGGACTTTAGTACAAACGCTGCCACAGCAGACCACAGTGGTCAGAGGCTGACAGCATTTTGAACTGATGCTTACGCAGAAAGAGTTAAATGTCAAAGTCAGCCACACCAAGGCAAATTGTAGTTTTAGGGCAGCTATAGTAAACTATGAAGGCATCTTGTGAGTGTTACGTAAAATCGTATGCAGTAGTTATATGCTTAATGAAAACAAAGCGTGGAAGGGGCGCAAGTGTGCATCTATACGTGCGTGCATGCATGGGTGTGTGCATGAATGCGTGTGTGAGGCAAATACAGAATGTGAGGGAAGAATGCTGCTCTGCAGCAAAACTACACAGGTCTGCATTAATAACAAGCATGTCTAGACAAGTCTATTTTAAGTCCTATTTGTTCCTGTCCTTGTGAATATTTCCACAAACAGTGGGTGGTAACATATCCTATCTGTTAACATCTGTATTATACTGACAACACCCAGGCAAACTATTCATTTTGCACTCCATCCCATGTGATTGATTGTTTGCTCCAGTTGGATGTGATGACTGGGCAGATATGTGCTGTTCTCTGCTGAGGTCAACTGGAATGCGATAGGCGGTGTAGAAACTGCAGTGGTGTATTGACCGCTGCAGGAATAGCTACAAGCAGGTAGAGCTGAGCCATTGATCAATGAAACAAACTGGTTCTATGCAGATCAGAGTTACCCATCCTTTGCTCAGCCTCTGCACCACAACTGCACAGGCTACAGCCACTGAGTTCAACTCAGTTTGAACTCAAAACAGATGAAAGTTCTACTTAATATGGACGAGATTGTGTTACCAAGCACAGTATGCAGATTTATCATTATTGTGAACAAGGTTACATTAATCTACACAAATCAACATGTGGATAATTAAGGGTGATCATCTACATCTTTACTTTAAGGTTTTTAATGGATTTCACATGAATAAACAATGAAATGCCTCGTCAGTGAAGACCTCTGCGTTCCTTACATAACCAGACTAGAGTGTTTCTGTCCTGCGAGCTTAGAAAGATGACATGGGGCAGCTGTGCTGTGTTTATGTGTCCTCCTCTAGCAACCCAAGACAGTGTCCTGGGGTGTCGCCTGCTTGAATGCAGATGAGTTGTGAGTTTGTTTGTGTGTTTTAGCCTCAGCAGGTTGGTTCAGGCCTGCAGCTGTTCCTGTTCAAACTCAGTACACTGCAGTTTAAATTTGGCCTCTCCAAGTAGCACCTTAAGCCAACATTGGGACATTATTAGTTCTATCCGTAGTGCTGACTGGTATAGAAGGTGTACAGTATGCGCATGCCTTTGGGCATTAACAGACCATTGGGAGGTTGCAAGGCATGGAGAGTTGCCATTCCCTCTGCTTCAAAGAGGGACATTTTGTCACTAGATTAAAGCAAAGGTTTATAAAAAGCATGTTGGTTTTCCCAGCTTCTCTGACGTGGCAGTTGGCTTGTCTTGCCTACTCCTTTGTATGTATTGCTGCCTCAGTGCAACTCTGCAAAGTATCAGCCACTTTAGAACTGGACTTGAACACAATTTGGAGCCCCTCTTGTCACCCCGCCAACAACTTTACTCAGTTAGCTGTTGCTTAGCGACTCCAGTTAGCTCCAGTGTTGGTGGCTGAGGGTTGCCGAACAGACTGACCCAGACGATAGTGGCCTCCCTCCCTCAGCCAAGTCAATAGGCCTCTATGACAAGCGCTGGGTCGGGGAAAGCGGGACAGCGGGACACTCGGATAGTGGCTTTGTTGTGTGGGTGCACAGTGCACATGACCAGAGAATGTGACAGGACAAACGTGTCCGAGTCAAAAGAATCTGTCAGTCTTGCTGCTCCCTGGCACTGATCACTGGCGTGAAGCTTAAAAGTAACCCCACAGACATACAGAGAAAATTCAGACATCTATGTCCTTGGCTTTTGTTACACCTCCATAGAAACAATGTAGAGATTTGGTTAAAGAGCCAAAAAAGAATAGTCATCAGTTAATTTAACTGTATCCTGTGTAATTTTATATTGCTGTGTTATTTAACCTCAATCTTAGTTTGGGCTCAATCCATAAATGTTTTTTTGTCCCAGATGTGTTTCTTGTGCAGGCCATAGTGTTTTCTTGAGACCGCTTTAATTTTTTTCCCATTTTCTTCAGCAGTGGTGGTTTCCAGCTGCTGTTGCACACCAATGCTGACAAAGGAAAGACTATATATTTACAGGCCGTCTACTTACCGTACATTAAAATTATAATTTTTTTCTTCCAGGACACTGAAACAGTCCTTTAGGCAATCGAGAAGCATTCCCTCAAAAGCCAAGGCATTGATGCATAATTCAAGATTTCATTTCACACTGAAGAGATGTGATAAAAATGTCACTCCCATGATCACATCCTAAAGTAAGTGATAATAATATAATAATCTGTCTACTGATTTTACAAAGGGATAGATTACAAAACAGAAGCATGTGATTCATAAATGCAGCGCCCGATCTGGTGCATTTCAATTATTCACAAAAACCTGACCAAGGACTCTTATAGAATTACATGCACATGTGGTCGGTGGCCAAAATGTTAATGCTGTTTTCTGTTCATATAGAGTGGCCTCCATTTGAGAGGAGTGGGTGGGTGGGTGGGTGGGTTCTGCTGAACCCACCCACCCTTGCCAGTGGGCCAAAGTTCAGCTTTTATGTAAGCACATTCATTACATAAGACTGCAGAGTCTGAGCAGCTCACAAATAATTAATGCCTAGAAGTTGACTGAGGACTTTTTTTGCATTGCTTCTTAAACCCATTCTTAAAGAAACCTGGACCTCCCTCTCTACAGTCACTGAGAAATCCCTGTCAAAGACAAACAGCAGCAATCCACTGTCTATTCAATCAGGCGTCTGTCAGATTTAGTTAAAAAAAATGACATTATGCTTCATCCACATTTCAGACAGTCAAATGTAGACTGGTGTCTCATCTAGAAGATGGAAATTTGTGCGACAACTTTTGTAATGAGAACAGTTTCACTGATTAAATCCACCAGTTTCTACTTTCAAGCAATTTTTTCAGTTAACCTTTATTTATACAGGTAATCTCATTGAGACACAGGGTCTCATTCTCAAGAGACATGTGTTTTTTCCAAAATGTATATGTAGAATTACAGTATACCTTGTAATTCCTGCTATATACCTACACATTTTGGGAAACGCTTGTTTCCACAAGCTGAAATTATATTTCCAAAAATGTCAAACTATTCCTTAATGGTGTATCACAAAAACACAGGAAAAAATGTTGACCAATGTGTGCCTCACCTGCCACAGAGATGATGAAGGAAGCATCCATGGCATTGATGCCCAGGGTTCTGGCTCGAGCAGACAGATGGAAATAGGGAATGAAGTAGGCCAACTGGCTGAAGACTAAGGACCAAGTATAGATACAAAAGAACGGGTCCTTTAGCAGAGAGAAATCCAGTACTTTGGTTTTTATGACGGTCACCTCACTCGATGTGTTGGCATGTGATGGAAATCCAACAATGGTGGACCGATTCATGCTGCCATTGAGCTCTGCTGAGCTATCTGGAGTTGTGGGTTTACACTGACCCAAGTCATGGTGGGGCTCATGGCCATTTACACCATTAAGGACCAGTCTGGTCAATTCAGGGTTCACTGACTGGTCCTGGAGTCCCTGAGTACATTGGCCCCCCAGGTTCTCAGTATCCCCGTGAGGGGCAGGAGGAGGGGATGGAAATGAGTCTGCTTTGGAGATGCCATTGGATAAGTGAGAGGAGCCATTCAAGCAGCTCTTAGTGCATTCCTTCTCTGAGGAGCTCTTGATGGAAACAGCAGGGCTCTTTTGAATGGGAGGAGAGGTAGGGTTTGACACAGGAGGCTTCACGTTGATGGGTCGCAGAAGCATCCCAGTGGCCACCAGATTCAGCATTAGACCGCCAAGAATTAGCATTGCTCCTGTGGGGGACAAAGACAGCTCAGGATCCAATATGTCACATTGTATGTGTTGTATTTCTTCTTACCCAAAAAAGGAAATACACCTGAAAACATACTTACATACATTATAGAGTGTGCACCAATTATTAACAAATTTGTGCTGCATACCTTGCCAAGCATACTTGTCCAGGAGCAGCTGAGTAAACGGAGCAAGGGCAAAGGTCAAACCCATGCCAGAACGCCCAATTGCATACGCTGTCGCTAACCTCCTTCGGAAGTACAGCGCTGTGACCACTGAGAAGGCTTGGTAAAGTAGTGCAAAACCAATTCCTAAAAGGAGTAAAGATGTTATCAATATCAGACACAGTGTCTTTCACAGAAATGTGGGCAGACGTGAAAAAAATGTATGTAGATAGATAGATAGGAAGAGATGTCATGCAGAGGGTGACCTTGGTTTAGCTTGCGGTTTCATAGTCATTAGGGAAACAGCAGTTTTTGATCTCATTGAGGCATTTTGGCGCACCACAAAATTCTACTCACCAACTATCACTCCCATGCTGATGTAGAGGAACACCACGCTGTTGGCGAAAATACTAATGAGGAATCCTCCACTAACCAGCACTGCCCCGGCGATGGAGGTCACTCTGGTTCCAAGCTTGGCACAGGCCACAGAGGCAAGGGGCGCTACAGAGGATACAGTATGGGAATACATTGAATCTTTTTTTCATTTTCAGCTGTTCAAGATCTAAGTGTAAACATGAAGTGGAAAAGCGGCTTCAAATGGTAAAAGCTTTGCTCTCTTCTTTTAAATGAATTGGTGACATGGAGAGAGAGAGGACACAATTGTATAAAACAACTAAGCGATATTATCTTTATCTCAATGGCAAGTTGTTGAGTGTGTAAGGGTATGCATAAAGAGTTGCCTTTTTTTGATGCTAACCTCCAGACAGACGCAGACTCGACATGATGGAACCGATCCAGCTGATGCTCTCTGATGAGCCTCCAAACTCATCTTGGAATGCCACAAAGAAGATCCCAAAACTCTTCAGTGTTCCCATCACTAGGACGTTTACCTGCGGGCACGCACACACACAAATATTATTTTTTTTACGCTTAATACGTGTTAAGCACTTGTTACAGGCTGTGCTCTGTGAAACACACATATGGCCACTTAGAAAAAGAAAACAATTATGCAGTGAGAAGTATTTTTAAATAGCTGGTTAAAATGTAGTCTTTTCGCTGCCACCATCCTATTGGAACTTGTTAAAAAGGACCAGAAAACTACATCATTGCCACACATTACACCTGGAATTGATCACAGTTTAGGAAAACTAGTAGTTGAAGAACCATTGTGGGATAAATATTTCCATGTTTGAGAGACGAGGGATCGTAAACAACTGAAGTGGACATACCAGAAAGCAATGCAGCACCACCATCCAGCCCCAACCTCCATCTGGAGGGTCCTCATACTGGATCTCTTTTTCCTTCTCCTTCTTAGTGGTCATGGCATCCTTCCTGAACAGGTTCATGGCGGACTTGGTTTCACTAGGAAAAGAAAAAAAAAGCATCAATAACTTCAATATATCATAGGCTGCCTAATCAGAAGCATTCAACACATCACAGGCCATATTCTAGCATAACAGTATGTAGCATATCAAGCAGGGTCTTTCTCAAAAAAAGAAAAGCTTGATTATTTTCTATATAAAACCCTAGGTCGTATCAGACACTATGCATCAATGGTATAAAAGGGTGATTTGCTGTTATTTAACGTTCCTATGCGTATTCATATCATTTGCTCTTAGGAAATGTTGTAAAAACAAATGTTGTTTTTTTTATTAGCATGATTTTTCTCTTGTTTAATAGTAAAAACAAACTTAAAACATTTTACTTTGTGATTTATCAATTCATGCATGAAAGGGTTAAATGTATTCAGTGTATTTATTGTACTTGGCTCAGCGGTAATTTGTTTATGGGTCATCTTTGTTTTTTGTTATTCCATTTACAGAGTACAAGTGGTCTGAGTGCAGGTTGTTAGTGAGCTGGCTCACCTGGGCTGATGAGCTCGCAAGCCTACAAAGCTGGCCAGTTCAGCCTGCCTCACTCTCTCGCAGCCCTCTCAGCTCCCACATGGTCTCCTGGTTTGGTTTCTTTGTGTTATCTTCTCTTTTAGCATACACTGTTTTCAACTTACCATGGCACTCGCATGAACCACAGATTTTACCAATTGTTCACATCACATTAATTTGGTTTGCAAACAACATTTAATAAATAGTTTTGACCTCCAGTCTTTTGTGTATTCTCCCTCTTTTTGTCTGAATTGTGAGCCAGTTCATGACACAGTCCAAACATCAAACTGCATTTTCTGCATCATCAGTGTGTTTACTTGCTCTTATATAACCTAGTTATTCTCCACTATTACCTGACTTTATAAAAGACAGGGAAAGTGCTGCTGTGACAGCATAGGATGAAAGGATGTCATTGTATCCAAATAATTAAATCCTAAATCTGAATAAAATGGCAACTGTGTGGTTTCAAGTTGTTTCAAAGTCAATTCCTAGAAGCAGGTGAAAGGGTTTCTAGGTTTTACTCTGCAAAGTTATCCAGATAACTTGGTATAACTGCTCCAGGAACAGGCTTCATGTTTTTTTGGTTCACAAAATATTACAAAGTTGAAAACAATATCATCGAAGCAAACTTTAGCCCATCGTGCCGAGGACATGCTGCTATACGTGCTGACAGGAATCTTCAATATTCAATATATATTTACACTTAATGTAAACACTGCTCAGATAATAAGAGCAAAAGAGGTGGAAAAAGTAACCATGTTTAGCTGTACTGACTTAACACGTTTATACAGCATTACTGTCTACTGTCCGTTACCCTTACAGGATCATTCTGTACCATGAAATGATAACAAATTATTGTCAAACATCACTTATCTTTTTAAATGATTTAAAATGATTTGATTGACTTTTTGGTGCACCATCTTTTTTCTATTTTAAAGACTTACATTTACAGAGCTAAGCCCCCTGCATCCAACACAAATTGTAAGCATTGACTACTTTTGCCCTGTACTTTGGAATCCTCCACAATCCAACCTGTCACCCAGTCTCACCTATAGACTGTATATGGTCTTACCTCAGCAACCTCGGTACCTTAGGAGCAAATTAAGAGGGAGATTGAAACAGGAAAAGCATATGTAACAGAAGGAGAAGTAAAAACAAACAAGGTAAGGTAAAAAAACACACATCTTACATCTGCAGGTAACCTGGGAACAGTGAGATGTTTTGGTAAGCATGCACCCTAACCGCTCACTCCTGTGACCCCGAACACACTTTAAATGTTAGACAATTAGTACCTGTGTTCAACTATCCCAACTAAGTGGACTGCAGCTAGACAAAACATCCATTCAAAATACCTTGCCTTTACAAAATTACAGCTATCAAAAGTCTAACAAAACTGAAATTGAAGATACTTTACCAAAGTAGCAAAACACGGTTCCTCTCCCCAAAAGCACCAAGGCTTACTATCCACCAAAATCAGGACACAAGCACTAAAACTACCCATCTAAACCCAACCCTATGGGTTCAGCAGATACCAGTTAGAGGTATTTAATTTAAAAACAGTGAAACTTGAAAGCACCTGGTATGCAGCCACTCCCAAATCCCATAGACATGAACCTGAGCATATAGCTTTAGCCACTTTCAAAGCCACAGTTGACACCACAGTCCCCAAATAGAACCCCTGGGTAAACCTACCAGGGAGACTCCAAACAAGGCTAAACTAGGTCAAGTTATTTTGAACCCACCAAATTGGACTACCACTGAGAACAAAACTGACAAAAGATCTCTCAACTCCCAAATTAATTAACAAATACTGACACAACCAACCAATGTATAATTCTCCCAAAACAATGATCACAAAAACCTACTAAATTTGGCACCCAAATTCAGTTTACGCGTTCCCCCAGCCTGCCTATGGTCCCCCAGTGGCTAGAAATGTCGATAGGTGTAAACCAAGCCCTGGGTATCCTGCTCTGCCTTTGAGAAAATGAAAGCTCAGATGGGCCGATCTGGAATCTTGCTCCTTATGAGGTCATAAGGAGCAAGGTTACCTCCCCTTTCTCTGCTTTGCCCACCCAGAGAATTTGGCCCACCCATGACAGAGAGACATCATGACTTTCAAATGAGCAAAGTGGCAGTTGGTCAAGGCCACACCCCCATCCTCCACCTTGCCGCCCCCTCTCTCCTCCTCAATAGCTACAGACACAGAAATGACACATATGGCGCTTTTCCATTACATGGTACCTGCTCGACTCGCCGCGACTCTACTCGCCTTTTTTGGATTTCCATTACGAAAAAAAGTACCTGGTACCTGCTAACAGGTACTTTTTTTAGTACCTCCTCAGTCGAGGTTCCAAGCGAGCTGAGGCAACAGACGGGGGTGTCCTGAACAAACCCGCTATTTTTAAACAGTTTAGCCAGCTGTTTGTTTTTTTGCTGCCTCCAGCTTCTTCTGAAATAAAATGTGTCTTCTGGCAACAACACACACCTTCGACGTTCTGTGTGTGTGTCGCGTTAGGTCACGGCAGTTTACTACGGCGGCGCTTGTTTACAGTTCTGCGGAGGCTCCAGGCAGAGCTTTCGCCGCATCCTACGTACACACACACATGCTGGCTCGACGCACACACTAGCTGACAAATGTATACATCAGGCCACATATTACAGAGGCTACGGCGAAAGCTCTGCGTGGAGCCTCCACAGAACTATAAAACAAGCTCAAGTGGTCTGATGTTTGTGCGCTGGTGTGTGCGTCGAGCCGGCAAGACGACCAGCCACGCTGAGGCGGTACTAAAATATGCAATGTGTCGAGTCGAGTCGAGGCGAGTAGAGTTGAGGTGAGTCGAGCAGGTACCATGTAATGGAAAAACGCCAATAGTAATGAAAGCTCATTGTGGGACTGGCTCTAGTGGCTGTAATTCTGCACCAAGGCTGAATTTCGGGAAAGAGACTTCAGATACAGTATTAGGGGACCACCAAGGTCATACAAAAACTATGAATAAGATGTGAACAATCAGTAACATCAGTAGTGTATGCGAGAGCCAGGCTGAGTGGACAACAGTAAATGCATGCTAAAATAAAAAATAAGGACCAAAGGAGTCCATGTGGGAGCTGAGAGGGCTGCGAGAGAGTGAGGCAGGCTGAACTGGCCAGCTTTGTAGGCTTGCAAGCTCATCAGCCCAGGTGAGCCATCTCACTAACAACTTGCACTCAGACCACTACCTGCAAGGGCAGGAGAACACACAAGCAGGCCAAGCAGAGCAGACACAAGAGGGGTGATCAAAACTGGCTCATGGCAGTTTTGGGGTATGACAGAGTGATACTGGATTACTGAGTGAAATGATTATTAAATGTTTCTTTAACAAAATGTCTTGTAGCGTATGAGTAACTTATGGAGTTAAGATTTAAGCTGTAAGACGGCAGCTTTGTGAAATAAACCATGCTGTTGTGAAGTGATTGAGGAGTGACCATGCCTGTGTTGAGAGCCAGCTATACTGCAGTTTGACTTGGCAACGTGTCACCTTGCATTACTTTGAGCTTTTCTTGGAACATGTTTACAAAGGATCCTCCTCCCAAGACTTTGACCCATACCTGCATATTTTGAATGAGCCTTGTTAACGCATGAGCTACAATGGCGTCAAACATGGACAAACAGAACAAATTCTTAAGAATAATTTCTCTACGTGGAACACAGCTGGATGCAAGAGCGATGTTGGGGTAATAAGCAAACTCAGCTATATACTGTATGAACATTGTGTTTTCCAGTAAAGCACCTACACTGAATCACAAGGTCACAGAGGGATGTACATTGCAAGTGAGTAGTGATGCACCATGGCTGATTTCATAGTATACACACTGCTGTGCAGATGCTTGGTGAGAATACAAAGACGTGTCCAGTCTGTTTGCTTTAGGTCGAAACAGAGAAAGTTACAAATTTTGCTCGGATGCCAGGCCACTAGACCCCTGTTACAGACTGTCTGGTGTCACCAGTTGTCTGGAGCTGAAGATACACATGCAGTCCAGAAGGGCCAAGTAAAGTGAACAGGCATTGTTGTTTCCATACAAAGAAAGAATAACCATTCTTATTATTATTCTGCTGTACCTGTGGGATAAAACAATGTGATTGAAGTACACCAGATCCAGTATTGACCATTGACCAGGCAACGTAGTCATAATAAAACCTGAAGAAATCAAGGTGGGACATTTCTTGCCACCTTAGATGCTGGAAAGCAAAGAGACCTTGAACAAAGTGAAAGGATAGGGTGTAGTAAACCTGTGTTTATCACCAGTCTTTTGTAGCCTGCATCACTAACTCAGTCCGACTAAGACATGTATAAGAAGCAGAGACCACATTAGGCAGAGCGCACAGAGCAGATTAAAAGAAGAATGAATTGGGCCAGTGTACTGCAAGGAAAGTATTCCCCCCGCCCCATATCTGTACACAGTAGTCCTCAGAGTGTGCTTGAGAACATGTTTGTGAATGTGCCGGGGGTCTGAGGGTTTGAGCGATGGGGGATTGGAGACCAGAGCTTTGTAATGGAGTGTAGAGTTTGTTACTACACACTTCCACCACGAGATTCTCTCTCCAACTTTCACATTGAGCTTTTAGTCTAATATTAGATTTTAGCAGGATTACTTGGTGAATAGTGTTCTCCAAAATCTGTCCCCGTGTGACCTATACACCATTTATAGAGCTATAAATCTGAATAGTATTTCCTGAGGGAACAACCAATGAGACACTAACAGATCTTTTCATCTCCACCTTCTGAAGCCTGATTTACGAGTCCCAGTATGTGCATAAAGGCAGGACTGAGCAAACTGAAAACAGAAGTCTTAAAGTGGCTGTGTGGAGTTTCTTTTAAACAAGAGTAATGTTTACATTAAGTGTTAATTACCAAAACATATCCTTGAGCTCTAGGTGTTTCCTTCCTCGTAAAACTTTTGCAATTTCTTTTTTTTTTTTTTTTTAAATACTGCATTGTTTACATCTACACTGTAAAAAAAAAAAAAGTTATTTCACTGGAATTCACTGTATAATTTTACGGATTTTTTCCGTTTTTTCTACATTAAGTGTTAATGCCAGAAAAATACAGGAAAATACTTTTATTTAAAAAAAACCCCATTAAATTAAGGTTTTAGTCTGTAAATTGATATAATGAGATAATATAGTTGTTTAACAGGATAATTCCATTGCTTAACAGTCTTGAAAGTTAAATTACATTGAATTTTATGTAAAAAGACAAAAAAAATTGAGTTGATTTGAATTAATTGAGGCCTCTTTCTGGTTTTTTACTGTTAAACCTTAAATTTAATGTAAAGAAACGTTAAAAAACAATCGTGAAAAAACGGTAAAAAGTCTGGCAGCAAAAGTTGCCAAACACTTACCGTGAAATGACAGTAAAAAACCTTATGTTATTCTACAAAGAATTTATTTTTAAAATACAGATATCTACTGTACATTTTCTGTATTTTCACAGTCCAACTACTGTAGATTTAAAAAGAATTGTAATCAAAAAACATATTTAGAATGTTAAACAAATGTATAAATCTGTACAAACACTGAAAAATATTGCAAAATACCTTAAAATTACATAATTTAAATGAAAACTGCTGTTTTCATACGGTTTTCTTTGGTAAATTCACAAGATTATTCAATCCATCCACAAGAACTCCCTGTTAAAGTACAGATTCCTGGAAGTAAAACACATAAAAATTATGTAAAATGACTTTCAAATACCCTCCTTTAGGCGTTTATTTTATGATTATCCAATCTATTTACGGTAAATTCCTGTTTAATACTGTGTTTTTACTGTACAAAAAAGAGAAGATAATGGGATAATACCTTCCAGAAACATTGTAATAATAGTCATTACTTTATATAAACAATATTTGAGAGTATTTACAAGCAACTCTCCAATATATCTACATACTTTTACCATTAATGTATGTTGTTTACTTTAAATAAACATTCATTTATAGTTATTTACATGTCAAATTAATGTAAAATTACCCTATTTGACAGCCCATTAATAGTATCTTAAAAGCTTTAGGCATTTATTTTACATGATTATCCAATCAATTTACAGTAAATTCCTGTTTAATACTGGTTTTCTACTGTACAAAAAACAATATGTGATAATAACTTTTATTTTTATTAGCAGAACCATTATTTTATAGTCATTACTTTATATAAACGTTACAATCAACTCTTCATTATGTCTACAGGCTTTTCCCCATAAATGTATAAGGGTTTACTTTATATAAACAATATTGTATGGTGTTAAAAAGAAACTAATATACTGTACTTTAATCATTAATATATCAGGTTTACTTCATACAAACAATACTTTATAGTGATTAAAAGCAACTATTCAATATATCTACAGACTTATCCCATTAATGTACTGTGTGTTTACTTTGTAAAAATATTTGACAATATT
Organism: Sander lucioperca; assembly: GCF_008315115.2. NCBI lineage: Eukaryota > Metazoa > Chordata > Actinopteri > Perciformes > Percidae > Sander > Sander lucioperca. Next base: position 5,432,499 of record NC_050184.1, on the reverse strand, counting down.
TACAATTAACTATCCAATATATGCATCAGAGACTCTTCAGAGGGTAAATATTGGTATAATGTATAGGGGTCCATTTTAGCTTATTCAATGTGGTCTCATACTGTGTGTTAGTGTTTTAATCGCTGTCAAACTTCATCCTGGCCAGTGTCTCTTAATGCAAGTCTACTAAATTCTAGCAATAGAGTAGGACTTGTATTTAGCTTTGCAGTTATTTGAAGAGGGGTTAACAGAGGTACTGAGACAGGTAGGACCAGCCATACCCGTTTAATGCATTGAATGAGGCTGACATGAACCCTCACTGCATGGCCTCAACAACTCCACAGCAAACCCACAAGCAATTGTTCTCAATTATAGTTGGATCAATGTAATTATATTAGAAACTACACTACTGTAATATTTTGCAAGCATATTTATGGTAATACAAACTTGGCAGCACACAAGCTTAAAAAGCTATAGGACTACTGCACCAAATCACCACTGGTGACAAAGATGCTGTATTTAGATCTGTCTTTGTAAAAATAAACATTCTTTCACCTAAATATTTGTGGAAACAAAGCCATAGCTTCAGTTATGGGAATGCATAAGAGACAAGAGTCAACCTAAACTACAGGCCTTGGATGTACATGATGTCTATTTTAGTCCAAGTCTGTGATATGCTCATCACTATATAATCATGTTTTGGTCTGGCAAATTAGTTGACAAAAGAATCGTGCAGCCACAGTTCACATCACATAGGCCCACAACCCTATAGGCCTACAGGATGACGATACAGTACACAGAGAGCCAGGCAGCCTACAGCCTGGGTAAGCCTACATCTTTACCATCCTAATATTTTAGGGGGCATCTGATGTTCTTGCCTCATTTCACTTCCGTGGAGGCCATGGGCCTATTTCAGATTCATGGCCCAACATCTTTTTCCATTGACTGCTTACTTTGCTGATGTCTGCGGCGATGTCTCATACTGTGTCCACTCTGGCTTTTGATGTTTGTTCCTGTCTATGTCATGCAAACAGCTCAGAGCATGAGCTTCCCTCTTATGTGGGGTAGAATGAATATTCATGCATGTCCGGTACCTTAAATGCCTCACCAAGACCTCGGTGATCTGACCACCCCTGCCTCTGAAATTACACTACAATTTCCACTGACTTGCAATGGTTACACAGGCATTGATGCACATATTGGGCAATGTGTGTTTCATTAAGGTGTAACATTAATAAGTTAAATGGATTGCCTGTGCCACAGCTATGCTACACTTTTATAAGGGGTGGAAAATCAATATTAATGCACACCAGTACCTCAAATACAGTATGTACCTGCTTGCCTAACTTGCACACCACCTAACCTAACTTGTTCCGCTAGTTCCAACCCTCATACAGTTTAATTCAACCCTGCGTTGATAGGAAAGTGTGTCCCCTCCTATGAAAGTCATGCCTACCGACACAGTATGGACATCTGCAACATTATGCTTATTTGAGAAATTATCTGTGATTTCATTTCAAAACTGAAGGAGTAGGCTTTTCATAAAAGGCTGTTAATCCACTTTAAAAACGTTGGAGTCTTCCAATACAAACTCCAAACTGTTTTAGGCAAGGCTCAGTGAATGTTATGAAAATAAGCAATTCAGAAATTTGGGGACGTTTTTACTGTTTTTCCCAATTCCCCACAGTCAGAAACTAATATGCATGCGGGACAGACCTCTTTTTAATGTATTTGGTGTACTTCAAATAGAATATGTAGCATACATGTTCTTTTCCTTATGAAGTTAAAATTGTTGTTAAAACAATTTTTCTTAATATTAAGACCCAAAGTGAGTCACAGTGTTCAACAAAATGCAAGGTCATTGTGCAGTCTACTGCTCCTTCAAATCATTTTGCCTCTCCCCACTTTCTACAGGTCAAAGGGAACAAAGAGTTTTTCATAGGCTGAGGTAATATACGGTGAATAAAGACAGGGAGGACACAGTATGAATAAAGCTTTACATTGGTGTGCAATATATTTTTTTTCAATTTAGCAATACATGCAATGTGTGAAAGACTGGGAAGAGATGCTAGGGCTCAACAGTTCAACCAAGGCTTCTAGCATCAACGTGAACATTGATAATCAGGGCGTGAAGCGATGTAAGACCTTAAAATGGTTGAAAAAACAGAAATGTAAACAGAAATGGTCTCTTTAGTCTAGGCTATGTGCTTCAGGAAAGTGCGCGCAGATTCAAATAATTGAATGTTGCACAATCATTGGATGAATCATGCCGGGCAGAGACGATCTTGACCAATGATATTGTTTGACTTCATGGGGGGCTGTGCTAACGTCAAACTCATCTCGACGCAGAGACAGTGTGGATAATAATGTAACGCAGGAGTCAGGACTTCTCCACGATGATTCACATTCAGCTTTCACTTAAGGTAAAGTAATACTTTTCTTTTTATGTACATGCAGTTTCCTCACGAGATATCAACTGGACACGAGTTAAGATAACACTTGCATACGTTTCACAATTTTAAAATGTCAGCAGGGATAACGTTAGCATTTGCCGTTTATGTGCCTTATCAAAGTGTGTCTGGCGTTAGCTAACGTTACATTAAGACTGTCCTTATGTAATGTTAGCCTTGAATGTGAACCATGCACCAATCGTAATTTTAGTTAGCTAGCTAAATATATAACAGTTAACTAGACAGTTAGACAGTTTAGCAGGTCAGCTTGATTTGCTGGGTACTAGCTAATACTAGTAATTAAAGAAACGTTATAACGCTCCGTTGCTCCTAACGCTAGTAGTTAACATTACTGTTAACTAACCGGTAACCCGCCGTTTAACGTTACCACCTAGCTAGGTTATGCCTCAAGTTTACATAAGCTATCTCAGCTGACTAACTTTACGTTGGTTCTACTTTATGAACAGTGAACCACACGTTGTAACAACAACAAGTTACAACTTGACATTAAACGGAGCGTCTGCTTTGTGGACCACAACATCTTAATTTGAACGTGATCGTTATTTTCACTCATGATTCAGTGTGTCCAACTTAACATTACCATTCTGTCTTTCCAGAGAGAATATTTCCATTCCCGCTTTCCACATAAAAATAAATGGACAGGGAATTGAACAAACTCAGAAATAAGATATAGGCTACCTGCTCTATTTATAAGTGTTTCTTCCTCCAGACAATTGCACTCAGTCTGTAATTAAATATGTATTTTAAGTTTAATTTTTGCTGTAAATCAAAATAAATAAATACCTGGTGGTCAATGCTGGCAAGCCTCCACAAATAAATCTATGTATACTACTGTTACAGTAATGTTCAAATCTCACCCTAATTCTTTAATCCTTGTTTAGGCAAGATGGAAGAAAGAATACCAAGATAGAAGATCAGAGATAAAGAAAGCTAAAGTAAATAGATGTTCACCCTACAGTATCACACGTTATCATCTGTACCTTACCACATCTTTCTCACCCATGTTATGGCTCTCATTCTGTGTTCAGTTTGACAAGGATCAACAGACCAGACAGCTCTCCCACAGCCAGCCTGAGAACCTGCTTTACGGTCTGAATAGCCTGGGTGAAGTTGAAGACTCGTGCATCAGATGGCTGAGAAAAGGATAGCCCAGAGCAAGAGGGAGCCCAGCAGAGGCTAAGAAGGAGGCAGCAAAGGAGTTCACAAACCCACATACAGCTAATGGAGGTACCGAATGACAGGTCCATTTCAGAAAGCAGGTTTAGTGAAAACTCTGAGTTTGTTAACCCTGAGATGAGGGTAATTCTGGGTTTTCCGTTTCAGAAAGAGAGGTAACCTAACCTCGGACTCTGTGAACCTAACCTAGTCGGGAACAGGTTTTCTTCTTTCAGTCTCCTCCCTCTGACACAGCTCTCTTTCATTTCATCATTCATAATTGCAGTCTGTATCAGGCGCATTTTAGCGCAGTTTGTTATCGGCATGAATAAAAAAACAGGGTTGGTTTATTAACCATGTTAGGCAGATTATAAAATGTTTTTTTTTCTCAAAACATGCAATGTCCTTTTGTCGACGATCCCGGTGATGTAGAAGCTGTATTACTTTGCAGGGAGTTAAACATACGTCAGGAGATGATATTGAGGCCCCGACGCATTTTAATTTCCAGATAAATACCTATTTGAGTGGTACCGTTTTTTTCTTCCCAGTCTATCAGTTATGTAGCCTACATAACCTTATCATCCTCATATCACTAACGTCACCCATCGTGGACATGCTCTACATCCCAGCACATTATTTGTGTCACATTACATTTTTTTGCAAACAACAGTTTTCTTTACAACATTGGTGATGCGGAGCATATTAGTAAAGCTACTGTAGCAAAGCGCCGTCAGAAGAGTGTGACTCACTCTGAAACATTTTTTAAACGTTTGTGTAGTGTTCCCTGGACACAAACCAGTGAGAGCCATTAAAAAGGAGTTCCCCAGTACTGCAGGTGAATGATGTAAACCCTTTGAAATATAAGATTATGAATTATAATTCTGTTAATGATGGTGCTGCAGCCTCAGAATGGGATTAGTAGGCCTAGGACTTTTATAGATTATAGGTTCAATACCATTTCACCAGTAATATTATACTTATGATTAAATATGATATACACTATATTGGAACTAACGCATTTACTCTAGCAGCAATTTTCTCCCACGCAAATTCTCTCTTTTAAAGCAGCCGCTGTGTTGCTTTTTTAACTAAATACATGTTCAAACTCGCTGTATGTGCAGTATTTCTGCCCACCAGTTTGTTTGTGGTTGTTACCATGGTGAATCGTAGTATCATGGCTCCATTCATGCTGCCTGAAACTGAAAACTCAGAGTTTCCCATCTCAGGGTAAATCAACTCAGATATGGGGTGTCGCAAGGCACAGGTCGGGGGTATTGGTAAACATACTCTGACTCATGTCTTCATATCACTCCGCAAGTGGTCCATTAATTTGTCACGATGTAACTTCATTCAAAGCAGAGCTTCACCAAAGAGCCTGCAATCGTTGCGGAAGGTTATTTGAATAAGAATTTTGGACGTGTGGGGGCGAACTATCTTCTTAGCTGAAGCCGACAACGGGACAATATTGTTGCATGTTGGCAATGCAAGCTGAAGCAATGTAGCAGATGACGTTGAGAAGTTGCAGTGAGGAATATTTTAGGAGCACCATTTTCGGCAGTGCAGAAAGGTAGTGGCCCACACTAACTTAGTGTTGAGCCGGGAAACATTGCTAAAAGAGCTCTACAGCGAAAAGATGTGCTGGGCGAGCCCTCAGTCGGTCGAAGCGAACAGAAGCTAGCTGGCGTAAGCTGACAGCTGACCAACGCTACCAAGTGATCGGCGGAGACAGGGAGTACATGTATTTGAAAGAGTCCGGCAGTTGTGGTAGACGAAGTCGGGATATTGGATGGAGAGTCCACTGAAGTCCATTGCGGTCTGAAGGGCTAATCCTCGCTAGATCACTAGCTAGTCGGGAGGTTGACAGCTAACGTTAGCCAGCTGAAGCTAACAGTCGATCGATGGTGAGTAACGTACGTTACACAGGCTGGCAGCAGCACAGAGTCCAGAGTTGATAAGTGTGTGTGTGTGTGTGTGGGGGTAGAAAGGTGTTGAGAATGACCAACACCTAATCTTAAACTTAGTGTAGCTACTTAATTTGCTACGACCCGATCAGAGGTTACTTAAATTGAGACGTTCAGTCAAAATCAATCATGTCACCTTCAAACGGGATCTCTGTTTGCAGGGTTCAGGCTGGACCCTCCCGGTGATCATGCTGCTCTGGGGGACCGGCTGTACAGTGAGAAGCCGCTGCTGACCGGCGCAGAGCTCTACCGGAACTCCGACTGCTGTCTGTCCGCGTGGCCGTCTGACGGCATCAGTATTAAATTGAGACAGTTTCATTAGCGGTTAAAAACGTGTTAACTTACGTTAAATAGTAGTCTAATTCGGTACAGTTGGTTTTAACGCCTGATGCAAAGTGTAGGCCTATAGGAGTACACATGAAAACCCTGAACAAGCAGCGTCGCTCTGCTCTGTCTTTCTGCTGTGCCCCATTCACGTAGTAGTTTTACACTATGTAGATTAAACTCTGCAATTAATCCACGGTTCACATGTATGTATGAACTGTGGTGGTCCGTTACACTCAAGGCTATATTCAACATCACTGATTAAGTAGCCTAAGTCAATCCAACAAACAACTGGACTTTAGGGTCAAGTGTTGTTGTATCCGGCCCATGTCCCGGATGTGAAAGCCTCCTTACTGGACTACTGAATATAATAATATTCCATTATATTTTGTATTTTGAATTGTTACCTGCCACCAGAATTTTGTGATTTCCTTGCAATAAATATTGACATTTTTACCATAAATTGGTGCCTAAAAATGTATCAGAATGCAGGAATTGAAGTCATTTACCCTCAGAATTTCCTGGGGGAGGACTAACACAGACTAACACAGTCTAAACACAGTGACTTGGGACTTGTTCAAAACGGTGAAGGTTAAGATTTGTGACTTGCACATGTGTGACTTAAGACCATTACACACTGGGGGCGTGACGAATAAGCGACGCCAATATGCAAAATAATCGCCTGTGAATATTTCACATCAAAACTATTCACACCGGCAGCGATGCAAATTTGTGACAGTTTTCAATAAAAGGTTTGGATATACACGCCAGCTCATCTACAATGTCAGTAGGACAGATGCTGAAGAGAGCGAGAAAGTGACGGAAGATGTGGTGTGAGCGGACGAGAAAGAGAGAGCAGTCGGAGCAGAGGAGAGTTAACGTTTAGTGGTGAAGATATGAAGTGATTGTACAGCAGCTAGATTCTGCAGTTTGACAACAAATAAATGCAGCAGCTCCTCAAAAGCACCAAAAGGTGTCCTGTCTGGTTTCCAGGCTGCTGAGTGGAGGGACGGGGGTTAACTTCAGATACGTCCCAGGAAAAGCTGTAACACTAAGCTACTGTAAGCTATTTATTGAGTTTCCTCTAACTCTAATTGAGTATACAGTTAATACTCAATTGAATTCCCTCTGCAAAACAGTGTAGCATATGTCTCAGGCTTATTGTGAAAGGTAAAAACGGAAAGAATGTTTCTGGCATACGCAGCCATTGTAAAGGTTGAAAGGAGTAATAACGTTTGCTGACGTACAGTCTGTAGTTGGGACAGCAGCCTCCGTGTTGTTGTTTGGTGATCCTCATAAGTAAACACTACTTGTGACAAAAACAACAGTTCGAAAAAATATATTGACATGCGAAATAATCGTCCCTGGTGTGCAATGGTCTTTAATCTCACCTCTGATATTTTTGATTAAGAGCTACTCTCTGGCGAAGCCACAAACCAGAAATGTAAGACTCAAACTATGATGTCATCAGGTTACTAAGCTGCTTCATAGACAATGAATGTGAAACTAATTTTGTAGAATAAAAAAAAAACCAAATGAGGTTTATTCTATGTTAGCATTTTATTTCTGAAACAGAAACTCTACCCGTTACCTCTGAACATCCCCCTGGGTGATCTCAGTGTCATCTTTAAAATATTTCTCAATTCATTGTTTTTGGAAAAGCTCCAGACATTATATCAGATGACATCACAAATTTGAGTTTTTAGATTTTGGAGAGAGTTGTTCATGTTCACTGACATTTTTAACACACATGTATGAATTCCCAAATTGCCCATAGTTCCCCTTTTGCTATAATTCAATGTACCAGACAGTTTTTGCTCCCATAAGTTTATTCATATGTGAACTTTAAGGATAGCACTGTTTAAATAGTGCATTTCTTTGTAAAGCATGCAGTAAATGGTCATTCTATAATACTTTCTGGTTATGATACATCTTAAAATCTCATACATCTCAAATAGGGATCTTCAGTGAATGGATTGGACAATGCTGTAAAATGTCAGCAGAAAAAATTATATATTTATTGCGTGTAAAAGTAGTTGATGCAATTGCACTTTTACATAGCCCTTTTGGTTTTTGTACATTCAAAACCCCATTTACTAATGAGGAAGTTGTGAACATATATTGGTTAGTAATAGTAATTACTGTCAAATAATGTTTATGAAGTAAATCCCATGCACTTATAAGAAAAGTCTGTAGATATATTGGTGTTGCTTGTTATTACTGTCAAATGAAGTTTATATAAAATAAACATGTATGTACATATAATGGAGAGTTGCTTGTTATTACTGTCAAATAATGTTTATATAAAGTAAACCCCCTACTTCAATGAGGAAAAGTCTGTAGATATACCAGATAGTTGCTTTTAAGTTACTATAAAACAATGTTTATATAAAGTAACCTCATATATTAATAGTAAAGGTATGTAGATATATTGGAGAGTTGCTTCTAAATTACTATAAAACTATGTTTATATAAAGTAAACCCCGTAGAATAATGGTAAAAGTATATATATATATATTGGATAGTTGTTTGTAATTACTATAAAGAACAGTTTATATAAAGTAAGCCCCCATACAATAATGAGGTACAGTCTGTAGATATATTGGATAGTTGCTTGTTATTACGGGCAAATAATGTTTATATAAAGTGAACACCCATACAATAATGGTAAAACTATGTGTATATATTGGATATTTGCTTGTATATATAAAGTAAACCTCGTATATTAATGGTAAAGGTATGTAAATATATTGGAGAGTTGCCTTTTATAACTATAAATGAATGTTTATTTAAAGTAAACAACATATATTAATGGTAAAAGTATGTAGATATATTGGAGAGTTGCTTGTAAATACTCTCAAATATTGTTTATATAAAGTAATGACTATTATTACAATGTTTCTGGAAGGTATTATCCCATTATCTTCTCTTTTTTGTACAGTAAAAAAAAACAGTATTAAACAGGAATTTACCGTAAATAGATTGGATAATCATAAAATAAATGCCTAAAGGAGGGTATTTGAAAGTCATTTTACATAATTCTTATGTGTTTTACTTCCAGGAATCTGTACTTTAACAGGGAGTTCTTGTGGATGGATTGAATAATCTTGTGAATTTACCAAAGAAAACCGTATGAAAACAGCAGTTTTCATTTAAATTATTTAATTTTAAGGTATTTCTGCAATATTTCTTAGTTTTGATAAAGATTTATACAGTTGTTTAACATTCTAGAAATGTTTTATAACAAGAATTTGTTTTAATTCTACAATAGTTAGACTGTAAAAATACAGAAAATATTTACAGGAAATTTCTGTATTTAAAAAAAGAATTTTTCTGTAAAATAATGTAAGGTTTTTTACTGTAATTTGACGGTAAGTGTTTGGCAACTTTGCTGCCAGACTTTTTACCGTTTTTTTACGATTTTTTTTTTTTACAGTGTATGTTTACTAGCTTGCTGGCGCATTGCTGCATATCTTGGCATGTTACTGCCAACTGTTGATTAGTGGAATAGTGTAAAAGGATTGGCAGTATGCATCACATCACCTGCATGCATGTGCGTCATGCAGCTTAACAGCTCTCTACTAGAAGTCAAAAACTCCACAGGGAGCCTTTAACAAAAAAAGCCTTGAACGGGAGCCTTAAAAATTGTTTTTGGGAAATACGCTTTATTCACTTTCTCGTAGCGAGTTAAATGAGAAGACCAATCTTATTTCTGTCCGTACTGAAGAATAAAAACTATTTATGGGGTATCCTGATGGATGCGATGTCCTCGCCTTGATTCTGTCCGGGGACCCGTGTTGCATGTTATACAATCTCTCTCTCCCCTTCTTTCCTGTCTGCCTCTAGACCGAATAAATTAATCAATCTAGATTAAATAAATTAATTAAATAAAGGTGAAAATGTTAAAAAAAAAAAAAAAAAACTTTAAAAAACGACAATTTCTTACGGGGGGTATGTGCGAGTTAAGTTTAGACAGATATGGTTGCTGTGGTGATTTTGATTGATTTGAACAAATCAGGGTTAGAAGGTTTGTCCCAGTCTAACACAAAACAATTCCACTTCTATATTGGCAGTGTTGGGGAGTAGTGAACTACATGTTATCGAACTAGTAGTTTTACTACTGGTAGTTTAATTACATTCATATTTGCATAGTAATTCAAATAGTTACATTTTTCTCATTGTTTCTCCACTGTAATTGAACCTCCTTTGACCAGCCCTGCACCCTTTTTTTCCATCCCGACCACTGTGAAAGCATGTCCAGGCAATGCTTTAATAAGGCAGACACTTTGGTTTTGGACAGGTTGCTTATCCAGGAAGCTGGAATTTCAGCTCACCTGTAAAAGAGATTTGGCTATAGTTACCTCCTAAACTTGGTGGAAGGGTTTAGCATAGGTGAAGGAGGAACCCATTAGGTTTTGGAGCAGATCTGAATCACGTGGCAGATACACAAATTATTTTTTACCTTGCAAGATGTTGGACAAAAATGTACAAACCTTTCTGCTAATAATCCCACAATACAATGTGTTGCATTTTATACATAGATGCAAAAGTTACAGTTGTGTGACCCCAAACCTGTCAGTCATGAATAATGATCATTCATAACTATCTGAAATCTCAATTTACTGCTCACTATAGAGAAAACCACTGGCTGTTATATCGGGAGAACTGGATGATCCCACCCCCTCCCTGCCTCGACCTCCAGCAGGAGTTACCAGTGCAAAGACAAGGACATGATCCTTCACAGGCTTCTCACCTGCAAAAACTGCCAGTTATGTTTGATGGAACGCACGATCACTGCTTGAAACTGCAGCGGGGGGAGTGTTTTGCCCCTGCACACCCAATCAATAGTTTTGTGGACCATAATTATCTCACAAAAATCATCTCAGAAAATCATTAACAGGAGAAACCTGGACACAACAGATCTCTTGCTGCTGGTTATGATTTACAGTCCCCATAAACAGAACTTAAACATTGACCAAAGAAACGTCCTGATCCTCCTGAAGTTCTAATATGCCTATATTTTCACATTTGGAGCTTATTTTTTATTGGAAAGTTGTCCATACATTTTGTTAAACTGTGGCATTGAAATGTCTTAAAGTCTTAAATTTAACTTACTACCTGTAGACACCCTGATCCATGGAGCCGTTTAACATCATGTGTAAATAGTTATGTATGTAGTTAGGCTTTTATATAGTTGTTATTATTATTACTACTGTATTTGTGTTCTAAAAAAAAGCTATAAAAACCAACTCTTTTGGTGTAATAGCAACACAGCCATCCATTGGGTGGAAGATTCCAGGTGCAAGTCCTGGCCAGAGTGTGTTGGTTGGTTGCCAGATCACAAATGTAGTGTAATTAGTTAGTGTGATAACAAAAGTAATAGGCCAACTTAGTAACAAAATGTTTGATTTGTCTTCTCCTTTTTTAACTATAGCTAATGGAGTTGTGAACATGCCAGAGGGTCAACTGTGCTTTGGTTTTAAGGACACACCTGTAGAAGACACAGAGTTACGTTGGCATCTCCGGTCTTGGTGATACTCCACATACTCTAAATGTAGTGTGCCTGCCTGCTCTGGGTAACAACATATGATCAAGTCACACTATTGTGGTGTGTAAAATCTGGGGCTTTTCCATACACATTGCATGGGGCTTTGACTCTATTTAGGCCGTACAATTTTAGTGTGAGTTTTTGCACCCAAATAACTCTTTGACTCTAAAATTGCTAAGGGACGCAACTACGTCATGGCAGGTGTATTGCTCAGGACTAAAGGACAAGCAGTGTCGAGAGGAAAGTTGTTGCTCGGTTCTCGAGAACGCGGTAAGCAGCAACACCACAAGCCAAGCAATTCACCCATTCCGAACAGGCATCTTTTTTTGAACAGCATTGCACTAGTCTATCTAAAAAAAGGTCTGTCGGGCACCGGTCAGTCAGTTCATCTGTCAACAGCAAAACCATAACACAACATTAATTAAAAAAACCTCTTCTAACAACTTATGCAGCATAGTTCAGTTCCTATGGTTAGTTGTTAACCCGAGCAGCAACAGCCTCAGCAGCATACGATAAAAGCTTTTCTGTGTGTTGTGTTACCTGTTTATGCTGATTTGGTAGAATGCCTGATGGCTCTGGAGGTGAAGAATAAACTCAGGATTCCTATTGTCCGAGTGTCATCCTCAGGTGGTCGAAAGACACTTGTAACTATGGCTGCATCCAGATTAGCTTTACGCCTGCAACAAGAAGTGGACAATGATAAGTGAAGTGAAATGACCCAAGAACATGAGAAAAAAAGATGAAATTTGATGCAGGTGCACGCTCACATCTCTAAAACCTCAAAGCAGAGATATAACTAGCCCTATTTAAACAACAATGTGGCTATAACTGGGTGACAAGCCATCTTGTAGATGTTTAACTATTTAATCGGATTACTCAAAACTCACCACAAATTTCTGTACAAAATTGAATGGCAATCAATCGAGCCGTTGTTGATATATTTTAGACCAAAATGGTGGACCAACCAACTGGCACAGCAATACTGCCATTCCTAGAGCGTTGCTGCTACCTTGTCTAAAAACGTATCCAAGTTTGTCACAGGAAATTAACCACAAATCACCAAAATGGTGCTTAACTTCCATTCATCTGTAACGTGTAATTATCAACAAGAATGTTACGTAACTTCCATTTTTTCCCAATGCTTTTTTCCTATTATGAGACATATTTACAAGTAACTGATTGAACAAGCTGTTAACATATTTGGTCAAGAAATGCAGAATGCAGCCCATGAACTGGGATGCAACAAAATAGTGCTTCAGTCGGTAGTCTGAGTTAACAGATGTTAATTGCTATTAAGATGTATGGTAATGAAGAAAATAAATATAGTGTGCATTATATCATCACAAAAGGTGGTAAAAGTACTTTTTGTGGGGGAAAGATTAGCTATCACAGTAATCAGGCTCTTTTGCCTCTGTGCTTTGTTTTAATCTGGATCATTGCAGGAAACAAGGTTTATACACAAATAAGTGGATCCAAGCCCTCGCTGAAGAGGCAAGCGACCACTCCTGCAAAAATAGGAGGAACCACACCTTTTCCACAGCTGTGCTTTAAGAATCCTTCCCAACTGCTTTTACAGGTTTAGAGGGCCAACAGCATTTTTCTGTTAGGGCACATAGTTTTAATCTATTAACAGAACTGTTTTGCAGACAAACATGTTATCACTGCACGAGTACAGACCCTGAAGGACAGCTCAATAAATCGTCCTTCTTTTTCACGGTTAACAATCTCTTCATCAGTTTTAAGAAAAGAGCTGATACTTTAAATATCTACACTTACATGTCTTCAGATGAATTACCACAGCCGAAACAGCAGATAATTCTATGGTTGACACAGTTTCAAATGGGACGTTCATGGGGGGTTAGAGGTCAAACAAGAAAATGAGATATATGGTAGTGCAGGCACATTGTACAAAAAGTGGGTCAAACAAAGATCCTCCAACACTGCAAAGAAACATTGTGTAAAAGTGAAAAAAAGGTGTAGTTTGAGAGTACAGCAAACCTGCTGACGTACTGTAACAGATCCATTTCAATATACAGTGCACACCAAGATCGCAGAGCAATACTTGGTAAAATGATACATCTACCTCTGCAGCATTACTGTCCTCATGCCTTTGAAAGTTTTTTAAATACCGTGTTTTAAAAAAAACGTGTTTGCAGAAAGTAAACGTTTGTCGGACAGTGGTGACTGGATATCAAAGGTCCTGTTCAGACTCTCAGCAGAGGTGTACAAGTGTATATTTTTTTATCCTAACAGGACAGTTTTGTAAAGATAAAAACATACCAAAAACACACTCATTTACTTACAAAGTACAACTATAAGGATTTGGGGCTTGTTCCAACCCTGCTAACCCTGTTCCAAATTGTAGAGCCATGAAGTTATGCAAATTGCAAATTTGCATTACTTCATGGCTTTACAATACAGATAAAGTGAACTGTTACATTAAATAAATTTAGTAACTTCAATTACTGAAACATTATTGCCTCATAACTTTCTCTTTTATGTCATTTAATTTATTTATTTTGTGTTTGCTTGACTATTTCATCCATCAAGGTAAACCCAAATTCACAACCTGGAGCCTCAAACTATAACCACAGCCTCGCTTCAGCCCTGAGGAATTGTGAGATTATGTAGTAAATGCAGCAGAGTGTTTAGCTGAAAGCTTTTGTTTTATAGTCCGCGGAGGCATACACAAAACCGTATTATTGTGGGGAGAAACAGTGTGGTCTTACCGTGTGTAGCTGTGAGCTAGTTGTTATCTTCACTTCACAGGCCTGTTGCATTGTGGCCGTCACTCAACTCCACACTGCTGGGGAGGCAAAAAGGATCGTTCAAGCAGATGTAGGAATTCAGGCACACTGACACTTTAGTGAATGTCAAGAATACGTCATCTGTGCCCTCTGTCATCTGATAAAGGGAGGCACAAACCTGCACTGACGTAATGTGGATCAAAAGCTTTAAAAAGAAAAATAACTCTAGAGTAACAGTTTGGAGGGTAACTTCGGAAAAGTTTGATGTAATAACAATATTTCCCCAATTAAAAAGAAACTAATTACAATTTAATTTGAATTGTAATGAATTTGCTCGATCAACTTATATTTAAAACGATTAATATGTTGACTTAAATAGCAAAGAAGTCCATACCTGAAATGTCATTCACTCCTTGACGCGCTTCAGCCCCAATTTTCAATTAGTTTATTTGGACGCGTAATTTGGGGTTTTCTCGCTCCGGCGTCGCAGGAAGACGTGCGTGTTACCGGTGAGGGACTTTTTAGCGAAGAGAAATTGCTGCGGGACCTTGTTCTCCGGGGATGACCGTGCCATAACTTTGCCTCTATGAGCCAGTCCCTCTAAGATGCATCTCGCATCCAAGCCTCAACATCGCTGCTCTGCTGAGGAGCCGCAGAAAGCAAAGCCTTCACTGAGGAGAGCCACGTGACGCAGACGTAGCGTTGAACCTCATCTGAGAAAAAAAAAAGCATTGCGGTCAAAACATCAGAGCCACCGCACCGCAGACTTTACTCAGGTCCTGGTCAAAGGAGCACTGCACTATACCCCGCAGATAGGCAACCATGTGCACAGGACAGCAGTTTTTTGGACCAAACAGTCCTGCAAGGAATTTCTCCGATTGGCATACCTTTACCCGGAGTGAAATCTCCCCGGTGCATAAAAACCAGCATACACCTGGCACGGTTAGCCTACCTGGTCCCACTCACTCATCCCCATCCCAGGGAAGCAACAACGTCCCTTAATTTCCTTCTGTCTTTGGCCAATGATGAGGGTCTCCACATCCAGATGTTAGCTAGGCCCATGTTTGTTTTTTTTTGGGGGGGGGTAGTTTTTAGTTGATTGGTTAGCCCTCTCTCTTAATAATAATAATACATTTTATTTATAGAGCGCGTTACATGGTAGTCAAAGACACTTTACAGTAAAACCAGCACATAAAACAAGCATATTAAAAGCAATTAAAAACAATAAAACCATAAACTATCAGGTGAAAATTGTAAGACTATTGTATGTGGAAAGCTAATCTGAAGAGGTGAGTTTTGATTAGTGTTTTGAATGTGTCCAGGTCAGTACATTCACGTATGTGTATGGGTAGGGAGTTCCAGAGGGAGGGGGCTGCAATGGTGAAAGCTCTGTCGACCCAGGTACGGTGCTTATTGCACCCATTTTCTTCCAGGAATCGGATTACAGACTCATATGAGATCAGATATGTTTATGGTACATTAAGCAATTCAACTCATAACTTAACATGTAGGTGACCCTTCCCTTCAATATATTGTTCAGCCAAATATGACTTCAGTGGCTGCACAGCTGTTTTAATTAATGATTGCAAACTCTTAACCTTTTGTTCATTTCTGGGATAAATGTCATGCAGCTGCTAAAGACAAAACCACAAAACACTGAGAAAAGGAGAAAATAATGAATAGCTTAACACAGAAAAGGGGAACACAAAGTCAAGTTAATGTTTATTGAGGGTTGTTTTTCTGTGCATGACTGCCTTGAACTGAAGGATATGGGTGTTAACAAAAAGACACACACAAAGCATTACCTTGGCTAGAAATAACATGATACAGAGCCTAATTTGTACAGGACATCAATAAAAAAACATTATCTGACAGATTGGTGTATATGTATATATATATATATATATATATATATATATATATACACACAGTCATGTGAACAAATTAGGACACCCATGCTAAAGTTGACTAAAAAGAGGAATAAAAAAAATCATCTTTAGGAAATTGATCTTAATGCCTTAATTAAAAAAAATGAGGAAAAATCCAATCTTTAAGGACACCAATTTTCTTTGTGAATGAATAATGTATCGTAAATAAACAAATGTTCTTCCTTAAAATACAGGGGGCATAAGTAAGTACACCCCTATGTTACATTTCCATAGAGGCAGGCAGATTTTTATTTATTTCATGGATCCAGGATACTATGCATCCTGATAAAGTTCCCTTGGCCTTTGGAATTAAAATAGCCCCACATCATCACATACCCTTCACCATACCTAGAGATTGGCATGGTTTTATTTCAGTTAGCCTAATAGCTGGTTTGATTTGCATTGAGAGGTGATCTTATGGAACGTACCCCATGCCAATGGGGTACTTTCAAACACTTTATCAGGATGCATAGTATCCTGGATGAAATAACTGTCTTTTAAAAATAAAAATCTGCCTGCCTCTATGGGAATTTAACATAGGGGTGTACTTATTTATGCCCCCTGTATTTTATGCAAAAACATTTATTTATTTACGATACGATACATTATATATATATAAATAAATAAAAGAAAGGAATCTCACTTCATGTATTAGAAAAGGACCATGTATGTTTAATTATGGGATAATATAGAAAGGACAACAGACATGTGGAAAGTCCAGATCTTTCTCAAAGTTAATTCAGATTGTGTGATTATACTAATGTTCTTGTTGACATGTACATTTCTTTACAATAAAAATTCCTCAGTGAGTCGTGTTGTCTTCAAGATGCTATCTTGTGAACTGCTACTGTGATGGTGCCATGACTCCTCACCAGAATGTTTCTACAAAACAAACAGAGAAAAACAATTTACTGAGACAAACATTCGCCTGATGAACAATCATAATTGTTTAGTAATGACCTTTGACTAATAAATCAAATCAACCTGTCTGTCATTCACCTCTAATATTATGTTTATGATGCAGTTTACCTAGTTATTGTATGACTGATCAATACTACACTGATGTTATGACTATATACTACAATTATAGTCAGTACCATCACATGGGAATCAATAGTCCCAACTTGCCATGAATAGGGGTTTTTTTGTATAAATGTACGATTTAAAAATAATAAATACCTACAATGTAAACTATACTTTAAACCCCCAATAACATAACATGAGGATTAACGGCCTGTCATATTTTGTTTTGACATTTGATATCTGTCCCAGACATCATCATTGATGTTGACAAATAGTGTAATCTTACCATACTTAGAGAGCAACCTACAAGTCACAACAAAGCAGTGGGCTCATCTACAGTTATTATAACGTCTAATGTTTAAAATGGCTTCTTACTAATAATAATCCAATAAGTATTGGTGTTAGTCACGGATACCCATGAATTAGAAGAGGTTTTGTAATGTCCAGAAGGTGGCAGCATAGTCATGCAAATGAAAATAAACTCCTTTGCCAAGACTTGGAACACAGCCTGAGGTACAAATAATAGACCATCAATCTTTCATTTCTGGATCTCTTTTAACAATTTTCCCTAGATTTATTGATCTCCCCAAGTGTTCATCAAGACCACTACAGACAGACTCCTTAAATTCACTGAGAAAAAGGAGGAGATCCAAGTCAGTCAAGCAAAAAAGACAAAAGGTCACTCACCCTGACTCAGACTCCAGACACACAGTCGGACTGTCCGTTGGGTCTTTAGTAAGAGCGCCAGCTTGTTTGGCCAAAACTGACACAACACCGCCATGTTCATCAGACAGGGAGCCACGGCCTGGTGGTTGTGAGATACAAAACAGTGTTACTGTACAGAATCAGAATAAGAAAAGGATTTATTGCCTAGTAAGTAACACTTACAAGGATTTTGCCTTGGTTGTTGGTGCATACATAAACATATTAAACATTACTATGAAATAAAGAATAAATACAGAAACAGAAACAAATATGTACAATGTAACTGTTTAATATTAAGAAAAAAAGAGGCTGTATGGATTAGTGCAGGATATGAAAAATTGTTGAGGGATGTGCAAAATGTATATAGAATATATATAGAATGTGCAGAGGGCAGGTATATAGTCCAGGATGTGATGCCTTGTTAATGAGGCTGACTGCAGAGGGGAACAAGCTGTTTCTGTGGCGTGAGGTTTTGGTCCTGATGGACCGCAGCCTCCTGCCAGAGGGGAAGGGTTCAAAGAGTTTGTGGCAGTTCAGAACTGAAGAAATGTCAAAAGAAGCAATACTTAAACTTTCTCCTGAGGCAACGGAAGAAAGAGAAATCAACACGTGATTACTTCTTTTTGATCAAGGAGACAATTAGATTGCTTTTTCACTACTGTCCACCTAACAGCCCCTTGAAGGAATAGTTTTCTAGAGACTCTGCTGGTTGCATGGCAAGCTCACAGTCAATACAAGACTCTAGGAAGTCACCGCACCCGGCCACAGTCCGGCACATAAATCCTCGTAAAAACCATAATTTGTTGTTTTCACATTTTGTTTTTTGTAAGGATTAAACAAACAATATATAAAGTGTTAATCAGTGAGTTTTTAGAGGCTTCTTGTTATCTTTGGACAGAGCCGGTCTGTCTAATTCTCTCTGTTTCTTTGAGCTAAGCTAAGCTAAACCAGCTGCTGTAGCTTCATATTCCTTGAAGAGCATGCCTGCTGATGTTTTGGATGTGTGACATGTGAAATGTTCAGTTGTATTTCCATGTAAGTAGCTGCTGTGGTTGGACTGGATATGGTCTACAATTAAACTTTGTGGTTTATGTGACCAAATGCATCTCTGACAACAAGAGGTAGTTTTATTGTCTTGTGTGTTTTTCTCCTCTTAAATGTGTTTCATTAGTCAGGTGAGAAAATCACAAATGGAAAAAGTCCTAAAATGATACAGTGTTAGTCAAGTCAATTAATTTGGTGATATTCAGTACTGCACAGAAAAGCTGAGTATCCACATTACAGTTGTCAGTGAGCGTGTCATATGCTATACTGACTTTGTTACTTTAGTTACGTTAGTGATGCTCACAAATAACCTCACTTTGTTATTTTTTTTTAGCAGCGACGTTACTGAGCATATTGCTCGACCATGTTATTTAGCGTGGATTTCTCCACGAGTAATTCCTAGTAACAAGCAATTATTAACTTTGTGAAAAGGATTGGCCTTGGACTAATTAGGACCCAGGTTGCCCGGCAGCAAGTTTTTTGTGTACACATTTAGAAATGTGCATTTTGCATTTGTACCTATGGTGATTTTAATGATCTTTAATGAGGCGTTGGGGATTTACATTTTCTTTTTCTTAACAGCTCCCTTTATTTTTCTATCTTCTGTTTGACATTACTGTTACATAAGGTGCTTAGTGTGGATAGGGGACATACCAGAAAGTTGAACATTGACAATAAGAAACCAGTAAATAGACTGCTGACACTGGTATTTCTATGACACAAGTTAATTTAGTTGGCTGTAGAGAATATTTGACTTTATTATTGGGTTAGGTGTCATTGTCAGATGAGTTTGGTGTCTTCTGTTATAATGACTTATTTAAGCCTTTGCGGTCTTGGCTTACGCAATGATAAAGGGACATAAAGTGTTGTGCTGCCCAAGACAAAATAATGTGGTGATTGAATGTAAAGGAATACTTCACCCCAAATTGTTAATTTGTATATTACGTTCCACGTGTTACCTTGAATTCTTTAAGAAAACTTTGTTTTTGACCCATTCCTCCATGGTGAAAGAAGAATCCAAAAAAAAAATCTTGATAATCTTCTATTACTCCAATGCATCAAAACTACTGCGTTCACCATCGAGGCATACAACAAAAACAAAGTTTTCTTCAGGAATTCAAAGTAACACAGGGTGAGTAATTGAAATACAAATTATAATTTGGGGAGGGGGGGGGGGGGTGAAGTATTCATGTAATGTTTTGAGAATTGTAACAATGTTTCAGAAACTGAGATTAAGCAATTAAGAAAACAAGAAACACTAAGTTATTAAATATTGGACTAATGATGACTCCTAGTTGTTAAAAACACCAATAACATCAGTCGGTTGTATAGGTTGGGGGTGATTTTATGGGAGCTAACAACAGTTTACCTGATGGTCGGCTTGAGTAATTTACTGACTGATGCGTTTACTCTGCCCTCGATAAAAGGCCAGTTTGGTTGGTGTGAATACATTTAAACAACATTTTCCTATACATCTCAGATAGAAAAAGTAACTCAGTGTTTTCTTACAGCCCAGGTTGTGTCCTTGTTGATCCGTGCAAAGCACACCGACAACTGCTGGATTTTTCATGCTGCCAACAACACAGACAAACAAAGAGCCTTCAGTCGTCTTCAACGTCCCAACAGTCAAAATACGAACTCAAACAGAGTCTGGTATTAACTTACGTATCATCGAGATGCTGTTCGAGGGTTGACTCCATTATTAACAATCGTAAATAACTGCAAAAGTAAAATTCTGTATATGAAGACACTTGTTTTGGTTGTCGGCTTCCTCCGTTTCCGGTTAAAGTCAGCTGATCGTCACGTGCACTAAGGGTCCCTGCGAGGACTACACGAAGCGCGTATAATGATAAACAAAGCAAGAAAAGGGACTGCGTAATACTTGTAGGCAAGCACATAAAGTGTATCATTATTATGTGTACGATGTGTAGTTATATGCATGCAATATACGCACACACACACACACATATATATGTATTGTTTTGCAAGTTAGTGTATGGTCTAAGACAGACCAAAATATTAGTGAACACGAACAACTCTCTCCCAAATCTAAAACCAAGAGTGCTAAAACTCAAATTTGTGATGTCATCATAGTCTGGATCTGCTCCAGCCTCCATAGGCAACAAATTGGGAAAGATGTTATATAGATGACACCGAAAGCAGCCAGGGGAAGGTTCTGAGCATATGGGTACATTTTCTGGTTCAGAAGTGAGAACACTACAATAGAAAAAAGCTCATTCGGGTATAAAGAAGAAAAAGAAAATCAACAAAGTCTCCCATTAATTGTCTGCGGAGTAGCTCCAGACTTTAAAATTGATGACATCACAAGTTTGAGACTTAATTCTCAGGGTTCTGGGAAGCATTTGATTGAACTTTTCCTAGGCAATTACAATAACATATTGGAATTCTTAATTTAGGTGGTGTTCTTCTTTAAAGCTATAATAACCAACTGGGTAGTGTTTATATGGCCTCTGGAGATTTCATATTCTACTATCAGCATTTGATATATAAGCTTAATATAGGCTGCTGAATATGATTCCTGGCTTCTTCTATATGGCTATGTCCTCATTCCCTAAAATCATTTTCTAAACTGGATTAGTTATAAAATGAAACCCTGCCTCTCTATATTTCCTCATGTCACTCTCTTCCTCCCAGCCCCAGTGAGAAAAGGATTTGGATATTCAGAGTTGCATAAATATAAAATTAGATTAGGCTACTTGAGTTATTTATTTCCTCCTGATTATATACTAATCTTTATTGATGATCTACTTCCCACTTTGTTCTCAAGCATTTCACAGGCAGTCACAATCAGATGACTCAAAATAAGCTGAGGTTGCCCAAAACAGCTCCAGTGTCACATGTTGCTTAGTCATGAAAAAAAGTTATTTGGAGAAACAATAAGTCCTTGTTCGACACTCAGATTTCATCACTGAGAATTAACATCATCTTCAGCAACAAAATCAACATTAACATCAGATTCATCATAACGGGCTGGTGCAAACATCATTCAGCATGATAAACACTTGAGCAACACGATGTGAACTTTACCAATGCTTGTACTTTATTGAACATAAAATATAGTATTAATATTATGAGTCTAAAGCAGGTACCTTGTTTCTCACAGTCTTTTGTTGATGGATTTTGTGTGTTCTTCTAAAGTTAGCTGGAGGCCACTGCCTGGGCTTACCTCCCTCCATGATTTCTACTGCCTGTCCCAAGACGGCGAGGCATCAGTGCTCCTGCTGACAGAGCAGAAATGGGTGAATGTAATTATTTGGCCGCTGCATTGGAGGAATCCATCACCTGCACAGCAGCAGGGTAATGTGCTGCTGACTAACCCATGGGGTACACTCTCATCCTCTCCTCTCCCTCTCCTCTGCGCTCTCTCATATTTCTCTCCTCACAGCTTAAATCAGAGCCAGGGCGCTTCCACTGACAACCTGCTGCTCATCACTGTCCAAGCATGCACGTAGGCAAATACGTACAAGTTTACACACACACACACACACACACACACACACACACACACACACATACACATGCATGCTTGTGCTTCACACACACACACACACACACACACTCATGCAAGTAATATTAAATTTGTTCGAAGGGAGTTTGGCGTCAACACTAGATCCCATTATTTGCTACATATGGCCACTTTACAACTAAGGTAAATCTCCAAAACCAGAATGGAGATCTGACTCTGAGTCAGTGTATCAACACCCTGTCATATGCCTGTATACTGGCTAATATTCAGGGATGTCACTATTATTTATGTATTTTAGCACACAATAAGAATCATTTATCATATTCTGTTATCCATCAAGTGACACTTTAGACAATAAGCAATGGGAATGAGGTATAATTAAAATAAATTGTATTGTAGCCCAATTTCACAAATCACAATATGTACATCTTAAGACACCCTATGTCCTTTGACCCTCGCATCAGATAAGAAAATCTCCCCCCAAAAAACCCTAACAGGGGAAAATGGTAACTTCAGGAAGAGTAACTGAGGGGGGATCCCTCTCCCAGGACGGACAGACGTGCAAAAGAATTGCGTGTACAGAAAAGACCAGCATAATGAAATTACAGTATAAACAATCCATATGCCAAAATGATACATAGAAAGTGAGAGGAGAAAGCAAGGGAGGGAGAGAGAGCGAGAGAGAGGGTTTAGTAAAGAGTCTGAACCATGTTATTCTTTCTCTCAAAAAAAGACCAAATCTGATCAGAAATATCACGTTAGTGTCAAAATTTAACAAATACTGTTATAACAGTAAGATCATATGTATCACACTGATTGCAGAGTAGCTTGTGTGATAAAGCAGATATGTTATTAACCTTATAGGCCTTATTTTCTCAGTGTGAATGAACTGCAGCTAAAGTTGATAGCAGCTGTCACAATACATGGCATCCTGGCACACATATCCCATAATAAAATAAGGAATATCACTTTCTCTCCTTACATGAAGCCCAGTTCATGAGTCAGCCTGTGGTAATTTCAGTAAACTCGTTAAATGGCTTTGATGTTGATTTGTCTTCACACTGATAAATATCTCTGGATTTCATGGCACCTGTGCCCTTTTTCTCACAAAGAGGTGTCAGATTCATTTTAGTTCATATGAACGTCATCACTTGTTGAGTAGTTTTGCATATTTTTTGTGTTGGCCACAAAACCACTGAGTCATGGAAACTCTGTCAAGCAGCTGTATGGCCAGACACTATATGTAAGTATACAAGTAGAGGGGACTACTGGGAGCCTCCATCATCCGTCATCCAGATGAGTAAGATGACGAAGCTATTGAGGAGACAGGCAGAGAGAGGGCGTGGGGAGATCTCAGAAATGGCGAGGGAGGGAGGGTTGGGTGAGGGTCGGAGGTGGATAAAGAGAGGGAGAGAGTGTGGCCCCCCCCCAAGGAGTTCTGGGAACCTTCAACACTGACTGGAAAGCCGAGGATCCAGTGTGAGGTGCCGGACAGACCGTTAACAGCTGTTGTCCAGTGTTGTGGGTGTTGATAGAGTCCAGTTCTCCTGTTGCTGACATGGGCTTCAGGGCGATGCTGCTGTCCTTCCTCCTGGTGTCTCTCAGTTACTCCAGAGGAGCCATCATCACAGGGGTGAGTGAAAGGCTTCTGGCTCTGCTGCACGCTGTTGAGTCATTTTTATTCTGGTATTATATCAGTTTATTACATTCATGTTTAATCTGTTTTTGCTTTTAATAAATGACTAATCACTCAATTTACTCTTTTGAGATTAAAGTAAACATTACATTGCTATTATCTTCTCTTTCTGTGATTGTCTTATTTCCTTTTGAAAATGAAAATATGTGATTTCACAAATGACTTACTTACTCGGGCTGCAACTTACAATTATTTTTTATTATTACTTAATCTGTCAGTTATTTCTTTTGATTAGTCAATTAATCGTTTAGTCCGTAACATGTAGAATAATGACAGATGCCCATCACAAGTTTCCTAAGCCTAAGGTGATGTCTTCAAGTTGCTTGTTTTTGTCTGATCAAAAATATTGAATTTACAACTACTGTATATAAAACAAAGAATAGCAGCAAATTCTCACATTTGAGAAGCAAGAGCCAGCAAATGTTTGGCATTTTTTTCTTGATAAATGAATTAAATGAAGTTATTATTACAATTGGCAAATTATTTTCTTTTGATGGATTAATCGACAAATCAAATTGTTTCAGCACTAATTCTGTCTATGCATTGGGAAGTGTGCTGTATGTGCAGTCAAACCTATAATAGGTCAATATTGTAAATAGGAATGTAGTATGTTTTTAATACTATCCCTTGCCTTTTGATTTTTGGTGTGCTATTCTCATATTCAAACTATATGCAAAACACCTATTATGCAAACAATACAGTTCACTTTTCTGGATAATTTAAAAAAAAATTGATTATACATGACTGACAGGAGACCACATCCTCCTCCGCTTCAAGGCCAGTGGAAAAATGAGAGGAAATTATCTCAGTCCTCTGATTGCTATTCATTTGTAAATGGATTAGGGAGATGACAGGCAATGGATAAAGTGGCTTTCACCATTCGAACATGAGAGGGCATCTCTATTACGATAAGTAAAAATGAAATAGATTCAAATATAAAAGGGAATCTCTAGTAGCATAAATACAACTGAGTCACTGGTAACAAGAAGAACTCTTCTCGTCTGTCACCTTTATTATCTTCCGTCTGTCCTTTTCCTCCCTCGTCTCTGTCTCTCTGTCCTGCAGGCCTGTGAGAAAGACATGCAGTGTGGTTTTGGTTTATGCTGTGCCGTCAGTCTTTGGCTGAGGGGCCTCAGGATGTGCGTCCCAAGAGGTGTTGAAGGGGACGAATGCCACCCGTTTAGCCACAAGGTGGGGAGAAATGTGATGTCACTAATCTTCCGGCATAACACACACACACACACACACACACACACACACACACACACACACACACACACACACACAGTCATATGTGTTTTCTGCGTTAGTGGAAATTCAGATTATATCAAGCTGCTGTCAGGTTGGCTGAAGCTTTAGAAAAACTGCTGATAACTGCAGAGACTATTGATCTTCTCCAGAGTGAACTGACCAATCAGAGCCATACATCACTTTGATCTGGAGATGGCAACAATTAGTTCTGCTAAGACCACATCCGTATCTTCAGATTTTTAAAGATCTGCAGCTCGACTTGTCAGCTGATGAAGGATTTAAACTGTCAGATTATCCCTCCCCCTTCTTTCCTCACTTGCAGGTGCCCTATCCAGGGAAAAGGCAACATCACACCTGCCCCTGTCTCCCCCACTTGGTGTGCACCAGTTACGGTGAAAGCAAGTATAGATGTACTGACGACTTCAAAAACCTGGACTTTTAACAGATGCCCAACATTCAGATGAAAAAGAGCAGAGCAGAAGCAGCATCCTGAGTGAAGACGTGAACAGGCTGTGGATCAGAAATGCATATATAAACTTCACTGGCTGTATTCTTTGTGTATGTATACACTATAATATATAGTTTGGATTCTATCAATACACACTTCAAGGACAGAAATGGAAATGTCAAGAGAGTGTAACCTATTAACAAGAGCCACAGCAGACATGACACTTTTTACTTAAAAAAACAAAGAAGGTATTTGTGAACAATTGAAGCATTTGCTTTGCATTTGTTTTGTTTTCATGCTCACTTTATGGTAATTTATCAAGAGAAATGTATAAATATTATTGTTGATGAAAGTAGCCTATAATAACAACATTGTTGTTGGATACTTGCTCTGTGGACCTTTTTCGTGTTCAGTTTATGTTACTTGATTAAACATAATGTGTGTTGATGTCACGTGGTTTTAATCACGGTCTGATTATGATGAAGGTCATGTGCATAATACCCTTTACTTCCATGAGCAAACTCATGACCCTGATATATAACTGAACTGATGACCTAATTAACTGACAAAGAGCAATTCCACCAGGACATTTTCAAAAAAGATTTAGCTTGGGTTTTTTTCTACACGTTTTTCAATTACATTAGGAGCTTTACAATCTCTAAAATATAATGTTCTGCCATCTCAGATGATGCAATTTTCTAATGTATGGATGTCTTTTTTATATTAAGTGAAAACAAAGCAGCTGTCATGAGAAACAGACTGCCTTTTGTCCTGCTTACAGCATCTTTGTGTAAGACATTGAATTCTTCGTCCTCTGTCTTATAGAAGCACATAATAAGGGTATATGAATAACATATTATTATTAATAGTAGTAGTAATAGAAGCATTTGTATTTGTATTGATAGTAGAAGTATTATTATTACTAAAGTGTTTTATAAAAGACAACAAAAAGACTCAAATTAATTTAATAGATTTAAATACACAACAATAAATCACCAGAGATATTATGAGCTGTGATGGAATGTAACTGATTTAGTACAATTTTGGGGTGATCATACTTGAGTATTTCCTTAATGCTACTGAACTTTTTACTTCCATACATTAACTGCTATAGTTACTTTACAGATCAAGTTATTATGTAATATACAAAGCCAAATTTCTGCATAAGGAGTACTTTTATATTTTACTGCTGATACTTATCTAGTCAATTAAGTCACATTTTGAATGCAGGAGTTTTACTTGTAATGGAGTATTTCTATATTGTGATATTACTACTTTTACTTACAGTATAAGAATCTTAATAATTTCTCCACCACTGTGCTTAAAGGTTACTTTGGGGTATTTTATAAATTCACTGCAAAAAAACATATTTTGTGAAATCAGATTTAACCCAAGGTTAAGGAAACACTTATGAATGATGAATTTTTAATTTGGATTTAAATTTATTTTAATGTAATATCAACAATGTAAATATGCTATAATTCACTTTCCAATCAAAGTCAAACTACAGTAGGCTATGTGTACTGGGTTAGCTGCTTTTTGTTATCCTTTGTTCATACATCACGCCATTACACTGTGTCTTTGTTTTGCGTATCACTGTTATCAGATAACCCTGTCCAAGTAACCTCAGCTCACACCTTGGGAAACCTGTGGAAAGTTTCCGTATCAATATTAAACAGTAGCTCTGGACATAAAATCTCCTGATCTACATGTCAACACATTAACATCGGTTAAAAACTTATCTTGCACCTAATATATTCAAATAATCTGTTAGATAATAAAAGTCAATCCTCTGACACGTTTCCTTTAAATAACTACTTTTGCTGTTTTCTACGACTTCTTGAGTAAATGGAAATAAATCAACACTGCTGCGATAAACATTAGCACTATTCCATTGCTTTTGCATAACTGATTTCTTTTCAGTACAATAGTAGAAACATTAAAACACAAAGATTTCAATGAGTGGCTGTTGCACATTAAGCATAGTTTTTGCTTGTTTTTAACAAACTGTACAAGCAACATACAAAATATTAGCAGCATTTTAAAAAGGATACTTGATTTTACAGTAAATTGTTGCTACAAAATATGTTTACAATATAATGTAAAAGGTTTTTATTGTTCATAGGTTTAATGGGATATTTGCTCCAAGATAAGAGGCATCATATCGCATGTCTCTTATCTCCAGCTGATAGATGATATCAAGTTATGTGTAAGGGCATTTTCGAGACACAACCTTGATTCATTGTATTTAAGGGCTGATCTCTGCAAATGGAACTTCACTTCTCTTAGTCCAACGGTAAAGTGACACAATGAAGTGGCTTGTGGTCCTGTCAGCCCTCGTGGCTTTCTCCGAATGCCTCCACAGGTAAGTCTGACCTGGCTGGTTGAAAAGCAATCCGTTCCTTCATTTCTTTGACATTTTAAACCAGAATTGGCTGAAAGGCAATCTCTCCATCTAGTATTCCTGAGGGAAAGTCTAAAGGCCATCTTGCTTTGAGCTATTGTACTTTTCAAACTTGCACAAAGCTCAAAGTAACGCCTACTTTCTTATTTCTCCAGCTATAAAATGCTGGACATCTGTGTGTTTTATTCTGATTCTTTATTCACGTGTTTAGGATTCCCCTAATTAAGGGAAAGACTGCCAGGCAAGATCTGCAGGAGAAAGGACTATGGGAGAAGTACAGGGAGCTGTATCCATACAACCCCATGGCCAAGTTCGACCAGAGCGGTACTGAGTCCATGACCAACGATGCTGACGTAAGTCCAGACCAGAGACGACATTTATAGAGTAGTTCTCCTAAAAATTTTTTTACATCCACTACTGTTGCTGAAACACTTAAAAATCAAAACATATTTTACATTTGATTCAAGTTCATGTCTGCATCTGTTAATTTGTCCTCTTGTGTCCCCCTAGATGTCCTACTATGGTGTGATCTCCATCGGCACCCCTCCTCAGTCCTTCAGCGTCATCTTTGACACCGGCTCTTCCAACCTTTGGGTCCCTTCAGTCTACTGCTCCAGCCAGGCCTGCCGTAAGTGCTACTGAGACTACCAAGCTGTTAGAAGTCGGGCTGATGTGCTTCAAACACAGGGGTAGAAAGTAACTAAGTGTATTTACACAAGTACTGTATATGAGTACAATGCTGAGGTGTTTTAATCGCTTAATACTTTAATTGAGTATTTTTATTCCGTGCTACTTTATTCTGCTTTTAACTCTACTAAATTTGTCTGACAGACAAATATTGTTACTTGTTACTTTACAGAATAATATTTTACATACAAAACATGCAATTATTCTATGAACTACAATGCATAGATTGTTATAGATTAAATTACCTAACCGTGTATAAACTTGGTGTGGTGATGGCACAGTGGATATGCCACATGCCTTTGGTGTGGGGGACCCGGGTTTGAGTCCCACTGCAATATATCAACCAATGTGTCCCTGAGCAAGACACTTAACCCCTAGTTGCTCCAGAGGTGTGCAACCACTGACATAGCAATTGTAAGTCGCTTTGGATAAAAGCTTCAGCTAAATGACATGTAATGTAAACTAAAGTAGTAGTACAGTAGCTCCACTTTCACCAGCTGCAACATACATAGCAATGCATCAGTAGTATAATTATATTACAACGACAGGAATTCTGCAACATTAGTAATTCTGTCTTTGACACTAAAGTACATTTTGCTTCTAATATGTATGTGCTTCTAGTTAGGTAAAACGTCAGGAATATAACTTGTAATGCAGTATTTTTTGTTTGTTGTATTTTACTAGTAGAAGATTCAATTACTTGTTTAACAACTAACACTTGGCAAAAAAAATCCCAATCCTCTGCAGAGAACCACAATAAATTCAACCCACAGCAGTCCAGCACCTTCAAATGGGGCAGCGAGTCTCTGTCCATCCAGTACGGCACCGGCAGCATGACTGGACGTCTGGCCATTGACACTGTTGAGGTAACCAAAGCCCCTGGAACAAAATGCATAGTCTATTTAGACTTCAAACAGGCATGTCTCTGTGGTCTGTTGAACTGTGACTGACAGCTGTCTTGTGTGTCCAGGTGGGCGGCATCTCCGTGGCCAACCAGGTGTTTGGAATTAGCCAAACAGAGGCTCCCTTCATGGCTCACATGGTGGCTGATGGCATCCTGGGATTGGCCTTCCAGTCCATTGCCTCTGACAATGTCGTGCCTGTCTTCGACAACATGGTCAGTGAAGGACTGGTGTCTCAGCCCATGTTCTCCGTCTACCTGAGCAGGTACTGAAACAGGATGGAAATCTGTTCGTTGTGAGTCCGTCATTTCCCTTGACATTTAATTTAAGTATGACATTTGTTTCTTTTTTTCTCATTTAGCCAGAGTGAACAGGGCAGTGAGGTGGTCTTCGGTGGTGTTGACAGCAGCCACTACACTGGACAAATCAGCTGGATCCCGCTGTCCTCTGCCACCTACTGGCAGATCGCAATGGACAGGTACAAATAATAAACAAATTAAAATACCAACCACAAACATAAATTGCACAAAGCTTCCTAGCTTGACTCTAATCCACCTTTAGCGTTACCATCAATGGACAGACTGTGGCCTGCTCTGGTG
Source organism: Sander lucioperca (assembly GCF_008315115.2). Classification (NCBI taxonomy): domain Eukaryota; kingdom Metazoa; phylum Chordata; class Actinopteri; order Perciformes; family Percidae; genus Sander; species Sander lucioperca. Next base: position 5,402,140 of record NC_050184.1, on the reverse strand, counting down.
GCTGCCAGGCCATCATTGACACTGGTACCTCCCTGATCGTTGGCCCAACCAGTGACATCAACAACATGAATTCCGGGGTTGGAGCCTCAATCGACCAGTACGGAGATGTGAGTCATACCATCATACCGTACCATTTGAAGGAAATTTTCCCCATTTTCTGAACCCTGAGTAAACAAACATTGACTGACTGACGTCAAAACTCTCAAATAAAAATAATTAAGTAGGACTTGGTTACTTGCTTTAGCTGGAAACATGTAATATACCAATAAATACAACTTCTGCTGCCACACGGTATTCAGCTTTATGTGTGATGTTCTTTTCACAGGCTACAGTGAACTGCCAGAACATCGGGAACATGCCTGAAGTCACCTTCACTCTCAACGGAAACGCCTTCACCATCCCCGCATCTGCCTACGTCTCTCAGGTCAGTCAGAACCCCTGCCACCCACTGCAACAGAAGGTTTTCAACACTATAATGAAGATTTGGGGAAGTAAATGTATTTTCCGTTGTCTCTCCATAGACCTACTACGGTTGCAACACTGGCTTTGGCCAGGGTGGCTCTGACCAGCTCTGGATCCTGGGAGATGTCTTCATCAGGGAGTACTATGCCATCTTTGATTCCCAGAATCAGCAAATTGGTTTGGCCACATCTGTGTAGTCAAATGACACACCCGGTGGATAATCTATAAATGTTTTCACTGCAGGGGCTTGTTTGATTTAAAGCAAAAAAGGGTGCAAATGGAGACTGTGGAAATACATGGGAACATTTTGTATCTGCCTTTGCATTAAATATATTATAGCAACTAAAAGCATTTTGTATGTGTTGTGTTTGTGTCAGTCTGACTGTGGTGACCACAACAAAAATCACACATCAGTGCAGCAAAAAACATCCTTAGTCGCCTTGGTTTAGTGTTACAGAGCTGCACTGAAATGTCACAAGAATAAGAATTTGTTCAGTCTGTTCATTCATTTGCTCTTAAGAGAAACTTGACCTTTTATAGAGGATACAAAAAGGATTGCCACCAGCTTTCAGTGTAAAGGAAGAAGCAAAGAATAGAATATCGAGCGGCTCTAAGAATAGCCAGAGGGCCAGGTTGTCATTGAGAAGAAACTGATAAGGACAAACGTTGATTTGACAAAGGATAACCTGATGACATAATCTGACAACTCTGTTGCTGTTTCAACCTGCGAACAGTGTTGAAAGGACACAGAAAAAAAACACATGGAAGTAAACACAAGTCTTAATTTTACCAGCTATGATCATTTCTTTAATGCATTATCATTTAATTTTTATGTCATTTACCATTTTCACAAACAACACATGCTATATACACTTAAAGCGGTAGTTCAGTATTTCATATTGCAATTCCATAAAGTTGGGGGACTCCCAACAGACAAAAGATTAGTTCAAACCAAATCGGCAGATGATGATGATTTTTAGTCAAGCTCCAAAATGCTGTATCCTACATTTCCCATAATGCAACCAAATGGATGTTTTCATTAGATCATCCCTGCCTGGTGAATGTCTTTCAAACTCTACACAGGCTGAGTGGCACTAAGCATGACTCGCCTGACTGCATGAACTGACATTTATGTGTAAAATAATCAAAGTTCAATCAAAACTAACTAAACTTTCACAGGTATTCACTGGTGGATGGCCAATGTGGAGTACTCCACCATCCCATCATGTTCTGCACTCCAGGTCGAGTCAGGGGCTCCCGCTTGTGTTTTGTGCATCCTCAGGTTTGCGTACACCTCTGTCGGTTTCTGGTGAGCTCTGAAGTCCACCGTTGTGTAGACTATGGCACTCATTTCCTGCGGGAGACTCACTATGTCAAGAGACAGTGGTCTGGAGGAAGTATGTTGAAGCATAAACGTGCAATCTGCTCTTAAAAAACAAGTGACGATGAATCACAGACATTACATGTTCCTTGTTTAGTACTTACTGGGGCGTCTTGTTTCAGTGACTCACACAGAGTTTCTCCATATTTGTCTAAAAAGAAAAAGAAAATCACATTGGTTCTATTTACCCGTTCCACACAAAATGCACAATATTAATATTTTCAGACTACTTTCAGATTCCTTGTGATCATCAATTTAAGAAAACTGCTTACCCGGCAGTTTACGTTTTGTCTGGACTCTGCAGCAAACAACACCAATGACTGAAGTGATCAAAATCATCACCGTAATTGACACAATGACAGCTAGTGGCAGGCCAAAACTCCAGGGAACTCTGGAGAGGAAACAAAATACATATCTTATCCTCAGACAGCACTGTTTGGCCGGCGAGAAACAGAAAATGAGTAATCTGCAGAGTGAATACCTGGGACTGTCACTGTGGTCCTGTGCTAGAGCAGGCCCAGTGGATTCTGGGAGTATTGTGGAGTGGTTGGGGGCTTTGATGGTTGTTGTCAGTGAAGGCTGAGACTGGCTGTGGTGACCTGAAACCTCTGCACAATGCAAGAATATCAAATAAGCTTCCAGCGTTTAATGCAAGAATTAACCATTGCAATTGTTTCCCTACTTTACCAGGGGAAAACTACACTAAAATATTATTTTGCAAGTAAACATTTATCTTATGAAGCTGTAATAATGCAGTTTTGGCCCAATAGTTATTGTACACACTAGAGGCTATTGCATAACTCACATTTATAACATCACATTATTGAAGATTATAAGACTGCTTACCAGACACCTCAACATAGTAATCACTGTAGATGAGGTTTTGAGTTCCTAGCACAATACATCTGTAATAGCCTCCATCCACAAACCGCACATTTGATATTTTAAATTCTATCCAGCCGTCTCTCTCAGTTTTCGTCACTCTTCCTTTCAGTAAATCGCAGGTAAATCCTGCACTGTCCAGCAGCTTGTAGCATCCTCCTGGATAGAGTTTACAGCAAGACTTGTTGTAAGTATTGTAAACTGAAGGGAAGGCGAGTCTCAGCAGGACGTGTTCAAACTCCTCGATCCTCTGCTGCCCTTTTAGATGAGGAATATCTGCAAAACAAACATTTCTTATTAATATGTTATTACAGGCACTGGAGAACAGAAAATTGTCAAATTTGGCTTATTGTTTTCCCACCATACCTAATAAAAGAAACAAGACAAAGGAAAACTTCATCTTCATTGTAATGTTCACTGAGGCTCAGCACTTTTTTCCCACACTTTTCGACTCTATTATAGGAGAGGCCCCGCCTTGCTGAAGAAAGGAGGAAGTTGTCAGCTCATCAGCTGGAGGTCACAGCCAGAGACGTCTCCCTGTCTGTGCTGACTCTTTGAGGATTGATGTGGCACACTTGATAATTTTCATTTCTAACTTTCTATTTTTTTTAAATACATGATAAAGTTAATCAGACATATTCTACTTCACCCCAGAGTTAAGTGAGCTCCCCCCTACTCTTCACACTTTATATAGACAATTGTAAAACTGATATTCCAAATACATTTATTTTGAAGTTTACAGATGATACTACACTGCTAGTGGAGTGGTGTGAAAGGAATTAATTTATTATTAATCCAAAGAAGACACAAGAAATGTGTGGTCTTCCAGTGAATCATCCACCTGTATCCTCCACCTGTTACTGCCTGTAACACACATCCTACATGGACGTGCTTGATCCTGGAGTGCACATATACTGTAGATCAGGGGTTCTCAATTAGTCTCACCCTGTGACCTACATTTTCTCATGGTCATTAAGTCGCGACCCACTTTTGTAGAATTCAAACCAAGCAAATTTATTTTTCAAAAATAGCCTTTGAAAATACACGTACGTCATCTTTTTTTTAAAAACATAAATACACATATTTACATGTGCAACGTGCATTTCAGAGCACATTAATAAGAAACTGAGGACCATAACAACTACATGGACAAAAGTGATTAAAATAAATTAAATATCAAAACTTCAAAAAATAAATAAGGCCACAAATTAGATACTTAACTTATATGCATACCTCTGCATTCAGAGCATATTAGTAAGAAACTGAAGCCCATGACAAATGCATGTATAGGTGAATAAAATAAATATGGAAACTGCACAAAAAAAAAATTAAAAAAGGCATGCAAAACGAGATGTTTTCATCTAACCTGTCATTTGTGGAAGCCAATGAGACAGTTGGGCCTGTGCTTTACTCTTGATCAGTTTCAAAGTCTGGGGTGACAGTAGACAAAGTTACTCTCAGTTCATGCTCAGTGTTCAACCTGTTTCTCTGCTTTGACTGGACCAAAGTAGAGAAGCCACTTTCACACAGATAGATCATGCTGAATGGTAGGATCGTTTTGACTGCAAGAGTGGCGAGAGATAGACACCCAACCATCACCATCTTGCTTCCGAAAATCAACAAAAACTAAAGTGAACGTTAATCAAATGATGGTTACCATGGCTACGGCGCTAGACTGCTGCACGGCTCTGACGCATGTCCGTCCACATTTTTTTTAAAATAAAAGTCAAGTCCAAAATCAGATGGGTATTAAATTGCCCATGACCAGCTGTCTGCGCGCGACCCACCCAGAACGGGTCCTCGACAAACTTTTGGGTCGCAACCCAAAAGTTGAGAATTACTGGTAGGCCTATAGATTATATCTGCAGCAAGGTACAACAAGACATTCCTTTTCTTAAGAGACTGAGGTCCTTTGGAGCAAACAAACAGATCCTATTATTATTTTCCCAATCTATAATACAAAATGCTGTATGGAATCAGTGCATGGTACGGTTGTCTCTCTGTTCAGCTTAAAGCTAGACTGGCTAGACTGCAAAGGATGATTGTGGGTCAAAAGCTTGAGTCAAGTCTACAAACTGCATATACTAATAGAATGTTGTCTCTGGCTGTATCATACCTCTCTCACATTTTATTTGAAGAATATCAGCTTTTTCCATCACACAGATTTAGAGTCACACGGAATTCTTTTGTTCCTCAGTCTGTCAAACTCATATGGTCAAACTACTAAATCAGAGTTTGGGTTCTTAGTAGGCCTCAGTGTACCTGGGTCAAACACTGAATGTAAAACGGAGCCATTAAATTGATTGCACTGCATCCACTTTTTTTTGCATTGTCTTTTTGTAATGTCAGCTTTTTTGGAACGTGTTACAGGCATCAAATTCATAATGAGTGAATATTTTAAAAAAAAAACAATAAAGTTTATCAGTGTGAACATTAAATATCTTGTCTTTGTAGTGTATTCAATTGAATATAGGTTGAAAATGATTTGCAAATCATTGTATTCTGTTCTTGGGCGCCCAGATAGCTCAGTTGGTAGAGCAGGTGTCCATATATGGAGGTTTACTCCTCGACGCAGCGGGTCCGGGTTCGACTCCGACCTGCGGCCCTTTGCTGCATGTCATTCCCCCTCTCTCTCCCCTTTCACGTCTTCATCTGTCCTGTCAAAAATAAATGCCCAAAAAATAATCTTTAAAAAAAAAAAAATCATTGTATTCTGTTCTTTACGTTTCACACAACGTCCCAACTTCATTGGAAGGGCGGTTTGTATATCTGTATTTATTATGTAAAACAAAACGGAAAATATGAATATTTTGAAGTGAAATCAAATCAAAAGTTAACTGTTTATAATGAAGATATGCAGAGGGTGGAAACAGGAACATGATAGTATAGTATGACGCAACCTAATACAATAACCCTGCTGAATCTAATTATGTTCACACAGAGGATGTTGGCTAAACTCTGCTCATTTTTGAGGGTGTAGCTTGTAGTGTGCTTGTATTGGATTACATTACATTGCTCATGTTCCTGTTGTTGCATCCTTCTTTTTTATTGCGGAAATATTGACGTGTTGGAATTTCCATTAGCACATTATAATGCAATATAAAACCACAAATTACAGCCTATAGAGTTGCATCAACTCATTTCTGACTGTGCAACAGAGTGATTATTTTGTAATGGCTTTCTGCTTATTGTGTCCACTGCATCATAATAAAATAATTTAGAGCAGATATAGGTTAACCTGACGAGTCACAAGATTTGTTACACAGAACCATCTGAGAAGCCTTCATTGGAAACAGTTTTAAAAAGGACAGGCATTTTTGGTCGCGCACACCTAAACCATGCCTGTAGCTGCCAGTAACTCCTCAACGGACACTGATTGGTTAGCCAGTAGTTCAGACGCAAACACATAACTTAAAGCCTGACAATTTGGATTTTCGTGTGATATGTGACCCTGTAATTCTCGTGGGATCTTGTGATATCACGAGAATGCAGCTGCTGTGCAAAGTAAGATATAGGTAACTTTAAGAACAAAATCCATCAGAGATAAAATCTGGACATTTACGGACACATTACAGAGTATACACAAAGTGATTTATTTGGTGTCAGCTTTCAGCTTATTAAACACTTCATATTCACCAAATCAAGATGTATCCTCCATCAGGGAACAGAAGACAAATGCAAAAGGTATGTACATATTAATATTAAGTAAACACAATGCTGTGGCATTCTAACAAGCAACATTATTATTACAGATGAAAAAGAAACACTCCCTTTTCATTTCACTCCATTCAAAAACTAAAATTTTCATTTGGATGTTCAGTATATTTTATAAAACATGATATAAGCCATTTACTTGTCTTTGATACCTTGCAAATTGGAAGAAGTTGAGGCATGTAAACACAAATCAATTTTTACAATTACAGAACAGACCAACCTTGCTAAATTAACTCTTAAATGCACAGCCCCTATGATTAAGTTAGAAGCAGTGGGTGCAATAATTTGAATTTACAAAGAGTTGTTGATCCTAGTAAACAGTGCAACCACCCCCGAGTAGATGATAGCGTGGAGGAGATAATATTTTAGTTCACAGCCAGCTGAATGCATAAATAAGTTGAGGTCACTGTACTTGTCAGCTCATAGTGGTTTGTGGTGGGTTGTATCCGGTTTAGCTGTCTATTCATCTGTGAAGGTAATGACATCGTAGTGGATGCCTTGCTGCTGCAGCTGCTCCAGCTGTTCAGGTGTAGCTTCAGTGTAGACTGTCTGGGTCTGCGCCATGGCTGCGTCAGCTACAGCTACAAGAACAAAGATTGTCCGCTTAGTTTGATTTGTTTTCAGGGTGCTGTAGTTCGTTCATCATAATAGTTAATATCAAGCTCAAATTATTCATAATGGATACGATTATAAACTAGTCACTCCATTGTGTGGACCACACAGGTGGTTTGGTATGTTTTAGTACGTTATCTATAGATGATGCATGTTCACATTTTTTAAGCATCTAGACCTTAGTCGTTGTTGCCTCCTTGATGGTGTGTTCAAGAGAGCACGGGCAACAGTGTTTTAAAAAAAAAAAAATTCACATTAAAATAGCAAATGAATGAAATGCGATTTGGCATCTGACTCAAATGTGCATCAAAGACCATGAGTATTTTCAAAACGGTCCCTGCTTCCAACTACATTAGAATGCTATAATGATGTTTGACAAAAAACTAAATTATCAGTTCAGCTGAAATGAAGAATAAAATCTCCACAAGCTTATTTTTATCTGATACATTTTAAAATTAAAGTGAGAGGAAGTGAACAACTGAAAGGTCATGTAAGGTCATTCTTTAATGAATTTCGTAAATATAAACAATCTAACAGTGTAGTGGAGGACTGAATATAAAACAATTAAAGTGCAATGTGTTCCCTAAGAGAACCAACCTGTGACAGCAGAGTGGGCAGCGGCCTCCAGATCTTCAGGATTCACCATCTGCTGCTCTGAGCTCACAGGTAGATACTGAATCTGACCGTCATGACCTACAGCAATCTGAACACGTAAACAACATGGAGCAATGAGCTTTTGTCAAAACAAAAACCTCACTGCAGAGCATTAAAGGTTATCTACCTCACTTTGTCAAGCTCAATCTCAAACTATAGAGTGATCAACATGTGCCTCACCTGTTGCTCCTGCAGAAAAGTCCCGTCATGCTCATACTGGATGATCTGTCCATCTGACATCTGAGGAACAGAAGAGCAGTTAGAACCAGACATTATCTCCTTAAAACACTGTATGAATCCATCAGTTATGGTGAATTCTTATGAGGGTATACACTGACCTGTATGTGGTTGCCATCAGCTACTACTACATACTCCTGAGGGATCAAGTGCTGCACTCCATCCTGCGAGATGATATACTGAACCTGAAATAGGACAAATGAGTTGAGATGAAAGCTATAGAATATCATAAGGGCTGTGTTATTAATCTATATACTGTGTGTATATATATATATATATATAAATAAATATTTCTGATATTCCATTATGGTCATGGTAGATTCTGGTCCTTACCTCAGTCACCTGGTTCTCTCCTGTCATCAGGTGCTGAACTGTCTGTCCATCTATGGTGGTTATCTGCTGGATGTATGTGCCCTCCTCCTGATGTACACGTTAATGCACTTGGTTATAAAACAAAGAGTGGCTATACACTGTATGCAAAAATAATTTATTTAAGAAAATTAGGTTAAGTTACAAGTATGTCCAGTATAGTGAGAACGCTGGTACCTGGTCTGATAGAGCCTGTTCTTGAGCTACAATGATGTGCTCCTGTCCCAAGGCCTGCAACCGCTCTGGAGTAATCACTGTCTGATGTGCCTGCAGGGCTGTTAGAGACACAGACACACACAGACACACAAAGTTTGATTGATTTTTGTGATTTTGTTTTGCATCCGTTTATAACCTATAAACCAGTTTGAACCCTAATACCTGGTATAATATATTCATTTTCATTTGTTTCTGTTTCTTACACTGTAGTGTGGCCAGGGCCTCCTCATCACTGTTCACTATGATGGTTTGCTGAGATGTGGCGGTACGGCTCTTGCGAGCGGAATGATCCTGATTGTGGAGACGCTCCATATGAAACTTCAGATGGCCATTACGGTTAAACCTGAGATATTGGGCAAAGACACATCAACATTGGTAGCTGGTCAAATGCATACAGATATGTTGCATACGAGTTTCTAATATTATAATACAAATACAACTTTTGTGACAATTTAAGTTAGTTCCGCTCCCACCTTTGTCCACAAAGTTTGCAAGAGAACGGTTTCTCATTGGTGTGTGTCATCATGTGTCGGCGCAGGTCTTTTTTGTTCTTGGAGGCAAAGCTACAGTTTGGACACTTGTGAGGGCGTAGGTAGGAATGCTGCTCCATGTGAGTCTAAAATAAATAGGAGATCAATAAGATACACTTAACTTATTACTTATTACTTTCTGATCTTACACTTAAGATCAGAAAGAGGTCAGAAGAGGTGTTCAAGGCATAAATGCTTTTAGAATTACAGAAATGCCTTAAGATACATAAACAGGTATTTAACACATTATATATAAGGGTGGAATGCTGCTATGCTGTCTTTCATCCTGTTAAAACTTTATTGGATGAGCTGTTGAATATTCACGAGTGTCATTACTGACCACTGTGGAAATCTTGGCTCAATTTATGGAAGCCCATGACTTTAGATGGTGATTATTGTCGGTGTCCTTTCAATGAAAACAAAGTTGAGTACAAAGTTGCACAATTTAGAGCGACTCACCTTGACCTCGAGCCAGGAGGTGGATGTGAAATCACAATCAGGACACTTAAAGGTGTTGGGGTCCAGGTGCGCCCTCTTGTGGTTCTCCATGTCAGAGCGTCCATGAAAAGACTCCATGCATATTCGGCAGGAAAACCTCTTGGTGCTCAGACCACCGGGAGAGCTCGCAGCAGAGGGAGAGGCTGGAGCTTCGCTGCTCAGCTGACAGGAAACAAACCACACATTCAGCGAGGAGGGATACGCAGTGTCTTTACATGCCAAAACAACTGATTTCTCGCAGTTACCTCCACCTGTTGCAGAACACCATCAGCCAGTGCTGAAGTAAGGTAGTACTTGTCACTTTTCAGGCTCTCTGACCCAGAGACTTCTACAGCCTGAGAAGGACTGCTCTCATCATTACTGCAAAGACCACATTATGGATTGTTGAGAGATCATAAAGGTGATCAATAAGTCCTACATTCAATCTCATAATAATAATAATAATAATAATAATAATAATAACTCGTCATGTCACTATGTTTTCCAGTCTAACAAGATCTGTTCCACTTAATCAGAGAAAATCAAACTGTGTGTTATGTTACCTGTATCCAGAGCTGTGGATCTCTTCAGTCGCCTGTTCGACCACACTGAAGTCCCCCCCGCCCTCGTAGGCTTCGATGGCGATCTGGGTGAGCTCTCCCGTTTCAGAAGTGGCTGCCTCGAAGGCCTCTTGTAGCACCGTCTCACCGTTCTCAGACACGTGGAAGGTCACAACCTTTTGTGCCTGGCCCGGTGCTGTGGTCACCGTACTCCACGTGCCCTTTTCCAAAGCTTTGCCTTCTGACAGCACCGCCACCTGTGGAACACAATCAGTCCATTTTTACACTATTTTCAAAATGCAAGCATTCCACATACCACCAACTAATGTAAAGTGGCGTTTTTTGATGAGCCGTTGCACCAACCTGTAAGGCGTTTCCAACCAATTCCCGGGCATTGCTCATGTTCAGCAGCAGGTCAAGGGCATTCTGGGCGGATTGATCACTGGATTCAGCTGAGGAGCGCATGGTGAAAAAGTCAGCATTTGTCCTTAGGGTGACACACATCGCCAGAAATACTATAAATGTCTCCTGAATGACAAGAGGACTGACCTTGTTCATAGATGATGGTGGTGTTTCCCAATGCGTCCTGGGACACAGAGGCATTTTCCATTCTCTGCATGGCTTGTAGTGTCGCAGAATCCACTGCAACCTAATGAAGGGGGATGAAATAAAGTTATTATCTCCCAATTATCCCAATTTTAATAAAAGGTATTATCTCACAATACAACAAAATGTAACACATACTAAAATTGAATCCAAATTGGGCCTGAAATAAATAACAGAAAACCTCAAACAGACTTACAACAGTGTTCTGCAAATCCTGTGTGTCGTCATGTTGTTGTTGTTTGAGCTCCTCTATCTGCTGCAGGGTGAAGAAGGGTCTGCGTCGCTTCCTGACAGGCTCCTCAGGGTGAGCCACAGACCACTCGTCAAACGTTTCAGGGTGGCGACACTGCACATGTAGGCGCAAGTTCTTCCTGTGCTTGGTTGTGAAATGACACATTTCACAGGAGAAAGGCTTCTCCCCTGTAGAGAACATTGTTAATTGTGAAGGTGTTGTACAGTATTACATACATTAGACATGCTTTAGTTTAAAATAAATGATAAATGCCTTTCTGCCACACTAACCTGTGTGTTTGATGGCCAGATGGGAGACCAGAAACTCCTCTTTAGAAGTGGAGTATTTACAGTAGTCACACTTGAAGGGCCGATCGTTGGTGTGGGACAACTGATGGTTGAGCAGCAGCTTCTTGTTGTCACAAGTGTAATCGCAAAATTCACACTTGAACCTGGCACATGCATATCCACAAGTTATTCATTGTGATGATATCATCATTACCAACATCAGACAACAAATAACAGATATTGATTCATTAAGGCATATTCTAGTCCACATTGCTGATCAGACAATTCTGTTTCATCCATGTTTTTGAAATACAGACTGATACATGATTAAATAAAAGCGATGGAATGAAAGTTGCCACTACTGACTTGCTGTCTCCAAGACTCTGGATGTGGGTCAGTAGGTGCATTTTGAATGTGTACCGTTTCTTGAAGGATTTTCCACACTGCAAAGACAGAAACGCATCTTCAACGAGAGTTTGAGAACTTTGGAGTAGATAAATAAAAGTCCATAGAATTATGAGTGCACTCACTTTCCTGTAAGGATTGTCACAGTTATGTACAAAATTGTTGCACATCAAAAAAGGTAAATCATGCATTCAAAGAAGGAAGGGAGCTAAAACAAGCATCTTACGGGAGTAAGATGCCCCAAAATCATTATAACTATTGACCTTTTCAAGAATATAGTTACTGGTGTCCAAGCACTCTGTACACTAGAGTTAAGTGTAAAAATCTACAATATACTGTAAGGTTAACAGAGAATGTATGGTGAAAACATCTCCCCTGTAGTTGCAGTGAAATGTCTCTTTTAATTGTTGGTAACCAAATAATATATTATTGTTCTATAAATGTTCTTAAATGGTAAAAGATTTATTATCTGACCTTATCACACATGTGTGGCTTCTCTGAGCTGTGGGTCTTCATGTGCTGGGTCAGTCTCTTTTGCATGGGGTAAACCCTGTGGCACACAGGGCAGAGGAACTCTGACACCTTTGGTACCTGCAAGCCACAAAATTGACATAAGTGGCACAAAAGAAAGCATTAACCAGCCAAAACAGAAGGTAATCTGCTACAACATTAAGACTGCATATTATTAATATTATAGCATGAGCATGCTAATTAGCATTTAACAATCATTCAAATATGGGAGACTTGAAATGTCTTACCAACTCTGTTTTTCTTCTCCTGTAGGGTGGGGAAAAAATAGTAACAATATTTAAAAACCTGCAAAACGTTCTGTAATAGGAATAATTGATTGTGTATGTGCTGCATGTTGTCTGAGTTACTTACTTCTCTTTGTTGTGGACTGCTGAGTGGCGAATGACATCTTTCTTGTAGACACTTGTGTAATCACACTTCTCACACTTGAACGGCTTGGTGCCCTCATGATTGAACATGTGTTCCTGCAAAACAGCCCACAAGACCTTCAGGACACCATGCAAACATGCATGTAAACAGAGGTTAACTTGGATGTTTTGACCTGTGTTTTATCTGACCTTAAGTGAAGACCAGCGCTTACAGCGGTAGTTGCACTGGAGGCACTTGAAGAGCTCTGGGTCATTGCCTTCATGAGAGTCCACGTGGAAGCGCAAATCTTCTTGAGTGAGAAAGCGTGAGCCACAGATCCAGCAGTTGTGAGGTCTCAGGAGCGGTTTGAGGGATTTATAGTACCGACTGGAAGACAATGAAGAGAAAAATGTGATTAGCTTGTTGTAATATTATGAAATACTATGTGTAACACAACTTCATTTCAGAATGTGATACTTACTTTCGATTTATATACTTCCTATACTTCTTCCGAAGAAAACGCTTGGAGGGTCGGCCGCGTTTCCTCTGGAAGAACTCCTCTGGCTGCGTGTTGGATGAAGGGTCTTTGTTCTCAGAATCTGATTGGCTTATTGCTGCCTCAGCTGTATCTCCATCGGTCACCATAGCAGGACCATTGTTTAGCCCAGAAGAGCTGGCCTCTTCAGGTGCACTAGCATCTGCACTAATCCTGGGCTTCTTAGCAATACTCTCTGCTTCTGTAACAAACCAGTGCAATAGAAGAATGTGTAGGCTCCTATTTGCAGTGATAGGCGGTTTTTGCTTTACTCTGTCAAAACTGAAAACCAACCTTTGCTGTTGTAGCCTTCTTCTAAAAGGCTGTACTTTCTCGGTCGACCAACCTTACGTCGAGGACGCCCTTGAGAGGAGGAAGAGATAGGAGGATTGCGCTTCTTCATGATGGCAGGTGGTCTTCCTTTGAGGTCCTCATCTGCAGGGTTGTAGTCACTATCCTCTAAGAATAAACACAGGAGCAGGGAGAGGAATAAATTATTCTTATCTCTTTGACAAATACACAAAATCAGAAAACTATGAATGTTTCGTTGCTTGGGGGTTTAATGAAAATCTTCCTCACTGACCTTCAGCATCATCAATAGCACCAGCATCAACAATATCATCCTCCTCTTCTTCTGCTTGTTGGGGCTGAGCAGCCTTCGCCTTTGCTTTCTCCCTCTCTGCCTGACGACGGGCAAACGTCTCACTTTTAGGAGGCCGTCCACGTTTACGCTTCTTTGACATGTCCCCTGTAAACCGGACATTATACCACAAAAAATGGTATTAAAATTTAAACAAACAATCTGAGAAAAAAAAAATCGAAACTTACAGTGAAATTGATATGTCTTTGTGATACATAATCAACCATACAACCTTACCTGCAGGTTTGAAGTGTTTGTCTCTCATGTGGTTAATGAGTGTGTCTTTGGAGGCACTCTTGTATGGACACATCTTACACTTGAACTGCTGTACAATCACTACTTCCATCATCTCCTCCAACTCCGCCAGGTTTGGTGGTCTGTGTCCGGAGCCTTCTGCCACTGTTGATGTCTCAATCTCCCTGACCAGCCCAGCTTCATCCTGAGGCCCCTGGGAGCCCTGGGGCTCCTCCTGGCTGGGTGAGCACTGTTGGGCCAGCTCAGGCTCTGGATTGGAGGTGTATGTCCCACTGCTGCTGATGTAGGGCCCAGATTGGCTCTCGCTGCACTCCAATGCCTCAGGAAGCCCATCTAAACCCGCCGTGTCTGCCAGAGGGTGGTCTGATGAGGAGCTGTCATCGACATAGAGAGAGGCCTCAGGGCCATTGCTGCTTTCCATGTAACAGGAGTGCTGGGGCTGCTGTTGGGAGTGCTGCGGTTGGTCTGGATCCTGGTTCCGCTCGTCATCTTCATCATTGTCCCTCGCTTGATACTGAGAACAACCTGGTTGCTCAGAGTCTGCAGCTGCAACACACTGCCCCCCATACTCGGCCCCATACTGCCGACTTGTCTGGGTCCGGTGGTCTGCACTACTGTCAATGTAACTGCGGGAATGATGCAGTTGCTCTTCATCGTCCACCACACACTCCAGATACCCAGCGCTGCACTCCACCACATAGTGACTTCGGCTGCGAGGGTTTGAATCAGCCCCACTGCATTCCACATATCCAGGCAGGTCCTGGTCACTATTATCCCCGCTGTAGTCAGGAAAACCTGACTGGGAGCGTGTCTGATCAGGTTCCTCGCCTGAACATTCCACATAGGAAGATGAAGATTCCCCTGTCTGGTCTGGACCATCTGCACTGCAGTCCATATACTGGGAGGGGTGGGAGTGCTGGGGCTGGTCAGGCTGACTGCTGCTGTCCTCTGGGTAACCTGAGTGACCAGGCCGATCGTCGGGCTGGTCAGGATCAAGGTTGCCCTGCAGGTCTCCCTGGTCCAGACAGGTGGACGTGGGGCCTTCTGCAAGAGCTTCTATGGCTATACGATCAGAGAGGGCCGAAGATGACATTTGGGCTACCATAGGAGCTCCTATAGCATACAAAAGGATTCCCATAATGTGTGTCATCAACTAAAGTGGATTTTAAATTACTTAAATAAAAACTAGTAAGAGAACTAGAATAAAGTTGGTTCATTACACGTTGACATGGAAAGGCTAAATCATGTATCTGCTCTATAAATAAATGCTGTCTGAGTAACATCCCACCAGAGTATTCAGTACATTGTTTTCTTATGTAAACATGGTGATCATTTTCTCATAAACTTTAAAAAGGTTTTGAAATGAGCTGATAATTAATGAGTTAACAGTAACAATAGCACACTTACCGTCATCTGGTCCTTGTAATATAAGATACTGGGTTGTTTCTGCACCTCCATCTTCTGCACTGGTCACAGCTATGCAACCTAACAGAAGAACAGTAGACAGATTCAGATATCTGCTACTTTATGGTAAACTAATCCAACTGTCACCTTAAAGCTGCTCAGCCTATGATATAACGTAAAGTGGAGTGTCAGTTAAAATACCATTCATAATGTCAGGGCCGATGGTGGACTCTATGATCTTGTCAATGGCAGACCCGAGGTCTGACGAGGTAGAAGCAGTTGAGTCAGAAACCATCATGGCTCCTTCAGATGCTGCGCTGGAGTGGACCCGCACTTGGGCTGACTCAGACACCAGCACTGACTGAGTCACTGTGGAGACGCTAGACACACTGGTGGACTGGGCCACTGAGGAGGAGTCTGGGAGGTGGACTGATGAAACTCTGACGTCTGTACTGGAGCTGGTTTCTGGGATGAACACCTTGGCAGGGAGGGGAAAAAACATTATTGTGATATCTAGAAACGTTTTTGACACAAGCCTAATTACTATATCTGGTTTTGTTGCATTTAGTATATGGCTGTTTTCTACCACACAAAATAAAAAAAAAAAATGTAATCAAAAAGCTTACCACAAGTCCCTCTGAGCTCTGTCCCACATGGCAGTCAGACTCTGGGGCCTGTGCATGAGAGGCAGCAGTATCAGTGCTGTCTGCAGACATGGCCTCTGATGACTCCATACCCATGCCGCTTTCAGACGGTTCCTCCATCCCTGAGGGACCTGCATCACTGCTGCTTTCCACCTCATTTTCCTCCGAATCCATGACTAGCCACAAGAAATAAACAAGCTCAATATCCTCAATATATAGTTATTGGTTCCTTGACATAGAAAAGCTCTTTGTCATTAGTTTTTGCAGTAGTTTGCACAACTTAAGATATTTTATACTCCCAGCTACTTTGTCACTAGATAAACAGTAATTATTATTATCTTTATTGTTACTATAATTGCCACTGTTCATCGTACCCCCAACCAGCACCGTCAGACACCCGCCCACCAAGAGCCTGCGTCTGTCCCGAGGTTTCTCCCTAAAAGGAAGTTTTTCCTTGCTACTGCTGCACTAAATGCTTGCTCTTGGGGGAATTATTGGGTCTTCATAAATTATAGAGTGTGGTCTAGACCTACTCTATCTGTAAAGTGTCTTGATATAACTCTTGTTATGATTTGATACTATAAATAAAATTGAAATAATTACTTTTAAAACAACTACTCAGAGCTTCGAGACCTGCAGACATCCTGGACCAAAAGACTGAAACTTTGCCATCTTTTTAAACTGTGAGGAACTAAGGATGTATAATGTTGGAAAAGGCAACTCAAGTAATCAATTATTAATCAAAAATAATATTCTCTTTCTTAAGTTATTGTATGTTGCCTAGCTGTCATTAACCATTAGATGGGCAGCCAACTGGAAATGAACTGCAGTTTTTTGTGATGTTTTTTTTTCACTTTGAATTTTGTACACAGTTTACACTTAGTGTGTCCTTATGAAGCCTTTTATATGGATTGTGATACCAATGATGTATTTGTAGGAATATAAATTCATTGATACCAAATAGAGTGCACATGGTTAAAGTAGCTGAGCAATATTTCTACCCAGGGGTGGAAAATAACGAAAGTGCATAACACAGATACACTTGAACAAAGTTTAGAGGTTACTAACACTTCTCCTTTTCTGAAACTTTATACTTTAACTCCACCAAATGGTTATTTTGTGATACTATTATGTACAGTATTTCTGGACTTAATGCATGCGTTTTGCTCCTGAATATTTTTAAAATGGCCATTTCCTACATTAATTTCATTAAAGGATATTAAGTTCGTTATTCATCACGCTGTGATAAGTGTAACGTTACAGAACAGTGTTTATTTTTCGGAAAACTAAAGACCGACTCCTCCAGCAGTAACGTTAGCATTTACCTAAGCTAACGTTCATGCCTTTAATGACATGTCTGTCTACATTAGTTAGCTACTAGCTATATGAAGTTTGTTTTCACTCAAGGACGTCAAGGTTGGTGTGAAAAAGGTCTATTCTGGGGGTGAACAGTTCACATTTTGACTGGTCGAGTGTGACTATACTTGTAAAATGACATCAGCCCTGAACAGCAGTAAAGTTATTTAGAAACTTGATGTCAACGGGAGCCAACGTTAGCTAACGACGAACCAGAACAGCTAGCGCTAGCTTTTAGCTGGCTAACAAGCATTGTTGTCAGCTTCGTATTTTGTTCGATGGATCTGCAAAACATATAGAACTGTTTCCCAATTATAGTTTGAGTGGTTGAATACGGTAACGCTATTTAATGAACATGTCAGTCACGGATCTAACCAAGTCGTCATATCGGGTGAAACAACGTTCAACACAGAGTGTGTTAGCTGTTTTAAACGGGCCCAGCTGCCCTTCGTCCTGCCTGCTCGGCGTCGCCATTTCACACCAGACAACCCCGTTTTACACTCAGGCATTCTGAGCGCTCTACTGGGGACCTCGAGGGCCTCAGCTGCGGCAGACCGCCCAAATGCTCTCCCTGAAGGAAATTAAAACATTTTCCTTCTCCGGCACTAGAATCTCCACGCTTTTTTCTTACCGTGTATTTTCGAGTAGAAAGGTGTCCTCAGTGTAGATGCGCTAAATAGAACAGAGATTAGTAACCGATAATTGTTGCTTCATTCTAGTCGGGCGCCATGAGACTCTCCTTGTTTCCTGTCCGTGCAACCGGATCTTATTTATTATTTTTGTTGAAAACTATATTGTTGTTTAAGCAAACATTGACGTATTTACCAATTATACCAATTTGTGTTTACTGATAGATTGGTCGTTATATGTTTCCGATATTTGGTAAATGTGATGTTTATAATCGCTTGGTGGACTATTGTTTTTAGAGGAAGGCATATTACGGATGCGGAGTAATATGCATTCACATAGGGCCGTTGTTTCAGGAGACAGCAGAAAGTAATACAATTACATTTCTATAGTCGTGGTTTATACATGTTTTTGCTGTTGTGGGAACGTGGATTCAAATGTCGAATAATATAGCGTGTGAGCATAGTGTTGTCAGATAATCCATATGTAGCCTATGTCAGTTAATCAAGTGTTTTGGTGAACGATTGAGACAGCTGACAGTGGGATGTAGTTCTCACAGAATGTTTATTGCATTAACGTTAAAAGTACAAACTTTAATACAAAACATATCAGTCTTCCAGTGCAAGTAATTGGCTTTGAAGCCACTTTCAGAAATACACACATATAATTATACAAAACAAACAAGCTTAAGGACGCAAAAATAATATTAGATATTGCTATAAATACCAAAATAATCTAATACTGTAAAGTGTCTGAACCTGTCAGACCTTAAGAAGTTATGTAGCAAATCTGAAATCCAGATAGCTTTTGATAATATTTTAGTCGTGGTTATGGGTCTCAAATGTTAGACCATAACCAAGCAGTTCACAGACTGAGAGCAAGGCAGTGCCCAAGATCACAACTTGGTTTGCTTTCCTTTGTTCCTTTGAGTTATTTTTAGGCCAATGCTGTATGTTATAGAATTAGCCAAGGTCAATGATGGCAAGTTATTCACATCCCAGAAAGCAAACACATCATACAACAGACACTATACATAAATACTGCTTCACATTCTCCCTGACACCTGCACAGGAGTGAGAAGTAGGTTCTACCACATTAAAGACAATTTTCCAGCTCATCCCAGTTTGTTCATCTCCTCAGTAGTAGTTAGGGCCTGTAGCATCTGTGCACTTGAGGAGGTCATATTTCACATAGCCAACACGATCCACCTGCCTGCGGGAGTTCATACGCCAGTAGAAGCGGTCCCGGCAGAAGTACATGTGACCTAAAGCAGAAATATTTCAATTTGAATCACTAGAATGCAAAATGAGGATTCTTATATGCCACAATCTACTGTAACATGCTACTTATGTTTTATTGAGCTCAGTAGATACATATTTGAAATTACCTTTGTACTGGAACACATCATGAGCATCACTGGGGACACCACCAAAGACCACATCGGTGTATTTGGGGTACCCTTTGTCGATTTTCTGGGCCTTCACGTCAAGCCTGTGTTGATCATAGCAGGGAATGTCGTTAAAATGGCAAAAACAATCTGTTATCTTAAATCACAAACTTTGGTTATGTTGTAAAAAATAAAAATAATAATAAACTTATTTCAACAGTTGACTGGAAAACCGAAGGGGAGGTGGGGTTTAACTGGCTTGGTCAAAACTAATAATTCTCAAAGAAGAGCAGATGGGGTTGAATTTGAGCTGAAAATCTTCCAGTGACAAACATGCTTCCCCATCCAATTTTAACTGACCTCCAGTAGTTCTCCCCACTGAAGAGCAGCACTTTGTCATTCCCCCTCTGCAGTGCTCCCTCCACTTTCTGAATGCTGTCGGGGAGACCGAGCTTCTCAATGCTTCGGGGTCCCAGAACACTCTGCCCTGTGTACACCCAGAATCGGGTCCCTATAGAAAGAAAATGATCATTAGAAAAAAATGTTATGTACTTTTGGCTTAAGTGTTAGAGGTCCCTTATACACAGTATAAAGTTTTATTACCTGAGAAGAAGTACAATTTCTTGGTCAGAATGTTCTCGAAGGCAGAGTCAATGACTGCTGGCAGAGCGGGCCACCTCTCAGAAATAGAAAACGGTCCCTTGACCTGTTCATCGCTTCCGCTAGACATCTTCCAGAAATGTCTGTCGATCAACACATGCAATTACCACATCACTACTGCCGTTTTCTGTTTATGTTGCTGTTTTTAGTTATTTTACAAAGAAGAAGAGACTGATTGGCTTACCCATCCTTGAAGAAATGTAGTTCTCCCTCAATCACAGTGATGGTGTCGAATTTGGTCAACTTGCAGGCATCTTTGGTCGGATCCACAGGTCGTGTGGTGGTAGTGGTGGTGGTGGGTTCTGTAGCGTCAGTCTCATCAGTGTCTGGATAAGGGGTAGTGGTTGGGGTGTAGGGCTGAGGGGGGGTGGGATCAGGGCCTGTTTTGCGTCCTAAAAAAAGACAATTGTGTTGGTTGAGAGAAAGTTTTGAGGAGTTGGAAATAGTAACATTTTGATGTGATTTTGCATGATAACACAGTTTGTCATGACCTTACCATAGAGATATTGAATGCCTTCAATGTCGTCTTCATGCAGGGAGAAGTCTTTCACATAGCTGTACATGGGGTACATGAGAGCGTCTCTTATGTTGGAGTGATCCAGGCCAAGGGCATGTCCAAACTCATGGGCTGCCACCAGGAAGAGACTGTAACCTGGAGCACATACAGTAAATGATATTAATGAATGGCACGGGCAAATACATATAGCATTTTATCTATTCTACTTTCTCTTTCTTATATTCATGTAACTCACCCTGGTCGGGACAGAAGCCCCATTTCTTGTCGTCATCATAGCTGTCAGTGGTACTGCACCACAACTTGCCATCTCCTCGTCCCTCACTTGTGCAGGAGTCATACTCTTTACCCAGGAACACAAAGGGGAAGTGGCAGGGCTCTCCCTCAGAATTTCCACCAATTACAGCGGTGTCTGGCCAAACAAAGACATATCAACAACAGTAAGAAAACAAGCCATTGTGGCAGTACTTCACAGCCCTTATGCATTGCGGTTCCTGTCACTCACCACGACTGGGACAGAATCCATATTTCTTGTCAGTATCAAAGTTGCTTGTGGTGGCACACCAGCGGTAGCCGTCACTGCGACCCTCTGTGGTACAGCTGTCATATTCCTCCCCCAGAAAGACGAAGGGGAAGACACACTCCGCTCCGTCTGCGTTTCCTCCAAATGTGTACAGAACTGTCAGGATAAAAAATAGGGGGAAGGATGAGCGGGTGAAGCGAGTCAGCATGCCTTAAAGCAAATGCCCTCATGTGGCTGATCTCTGACCTATTATTTCCCTTGCAGAATAAATTGTCAATCTTACGTTCGCTTGGGCAAAAGCCAAATTTCTTGTCTCTGTTGTAGTCAGCTGTGGTGGCACACCATGGCAGGTTGTCCGAACGCCCCTCAGTGGTACAGCTGCTGTAGGATTTGCCCTCGAAAGTGAAGGGGAAGTGGCACATGGCACCATCAGCATTCCCATAGCGAGTCTTCACAGCTTAGGTGACAGAAACAAATCATACATTTAATGCAATGTATAAAGTGAACACCGGGGGGAGACAACCTCATAAAATTGTTGGTGGTGGAGTAATATCTTTTGGTATGTCTGATTACCTGGTCCTGTTCCCAGGGTCCAGTACTCATCCTCGTCAAAGTGTGCGTCACCCTGCACACCCTCACCAGGGGGATAAGCATGGGCCAGAAGACCATCCTTACCATCAAATGGGTATGGGTCTCCGTGATCTGAATAAAAGAATAGCACGTTAATCTTTGATTTTAGACTTGTGTTTAGTACAAAATTATAATACAACTATGTGACATCAAGATGAAATGACCACACATATCACATACTGGCTCTTCCAAATGAAATCATGATGTCAGCCGTCCCATCAAAGAGGCGGGTAAAAGTCAGAGGGGCCACATCACTCCACACCTTGAAGGCTCTGGCAAAGGCGTCATCAATCAGAGAGATCTCCATATCTGGAGTATAGCTAAGGATCCTGTGGAGGAAAGCAGAATGAAACTCTAGTTTCAGACTTATAATTGACAATGTCAGTGAAGATATTTGGTGATGTACCTCCATCAGAGATATTCTTCTCTGTGGTGCCTTGTATTACAAAGCACAATCATTATAATGTCTTCAAGTCTATGAACACATTTATTCTCTCCACTTACCTGTAAGTAACATCACGATGGTCCCATTTGAGGTCTCCGTCAAATGTTTGGTAGTTGGCCACATCAGGAACCCCGCAGCGAGGCCGCTTCATGGCATCCAGGGTGGACTCATCCAGCTCTCCAGTCTCCTCCAGCCCCATCTGCCTCTGCATCCTCTTCAAAGCCTTGGAGGTTGACACCATAGACTGGAAGCCACTGCGGTGCAGCGTTTCAATATAGCCAAACTTCTTCAGATAACCCTGACAGGAGAATATGAGAAATCACATGATCTAATGAGTCCAGATGGATGATTATATCATATATTACCTTATGAAGTAAACTTTAGTTTGGAAAACAAATTAAATTCTATTCTAGTGTTTTTGTGACACCTGTTCTCAATGTTACACTGCTACTCGTGTAGCTTAAATTCAGCAGAAACACTTTTTTTTTTTCATTAACATTATGATAGAGATCTGTGTTCAGATAATTACTTCCCTGCACAGCTTGATTGCACACTGTTTTGGGAATTTCAATCCATTAAAGACGAAATGAACCATCTGCTACTTACTTCTGCCAGCTCCATATCAGTCATGTTTTTGATGATGTCTCCTGGGAAGGTGACAAAGACAGACTTGAGGGGAAGGCTCCATCCATCCTGTATGCTTACACTCAAAAATAAACACACAGCTAAAGCACAGCACCTCATGATGAGATATGCTGTAGGTTGCTTTAAAATGTAACAAAAAAAATATATACTAAGAGCCTTGCAGCGAACAAGTGCTCCGTTAGACAAAAAGGATTAAAAAGCTTCTCCGCTGACGATCAGCAGTGTTTCTACTTCAGTGTTGGCTTTCCTCTTTGTTTTGGCTGGTGGCTCTGCTTGTCTCTGCTTTGAGCCCTTGGTTGTGGACCTTGTTTTTATGCAACGTAAAGTCTTAGTCACTTCACCTCATCCCCGCCTACTACTAACCTCAACCCTCCCACTTACATCTTGACAGACAGCATGTTGAATGGACATGGGGAATTTCCAAAATATCCATATTTAGCTTTACCTAACAGCTGGTGAGTGGTTAGCTAATTGTTTTTTTTTTTTGTAGATATTTCAAGCTGGAGGGGGTGAGCAATAGCAGTGGTGGATAAGACCAATTATGGCAAATTATTGTGGTTGCATTATGTTAATAAAGTAAAGCATGCTGCCTGAAAACACACACAAATTATCAACCAAATAACAAATTACTTTGAAAGCTCTTAAAGTTGCTATTATCTTAACCCTTGTGTTGTCTTCCCATCGACCACGCAACTTTTAGTTTTTCTGGGTCCAAATTTAAAATTAAAACTTTTTTTTAACGTTTTGGTTGTCTTTTTTGTTTTAGTCACTTTTTCCCATGTTATTGTTGTTTTTTTTCGACGTTTTTGTCACTTTTCCCAATGTTTTTGTTGGGTTTTTTCTGCACTTTTTCTTTAACGTTTTTGTTGTTTTTTTCCGACGTTTATGAAGTTTTTTCCGATGTCTTTATCACTTTTTTTCCAAGTTTTTTGTCACATTTTCCGATGTTTTTGAAGCTTTTTCAAGTTTTTTCAATGTTCTTTCATAATTTTTTTTCAAATGCTATAAAATAAAGCCAAATGAAAGTAGTGAACTGATCATTTTTTTGCTTATGAAGAGCGTTGTTTGGAACCATCAACATTATTTTTTTTGACAATTTGATTGAAAGAAACCCAAATTTCTGATATAGAAACTTTTTGAAAATGGGTCAAATTTGACCCGAGGACAACATGAGGGTTACGAATTTATATCATCAAAAACCTTCAGGAAATAACCTAAAGAGAGCATAAAGACGATGTTTAGATGCTCAGTATACATTGTCGTTGTCATCCTTTTCATTCATGCAAAAAGCTCTTCTGGACATGTTGATGTATTTTTACCTGAGTACAACACACTCATCATGGGACCAAGCCAGACACTTCTGTTATTTAGATGCTCAAAGTAATGATATAAAAAAGAGTTTGTTCCACCTTTGTACATAAATAGAGATTTGTTTCCTCTTTATCTATAGCTGGATACTGAATAAAATGTCAATCTAGGTCAAGCCAAAATTAGATTCTTACAGAAAAATTGTCTGTTGTTTTATTTTCTAAGATGGCAAACTTTTAATTAAATGTTTTAGTTGTCTGCACTATGACAAATTATTAAGGTGATTAAGAAATCCCTGTGTTGTTAAATATGACTCTTTGCAGTATTATAGTATTGTTGTTGGCCAGAGTTTGGGGAACTACTTGCTTCATCATCACTGCACACTGTTGCTGATGCAACATCTTCAGTGGCTTCATCCCCAAGATGACTCAATTCATTAGCAATGACTCTTCTTTGGCAATTTGGCAATGAGTAGTTGGACCTAATGTTTATGTATTTTCCCGACAAAGCGGATCTTTCTTCTCTATTTCTCATGCACATCTCTATTACAAAACAGTTTAAGCCATGCGTCCAAAACAACAACACAGAAACAACTTTTTATTCTATTTTATTCTAGTACAACTTTTGCTTTGGCTAATCTGTAATCTTGAGAGTACCTACTATGTGCAGTAGTGTGTGTATGCTGGGTATATGTTGATATTTTGAGGTGTGTGAGTATCAAGGTGTCGTGGGCAAGGATGTGTCTCAGCCAGCATATCGTGACTCACTTGCAATCTCACATGAATGGCCAGAACTGCAGATGAGGGTCTTTTTTTAGTGAGCACACTGCTGACCTCCTTTCTACCTGTGCAATCATGTTTACTCAGTTGCTCCGCTGAGTTTTCAGATGCAGAAAAATAAACAACTCTTTTAAACTGATGAGCCAAGTCAAAAAACTCCATTTAAAATAGAGAGGGAAGTACCTGTAAAAGCCCATGTTGAATATTAGTTATACTGTATGTGGCTACAAAAATTTTAGCTGCAATTGAGACTTTATGTATTTGGAGAGCTGAAATCCAGATTCTCTAATGACTTGCCTTTTATGGTCAGAAAATTATGTACCTATCAATATCCTAATGAAGAGGAGGTGTGAAATTTTGGACCTACGGTTTGATGAAGTAGGTGTCCTTCCTCATATTTGAACTATGGTTTCCTGATGAGGTTGATGCTTCATACATTTTGACACATGCATCATTCATCCCACATTTTCTAACTAAGTTGTGACATGTCTAAAAAATGTTGTCATATTCTCTTTTCATTAAGTACTTCCTCTTTGTTCCAACTGTTATTTCTGTTGTTTGTTGTGATTTCCCCACAGAGAGCACCAGCCATGATAATACTTTTTATAGTTAGATCAGTATGTCTACACGGGTGCTATAAAGTTGAACTCTATCGTGTATGCTACCAGTCTTGATAACACACATTCCTCTCCAGATTTTAAAAATGATACTGGCGGGTCAAAACACATTTGTTTGTATGGGGGATTCAACATTTGTAATTTCCTTTATTTTATTATGCTTGTTGCCCGTTTGCTGACTCTCACTTAATTTGCACATTATTCACAAACCCAACACATTGTTGCTGGAAAACAGTGATTCCACTTGAACGTCCTTTGTTTTCCGATATAGACATTTATAACAGACATTTGGTTAACACACAAAGTGCAGAATACCAGCTACAGTGTAATTACATTACACACATTCATATTGTAGGCTAGCTACATGTATTTTTGACCACATGGATTATATTTCTATCTATATATATTTTCTATCCAGCTTCAAGTGCACAAGTCCTCTTTCATTTGATGCAGTTTTTATGGTCATTCAGACACAATCATAAGGTTATTTCTGTTTATATGTGGCTCCTCAGTTGATCCCCAGGCCTCCTTTGAAAACATCTGCCACTGATTTTACGTGGCGTCAAAGGCTTAATGAAAACGGCTCCATGCTTTTTAACAAATGCCACATTTAATTTGATTTGGCACTTTGCATCCAAAAAGACGTCTGGCACAGAACTTACAAACTTACGACAGAAAAATAAAAAAAAATTGTGTGACATACTTCCCAAAATTGCCCTCAATCACAGCACAGCCTGTTGGCACACACCACCACAACCGTATGAGGTGTCCTGCGTCATCAGAGAGCTGGATAATATCATAGTAGAGCAGCAAGACCCTCACAGCTCACATGGGCGGGAGCTTTATGATTAGGTTAGCCATACAACAACAGAGCCATGTACTATCAAAAAGTCATAATTTGTGACCTCTCTATCTTTTTTTCTGGAGCTGCTGAAACACAGTGAGGCAGAACAAGACATTTTAAAGGCATTTTAAAGGGACAGTTCACCTCGAAATATTTATCAATCTAGATTGTTTTGGTGTGAGTTCCCCAGTGTTGGAGATATCGGCCATAGAGATGTCTGCCTTCTTCAACAATGTCTCTATCCAGAAATCATGAACTGGTTACTCAAGATAATCCACAGGTTGTGAGCAGTTTCATGTAGGAACTACTTTCTTTATACCGAACTACACATCACATATCACTGTGCAGAAACTGCTTACAACCTGTGGATTATCTTATTAACCAAGTCATGATTTTGGATAGAGACCTTGCTGTTGAGTATATTTTTTTGGCGCTTTGAGCACCACAAGCCAAGTCTTGTTCCCTTATATTTGAGAGAAGGCAGACATCTCTATGGCTGATGGCTCTAACACAGGGCAACTCACACCAAAATAATCTAGATTGATAAATTGCACTACAGGTAAGAGGAAAAATATGTGTTTTTGATTTTGGAGTGAACTTTCTCTTTAAGGTCAATAATAGCTCAGGGTGAAAACTCTGAAAGCTCAGCATCTTTATGCCCTGATTCTTCAGCTGGGGTAGATTCTTAAGGGTTTCAGTGTTGTACAGCAAGTTTTGCAACTTTGTCCTTAATTGTGCCCTGTTTAGTTTCTACCCTGCCTCGTTAAAGCAAACTGTTTATGTCTTATGGTATGTTTCTAGCAGGCAGTTATAAATGCAAAATTCATTCCTGTCTGCCACAGTTGATGTGGTTTCTTGGCCAACTTCCTCGTTCAGCTGTGTTGTGTTTTATGACGACTGGTTTGTTGACTTTGCGGTGGGACACAGAGACTGTGCAACACACGGAGGTTTTGATGTGGAGGGATTGTTACCCCTTCACCACGTCCAGGTACTTTACCCAGCCCTGCGGAGTCTGCTGTGCCTTGCAGTTATTCTGGGAATAGTTTTGTTTTTATACCCCACTAAACTCCTACAACAGTTTATTTTGGCTTTCCAAGAAGTTTATCTCTGTGTTTCCTTTGTTTTATTTTCGGTCATTCTACGTTGTTCACTTCATTATTACAATAACAATGAACTAAAACAGCAATGAACAGCATGTCTAATGTATTACCTCAGAATATTTGCAACCCTTTTTAATTTGCCAAGATACTATGCATGCTTGTGGGTGAAATTGGCACACAAAGATCCTCAGAGCGCAACAAACTAAAGTTATGACCCAGCTAAAACAAAAACTGATCAAAACAAGCAATCGCCAGGGCGGAAACCATTTTGTGCCCTCCAAGCCCTCAAGTATCACTCATAAAATAGCTTGTCTGTAATGAGTCATAATAAGTCAGCATGATAATATAGACAGAAATAATTGCATATACAAACTTTAAACAGTTGCCATAAAGTTGTGTGCAGCCATATAAATGTAGACGCACAAGAGGCCACAGCTTTGACTCATGTCTCCCTGGAGGGTTACTTCTGCTTCTCCAACATCTAGACTATTAGTCACCTTTGGGAATATTTCTTGCTTACTGTGCCAACACTAGTTCATACAATATTTTAGTGTACAATCTAATAATCTTCTGTAAAGATTAAGAGATAGAAACAATGGATTCCTATTCAGAGTCATACAAATATTACATACATACATAAATATTTACAAGATGTTTAGATGTATTATAGTACTTTCAGATGCTGATAATAATGATCCTCAAAGTGATGTGTCATCCTTGTCACATCCAGCCCAGGATAAACATTGCAAAATACTTTAGGCTAGGTTAAATTAGGTCAGCCAAAGATTACTTGAAGATACTGTGACAAAACTAAATGTAAATAATGGTTGTGTTGATCTTATTCTCTTGACACCTTGTATCAGTCTTAAAACGTCATCTGGCTTACATTAGCAGAAAACAACTTTTCTTAATCTTAATGTGAGGAAATGAAGTTCCACCTCGCTGCCAGGGATCAAAGCAAAGTGCCATGTCAAGTTGACCAAAGCTGGTAAAAATGCATGTCATATAAACCATTACTGCTTATCACTGTTTTCTTTCCCATTGCTCTGGCACCAAGCCTTTGGTGGCAACCGCAGACCAACAATGCACATTTCCTCTGTATCCACTCAGGTACTCTACAGGATTGGGACACTTTGGTACTGATGAGTGAAACAGGATATGACAGAAAGTCCTGGAAGCATTTGTACTGATGTTTTGCAATGACTTTTTATGGATACATACATGATTGTCACATTCTTGCTGCTTTGTTGAGTAACTTGTGGCTTTATGAGAACCAAACATATCGTCTTAGTTGTGTGCACATGGTTCACCTGTGTGAGAAATTATACCATGACAGAAGTTATTGAGGGATATATATACACACACATATATTTGGCATTCTCTACCTCTATGGGATAGCGACAGTAGATAGATGACAGGAAATAAGAAGAGTGTGAGATGGGGAATGACATGCAACAGAGATCTGGGGACGTTGTGGTTCATGTTTGGCGCCTTAACCCCTTTTAGGCCACCCCAGGGAGGTATAAGTTAAAGTGATACTGTAGACAATTTGTAATTATATAATATCACTAAAAAAACAGCAGGCGGGTTTGGCCAAGAGCCATGCATGAGGGTAGACTGCGTCTGCTGAGGCGTGGGCTGCCACTGCAGAGCAAGTCCAGGCAGGCGGAGTTGTGTTGAAATTATGGACAGCCATCTTTCACCACCACCGTTAAAAGCTAATTACTGCCAGTCATAAGCAGTGGCCTTTATAGGCGTTCCATCCTCTGCCATCCAAAGCACAGCCACAGGGAGTGACAGCATGGACCACGATGGGAGCTCTGATTGCACCAAATATTATTATGGCTTGTTTAACTGCATATGGAGCAACGCCTCCACAATGTTTTAAAGAGTTGTTTTCAAAATCTGCCACGACCGACAGATGGCCTGTAAACCAAACCAAAAAAGTGCTTTGTTACAGATAGGCATTTTGTGTTATGGTAAAGAGTCATGTATGTTGAAGTCCATTCAACAGGGTTTTAAAACCACCAGCTCAGAAAACAGTAAAAAGGGATGGGAATTTCCCCTTCCTGATAAAGGACAAGCAGCTGATAGCAGGCGGGAAGTGAGTCAGGCTCTGCACTTCAGCTGCCTCTGCACACTTTGGTTCAGACTTGTTGAGGCAGGCAATTATCCCTCCTTTTGATGTGTGTTTGCTGGGGTTTGAGCTTTCTGTTACCATGCGGGGTTGCCGGAGTTTGAACTCGCATGGCCTAAGTTAAATGCAACATTTCCCTCTAGGACAAAAACCCAGATCATTGCGCACACACTGTGTCATTTTCCCGTAATGCAGCAAAACAACTTTAACCCTGACATTACTGTTAGTGGTTATACATTTGCTGATGACTGCCTGTGTCACAAAAGTGGACAGCAATAGATCTAGCATTATATTATCTCAAGCATAGCATTTTAACCATAAGTAGCCTCTTTAAAATGTCTGAGGAACACAGTAAAAAACTAAAAACTGATTTCACAGTATGTTTATATAAAGTAGTATATTATATAAAGTAGGCTAATTAAAATGAGCTCCGGGTGATGAACACATTAATGCATCAATAATTATTATCCAGTAATATTATATACATTATTCTAAAATGGATCATTCTGCAAAATGAGTACTTTGAGTTTGGTACTTTAAATATATTTTGATGTTAATACTTTTATTTACTTAAGCTTTTGAATGCATGACTTTTACTTGTAACAGATTCTTTTTACACTGTAGTATGTACTTACTATACTGTAGTAGTACTTTTACTTCAGTACCATATCGGAATACTTCTTCCGCAGGTACATTATATTGAAGTTCATAAGAGAAACATTATTTTGGCACAATGACAGCTTGTGTGTGAGGGGTGGTGATGGCGCAGTGGATATGACACATGCCTGGGAGACCTGGGTTCGAATTGCACTGCGATACATCAACCAATGTGTCCCTGAGCAAGACACTTTACCCCTAGTTGCTCCAGAGGTGTGCAACCTCTGACTTATACAGCAATTGTAAGTCGCTTTGGATAAAAGTGTCAGCTAAATGAAATGGAATGTAATCTGTTGATGTGGGAACTACATACCTTTAGGATCTCTGTGAGATAATCAACAACTTCAAACAAATGTTTCATGCTCACGAATCTAGAATTATTAAAAGAAATGTTGCTTATGATAGAAATAGTTGATAAATTATCTTGCCAATTCTACTGTGCATTCTTTAAACTGCAAGTTTTTACTATACATAATTGTATAAAACAGATGATTATAATGGGGTGCACTTAATTCTATTATTGAGGAAAATTATTGAAATTTATAATCTTGTGGATTCATGTTGTTTCTGAG
This sequence comes from Sander lucioperca, assembly GCF_008315115.2. NCBI lineage: Eukaryota > Metazoa > Chordata > Actinopteri > Perciformes > Percidae > Sander > Sander lucioperca. The sequence continues at coordinate 5,371,358 of NC_050184.1, read as the reverse complement.
CAACATGTGGCTGAATTATGTATTGAATCTAATGTGCAAATGCATGCAGTGGAGTTTTTGTTTTGGCTCTTTCATCCCTGCTTCATGAGCTAATTCTAGTGTCTTGAGGATATTAATCTGCCAAGCAGGTCTTTGGAGCTGCCATCAGAAGATTTTAAATGCAAGTCTATGGACACTGAAAGGCCCATCAGGACCTGGGGGAGAAGCTTAATGAAGGAACCAGATGTGACCTTAGTACCCTCCACCACAGACTGCCACCAAAGTGAGTACTCCTCCTGCACACTTTTAATCAAACATACCAAAATATTCTTTACCAGCAGGTGGCAGTCTGTCATAAGAACTGTCAATGACGCCAAAAGAGGGTTAGGAAAAACGTTCTGGTGAAATGCAGCATCAATCTTTAACAGCCAGTATAAGGAAAACCTCTCTTTTACAAGGGAAGTTGATTATGCTACTTAACAAAGCATAACATAACTGCTCGATATCTGCTCGATCTGCTCCATAAAACTTATTTTTTAAATGAAATCCTGGGACCATTATTTGCATCTTCTCTAAAGTCTGGGTTCACACAGCAGCCAATCTCCCCCAACGTTTTACAACCTTAGCTTCTGTTTTTTTCAAAATACCTCCTGAGGCAGAGATTTGATAAAAAATTAGCTAAAATATTGATGTTGTTCTAATAAGCCTGAATCATCGATTGTTGGGGAAAATTAGTGTTATTTGTAGAACCTTAATGCTGTTTTATTGAAGGGTTGTCACACATGCTGTGAGCCCTTATTGCTGTTTTCAGTGAGTGGGAGGAAACCGTTTCTGAAGCATTGTAAAAGATTATTGATTGCAGCACCTTTAGGTTAAATTCACAGCTGAAGAAGATCAGGCAGTTCATCTGCTCTGTGTAATTGCTTTGCTATATTGTAACTGTTGATCTAAAATCTGTTCCATATCATTATATCTTAATAGGCCGTGTTCAGTTGTTACTGCATGCAAATTTTCCATCTGCTGCAAATTTGCACCCACTCTTTTTTTGTGTGCATCTTCGCATTTTTATGCACATCAGTTTGGATGCAGCCTTTCATTAGCTGCTATGCCAACTAGGAATTGATGTTCCCACATTGCTGTATCATAACACAGATTGGTATGACCCAGATGCTCTTTCAGCAAAGGCAGAATTGGTGGCCTTGTTTTATGACTGATTGCTTTCCTGTAAAATCACATATGCAGAAGAATGCCTACAATCAGCCGTATGTGATGTGATGGTGGACATTGTTCTGTGCTTTACTATATAACACCATCATACTGTAGTGCTTCTTTTACGTGTGTGTTATCCTTCCTTTGTCCCTTAAAGCTCTGCATTGCAGCTGTGTTACAGCTGTTCCCTAAGACAGATGTTGTGGTATATAAAGTGTTCTGACAAGGAGGCTTGTTTTTCCTGTTGTGCAGCAGCACCAGGGGCACAACACCCTTGCTTATTCATGACGCCAGATCAGAGCCCAGGTAGATCAAACTGCTCCTCCATTTTTAATGAAAAAAGCCCTTTACTGGGACATAAATATCGTGCAATGCATTTCCCCATCAGCCTGCCCTATAGTGGAAGTACAGGGAGTCTTTCCCAGATTGGAAGGTTGTTGTCGGTTAGATCTTCAGCTAATGTACAGAACTAAATATTGACCTGAAACATGGTTGAAACAAACCATTCTGAAGTAATATTATTAATATTATTATCCAAATAGGTGCACTTCACCAGAAGGGACCATGGCAGGCACACTGGAGGACACTTACTCTCTTTATTTATTACAATATTTTGATATTAGTTTGTATTTATTACCAAACACATCACTACCACATTCACATTTTCCAGAGAATTTCCCTCGCAAATGTTTACCAAGCCATGTACCTCATCTAATGCAAATATAACAGATATAGATGTGTCACAACATAAAACACAAAGTTGCTCCACCCTGAACCTGGTTACACCGCAGAACAGGATTATGAAGCGGTAGAAAGAGAAGCCCCTCTCCTTCCCTCGGGATATGCGGTTAGCACCCACATTAGCCCCAAGGACAGTAGGTCGCTGCAGGGAAAGGTCACCCATGCTGTTCTGTTGGAAATACAAAGCTGAAGCCTCTTTCGACTTGATATTCAATCCTTCCTTGAAACTCAGCATCTTTGCCCAGGAAACCAAGCCAACATGATAAGAATAGCCTCCAAGACTGAATAAGTGTTAAACTGTATGTAAAACATTCCTAATATCGAACCAGACTATTGATTTATAAAAGCTTTCTGCTCAGCACTATATCATATGAACGTGCACATATAATGTATTTTCTGCTGCAAGTTGTATCTGAAAGAGGAGACTGAAGTGAATCTGTTGGCAACTTGAGAGATGGAGACCTCACACAGCGAAAGCGAGCAGCAGTACTCACTAGAATAACATGGTCATTCCAGGAACTTTATACATCGCCAAATATCAAAGGAACTTATACACTGAGGGAAGAAATGGGTTGTCAGAGCTGCGACAACTCTCAAATGTTATCTAAGAGCCACTCGCTGCATTATTGCAGCGGTAATGAGAATTTTGTCAGCGCTGCCAAGCTGCAGCAAGGTACCAATAGAAAGTTGAGATATCCGGGGCTTGCTGTGGAATAATTACAGCTGAGCAAGTGATGACTTGTCAAGAGGGCTTTATAGGTAGAAAATAACTGAATAGGTACACTTGAGTATATCCTCAGTTAACATACAGGAAGTGCTGACCATGTGAGGAAAGTAGGGATTGATAACGGCTGTTAGCGCCTACCTGTAAACCTGCAATATCTGTTTTTTTGTCCACTTAGGGGAAGCAGGAACAAGATGTAAAGGCAACATTAACATATTGTCACCGTTTAAGTCGATATGGGAAAATTGTTAGCAAACAGCTGTTTATTACAACCAGCAGATACAGAGCAAAATAAAGCATTCATTTGGAGTCATGTTTATGGCCAGGTTATGAATGCAAGTCCAATATTCACTCTTGAGAAAAATGCTCAAATTTCATCACCAGCTAGGTGCTGAGGTTGTCTGAAATAGCAGCCTGCTTCAGCTGGAAAGATGAGATGAGAGCGCTGAGACTAAACCAAATCAGTTTGCTGGCCCCAAAACCAAAACAATGAGCTGAAAGACGCTATAAACCTTTATAGAGCTAAGGGGACCTGTAGATTAAGGAGGATACAAAGGTCAGGATTTTGACACCAACATCTGGGCTTTGCATCCAGACTCCCTGTCTGTGGTTACGTTCAGAGAAGATCGTTGTTTTGGCAGATATTGTATTGCCGTATTGGATATTTTGGTGGAAAACAAATTAAATATATTGTCAGTGAACATTTTCTTATACGTTTAGTATCAACATTTCTGTGACTTGACATTTCCACATTAATGTTAATAGAAAACATAATCCAGGTGCCATTATGGTTGCTGTTAATGTTGCAAATTAGTAGTATATAAACGTAATCTCTTGGAGACACGGTTGGACAGTATGCACAGTAGTCACATTTGCACCAGAAGTCATTCTAACTATGAAATAATATAATAATATCACAAATATGTATAATTCTCTATTCTATTAGAATAAAAACTGTAAACATAGGTTTTAAATATCATTACCTAAAGGAACATTATGTTATACATTTATTTATCCTCTTTATCCTTAAGTATGTGTTATGTATGAGGCAAATCAAGGTATTGCTACTGCAGATTGCATTAAGGATTCTGCCTTCTCGGCGGCAATGTGATCATCAAAATGTTCATTGCCAAATGTTCGTTTCCGAGAGATGCTCGTCAAGACTGCAATGGAAAATGTCGTAATCTTATATAAGAGATTGTCACCCACTTAAGAGAACATCAGTGAACTAACTTGGCCAGAGCTCTGAGTCTTTACAAGAGACAAAACAGAATTACTTTACATTCTCAAACAGTGTTTTTATGTCAGTGGCATTGAACATTGTTTAATTACGACAGTTTGGCATTATGCAAAATGTTGAGCTTACAGTGTAGTTAAGATACTCACAATCTTTTGGTTGTCTTTTCCAGTCTAGTCCATACTACAAACTAATTAAAATACTGAGTAAGGCCATGAAAGCCACTGTTCCTAGTGGTAAATTGTGTTATGGTTATCATATGTCCATTTAGTGAAAAAAGAAGAAGGAAAACCCAGCTCCCAGCACCAGCTGGCATGGAGGCTGGATAAACATGAGCTTTAAGTGCATCTCGTCTTTCTTCCACATGAGTAGCTGTGGTTCTGCAGACGCGAGTCTCCTGCACGCAGCTTCTAAAAGGTTAAAACCTCCCATTCCCTCCAGCCGCTTGCTTCTTATCCCTGTCCATCTCCTCAGTAATGGATCAGTGCTGCTGGGTCCACTGAGGGACTCGGCTCTAGTGGAGAATAGTTAAGAGATTACGAAACCCTTCTATTAGCACACACGCACACAGCGTTGCTGCAAAAATCTCTCCCATAGTTCTGCTTGCGCTACTGTTGTGCGATTAAGACCCTGAAGAAGAGCTCAGCGTTCAAAGCTGTGCTGCTGTAGTCTCTTATTTACATTACCATTACATTCATATTCTTCAACCACTGTCAGTATAAACAAGTTATAACATTTGATAATCTGACACTGACCAACCACAATAACTTATAATAACATAACATATAATAACATTTTGTGTCGTTCACACCAACTGTTCGATCATAATGAACAGTTAAAAGCTTGTCTTCAGTCTGTTACTTAGACAGTCACTTTCAAAAAGACTTCCATTATTGCAAGTTAATAGATAACCTTTTGTTCAGATAACGTTTTTTGCTCACTAAATCCACTCCTCCTGAGTAAAGATAAATGATCTTCCAGTATTTGAATAAATGATCGTCTCAGTCACTAGAGCATCGTAGGACATGATGCTCCTCATTAGACTACATTCAACTAAGGAGAGAACCAATGCTCGTGCACTGTTCATTACTTTCCCAGCCAGCGATCAGCTCTGTTCCTTGGCTTAGACTGCATTGTGCTTCAGTAAGGGTGGATGTTCTTTAGATTGTTGGGGTGTTTCGGTCCTATGGTCCTGCTGCTGCTGCTCAGGTGGTGTTGGCTGTTGTGAATTAGATTTTTGGATTTCCTTCTGAGGGGGCTGTGGTGGTGTAGCCTGCTGTGGCTCTGGATTGGGCATCTCTTTCCTGTCGCTGGGCTGAATCTCCAGAGCTGGTGTGTCCTTGCAGCAAAAGTATTGCTGCCAGATTTTCCTGAAGGCCGTGCGGAACTTTTTAATACGGAAAGCGTAGATAATTGGGTTGACAGCAGAGTTGCCATGGGTGAGCAGGATGGCGATATAGAGGAGGACTATGGGTTTCTCACTATCAGGGCAGAAAAGCGTGATGCAGTTGATGATGTGGAGGGGGAGCCAGCTGATGGCAAAGAGAAAAAGAACCAGAGCCAGAGATTTAGCCAGATTCAGCTCCTTGTCATAGTACTTGTTGGGGTCTGTGTGACTGGTGGTGAACTTCTTATTGTTAAGCTGCTTGTGGATCACATAGAAGATCTCTGCGTAGATGACCAGCATGAACAGCAGCGGCGGCAGCACCCAGCCAAAAAAGTTGAAATAGACCATGTAGTCCATGCTGATGACGGTCTCGAACTGGCAGGTGATAATGAGATCAGAGCTGATGGAGCCGTTCTGCTGGAGGCGCTTCAGGTTGTTCCAGCCTAACATGGGGGTGAGCCCCACGATGAAGGCCACCGTCCAGCATATCACCACTGCCAGCCCCGCTCGCCGAGGGGTCACCACTCGCTTGTACCTGCAGACAACACAGTATAATGTCAGCACTTTCTCTCACAGCGCTGTCAGGACATGCAGGCTTTATTTACTTTATTTTTCATTTTGTCAGTGTCCTTGGGCTGACAAAAGGTGTGATTCAGAAAAAAGAGTTACCATTCAAACCAAAAGCCCCTGGACATGTTACACACATTTCCTTGCAGCACATATTTCCACTCGAACAGCACAGTGTCGGCAAACCCTTATCAGTTAACCTTGCCCCTTGCAGCACTGCTGCTTTTGATGCTTCTTTTGTTCAAGGAAAACTGAAATATAGTTCTTACAATTGGCTCAATATTATCTACTAATTTATTACAGCGGTACAGTGGACACAAGCTGCAGGACTTGACACACTACAACAGGCTTTACAGGTTTGGCTTTTTCATTGTTTATAGTGTCTTATGGATAAGAAGACAGAGGTAGAAGAAGGTAAAAGGTGCAGAGGCTGTAAAATCGTATCACTACTGTCCATATCACCAATAAATGTACAGAGAGACTCAGCCTGAGGCAGGGAAACAGCTACCTAATCCAGCTCATGTTGCTCCCTTTCGGATAACTAATAATTTATAGTGACAACGTCTGTTGTAGTAATTGTATTAGCATTACAATAACATGACCTTTGATGTAGTGGAGTCTGAAGCAAAACACAACCCTGCAATTTAGCCCGGTGCCATGTCTTGGATTGGTATCAATCAGGGATGTATGCATAAGTTAGGTCTGTGTCTGAAGCATGGCAAGCAGATCATTATTCACACACTGAGCTTGGGAACTGGTCTGCTTAGAAGAGATCAGATAATAATCTAACAGCATGGAGTGTGGGAGGGGGGAGAAAATCCTCCCTCTTGTGGGAAAGGAGTGGCAGTAGCAACTGCTTAGTGAGAGAATTTCTGATTTAAACAACACAAGGACTCACCGTAAAAGTTGTTGTAGCAAACACCATTAAGCTTGGGTGGTTTTATAAGTAATAAAAAGCTTAGGAAGGAAGATTTAGTTGAGTCTTAGACAGGAGATTACAGTTCAAGGCTATCAGACAATATAAATTCCCCTCTTCTACTAAGCCTATCTTTTCAGCCTTTATAGCACCGCTGCTTAGTCTTTTGTTTCAGCCTGGACTCATAAACCACTGGTGGCATCAAATACAAAGAGAGATTTGGAATCATTGACAGCAAACCTGACCTTTGTTGTGCCCTAGAGGAACACAGAAACACATTTTTCCTACAGCCATCATACTAATTCTGTCCCTGTGCTACTCTTCCACACATATTAGCATCTCTCAGGACAGAGAGATTAATAAAAAGCTGTTGGTTGATCAACTGTGACCTGGTTAGCTGTCATGTCAGTACTGGTGAGACAAATCTGCTATATGCATATAAAAGGGAATGGCAGTATGGAGGCATCATGTGAAGTGAAACAAGACCCATGAGGAAAGCAATGCCCATGAGCACAGCACTGGAGCTGTAGTGACTTCTGCTAAAACACTGTCATCATCAGCACCATTCTTATCAACCTCACTGTCACGTTTCCACGTGGCCTCTCTTCATTTTCATGTTGCGAAAAACCTCATTACCTGGTCGGGATCTTGACCCTGAGATAGCGGTCAATTGCAATAGCCAGTAGGGCCAGGATTGAACTTTGCGTCAACACCAGCACCGTGCAAGCTACGAGCAGGCAGCTGTAAAAGTGAGTTTGGAGTCCGATGCTGATAGTAATGGCCAAAGGGATGACGAGGGCTCCCACTGCAATATCCGCCAGAGCCAGGGAGACGATGAAACAAAACGTGTTATCTCGTAACGACTTATTAATTTTCACCGCCCAAACCACCATCACGTTACCGATTACAGACGCGACTGCAATCAGCACCTCCATTCCTATGTAGAGCGACTGCGCTGATAAAAGTGTTACGGGCATCCTTGCAGATGATTCTGTCATTGATAAGAACAGGATTTCAGTGAAGCAGTCTTAAGAGAAGCCAACAGAACAGTCCTTTGTTATTATTTGTTTTTCTCACTACAGTATTTTCCAAATGAGATGTGCGTCCATCAGTTTCACGGTGCCCACATTCTCCTGGTACCAGATAAGTTGCAAGAAAAAAATCGAGTTATTTTGAGGGGAAGAAGCACGTTAAACAGCAGCGTATAGGCTATCTAAGCACGATGTTTTTTCCTTTGGAGCAGGTGTTGTGGTCCGGTGGCTGTTGTGCATTGCTCCTGCTTTGTGCCCTGCGCCTCCACTTGGCTGAATACACCTGCTCCTAAGGAGAGACGCATCCTTCCCACACTCTCCTATTTATCCAAGCGGGCGCTTCATCTTCATCAGTCTACGTTTTCATTTAACAAAGCGGGTTTTAACAAAAAAAAGCTATCTTTTGGATGAACGCGCGCAGTTGCAGCTCCTGCGCAGGCGGCTGCTCCCTCTTTCTCTCCCCCTCACTGTGCTTCCAGTAAGAGCAATAATGCTGTTGACGAATAGCTGAGTGATTTTCTCGCCTTTCTTTTGTTCCATTCAGATGCGTTGTCTTTGTTTCGGTAAAATATATAATCTTGGTTTCATTTGGAGTCCATCTATTTCCTATGGGTGCGACTGCTTTATTTTCAATGCAGAAATTATTAAATGCCGCTGTAGCTTAAAGCGGGACCGTCCCAAGGAAGGCAGGTGCAGAGGTGATTTGAACTCACGATCATTTTCTATCTTATGCCAGGCACGCCTTTCTCCCACGTCCTTACAAATGCTAATGGACCTTGCTCGGTTGCCTATTGTTCTGATAAGAGGTAAGGCAGTGTACTGCCACAGCTGACAGGCAAATAACACAGATAAAGCTATGAAAATGGCAATCCCTAGTGATAAGGGACTAGGAAAACAGTGGCACAATTATGGAAGTGCACAATACAAATCCCACCGTTTGTCAACATACACTTCATTTGATTAAAAACACCTCTAAGAAGCATATCTACAAATAGATATTCAGGTCATTCTAAATATACTCATGTGCCTCAGACTTCAAAGACTTCAGCTCTGAGCCTGAGCCCATGCTGTATCCTCCAAACTAATAAGAAACATATTACAACATAACTGGAAACCTTATTGACTGATTTTGATCTATTGATCAGCCTCAAAATGATATTTCCTGCCACCTGACTTTGAGCATTCAAAAGCAGGATCCCAGTGACACAACAACTTGTCCTGACGCTTTCTGAGAACCACACAATGACCCTTGAGCAGCCAAGCATACAGGAGTGACAGGCAGCTGCGTGAGCTCTCTGACCATTGCAGGATCTCTATTTTCACATTCGAGCAGGAATGCCTGTGTAGACTGAATGTGAAGGCCAGATGGTGCACTGCGCTCACTCACTGTAACTTATGTAATATGGAAGAAGGCAGGTGGAAGTCCTGGATTTCAGCTGTAATTCAGGGTAGAACAAAAACAAAAAGGTAATACTGTTCAACGTTCACACCCGGAGACTGTGTGTGATGGCAGGATGGCCAACAGTCAGCAAGAGCTCTGCTGAAGACAGTTTCCATCTGTGACCAGTGTATTAGCCAGAGACATCAGCGTGGGGCATAGAGGTCAGCCAGCATACACTGAGGAAGGAAGCAGCCATATGGGCCGCTTGCGGTGATTGGCATCAGACACAGTGGTGACATTTTAATGAGCATAAGCATGGTGGAAATGCATGAGAAGTCTTTATAGAGCAAATGGTGTGAGCTAACACACTTAGGCCGATATGGCTGACAAATTTGAAAGCTTGTTTTAAAATAAGCCTCACCGTCCAGATTGAATTTCCTTCCACTTTTTCAATCCGGTGTCAATCAGTATACAAATCCCACTGTTACAGTATGTCAAACCTTGGTTGAGAGTAGCAAAGGGATCTGGCATACATCATTTTCGGCTGTTTTCTTATGTGTTTATCGTTTTAGAGACTCAGAGCAGGGAACACAGTCATGCTCAACATCGCCAACACAGACCTCATAATGCTTATATGTTTGTGCTTGTTCACAGTCAGTGTTTTCACTCAGGACATGACTGCAACCTGATGATGTGTGAACTATAAACCTTCCCTTTATCTCCTTAAGACTTGCTAAAATATCTTGACTTTTCTTACTATCAAGGTCTTTCGGGATGAATTTGAATGAACAAACCTGAAGTGCTTCTATGACAAACTGTTCTGCTGTATCCACAGAGTCAGGAAATGAGGAAATGCTTCAATAAACTATTTTGCCATTTGGGGGATGTGTGACCAGTGAAGTGCTTCAGTTTTATGAGATTCTACAGCTTGGTGCTCTTTTCCTGTCCAGAATCAAAGATATCTCAGCAGTTACAAATGTCTACAGTTCTACTTGGCCTTCACCCAGCTCAGAGGTTTTTGATTGGTGAAAAGAAAGCTGCTCAGTTGTGAGGTCGACTGCTTTTAACAAAAACCTCTTCATTAAACGTGGATCATTCCGATAGATGACAGAAAGACCCACTAATGGGCACAGTCACAGTGCAACGCCCTCGCAAAGTCCTGTAAAGCACACATCAACCTTTTTGTTCTGAGCATAATTTATGTGAAGGCTTCAACTGCATGGAGGAAGAACCAAGCACTGAGCCATGTCCATATTCAAATGAGAAAAGATAACATAGCATCTTCCTCCCCAGTGTCTTTTCTGCTGAATTGGGTTCAAAAACAATATTGCTCAGTCATTAACAAAAAGGCCCGGCGATGATCTGCAGTGGTATTCTCAACTGGGACCTCAGCCTATTAGCCAGGACTCCTTCCAGGAAAACAGTTTAGTCATTGCAAACAAGACTGGGGCCATCAAGCAATACAACTGCAGTGTTATTACAAGGGACACTCCAGGAAAAACAATACAAGATGGATAGCCTTGGCTCTGTCGTTCAGAAGACCTTCAATGAAAATCTCAGATAGGATGCAATTTGAGAACACATCAGCACTATCATGTATCCCCTGGACAACAACAAGCACACAAACTAACTCTAAAGTATAGCTGCTGGGAATGGATGTGGCCCTATGTAATTTACATGTAAATTCTGTAGAAAGTGGTGCATCACAGAGGGAAAAAAAACCAGATGTACGTACTAAGATTTTCCATGAAAGCTATTTGTTACCACAGCAATTAACTCAGCTCGTTTCCTCTACACGATTAATATAAATATCATAAAATTAAAGTTGATGTTGTTGTTGTTGTTGATGAGGTAAACAGCTGTGAACAACAGAGAGTGAGGACATCTACACAAGGCATAATGTATTGCCTCAGGAAAAATAGATTTCATCACATTAAACAGGTGACTTTATGGATAGAAATATAACTGCACATTTGCAGGACAAAAGCATTTGTCATTATTACATTTTGCATTATGCATGTGACCCAGATTTTGGGTTGCATTTCAAAAACACAGTTAAGCTAGTTGGAGTCCTAACCATTGAGTCTCATCTGGAGGATATAATCATATACTGTACATGAAAAACTTCGGTATACTTGGATTTTCTTCCATAATAAAAACAAAACTAAGAGCTCCTCTCAGGGCTGCCAGCTGGCTGACCCACATCATTTCGCCTGCTCGTCGTCACTCACAGCGTGTCCGTGAAATTAACCACCACACACACTTGAAGCTTGAGCCGACAGGGTGAAAATGAAAAATGTCAACAGCTAGTCCGGCAGCTTGCTGTCTGGTATCATACAAAAAGCCCTCCTTGATCAAAACTGGGATATTTTGATGCGTGAGTCCGTTAGTTTGGCCTGCTGATGAGGTTTTGTCAAATACTATATTTTACTAGCAGTGTCGGAGGAGCCAGGATTTTAGAACAAAGTTTGGACTGCCCATCTGTGCATCAAATACAAAGACATGATTGTCAAAATTATTTCAAATTCATTAAACCATTCAATTATACTTTTTGCATATGTTATCTCCCTACATGATGGTCTAAATGCTGTTTCAAAGCCTTCTTCAACCTGCCAGGAAATAGAAATTCTGGTGAAAAAATACTAATTATCTTTATTTTATTTAAATGTAGCTTTATTTTTATTTTTTAAATACCAATAAGCTGTAAACAATTTTTTGGATATTGCAGGCAGCTGTAAAGTTCACCTCAGATCGTTAAACCCCCTACAGTAAATCCTAAATGAGGGGTTCAGCAAGGAAATGTACTTATTTGCTAACTTGCTCATAATGTCTGTATGGTGGAAAACTACAGCTTGTCGTTTTTACACTTCGGTTTTGTACTGATTAAACAAACAAGATATAACATGTGATTTAGTGAGCTTTTTAGAAGTGCTGGTTGGCAGATTTAGTTACCTTTGGACAGACCTGGGCTAGCTTTTCCCCGTTTCCGTTCTTCATGCTAAGCTAAGCTTACGAGTCACTGGCTGTAGCTTCTATTTATCGTACAAACATAGGAGTGGTATCGATCTTCTCATCTCTCTGCACATCTCTCTGCAAAAAATACAAATAAGCATATTTCCTCAAACATATTCCTTTAAAGGTCCCATGGCATAAAAATGTCACTTTTTTTAAACATTAATGTGAGTTCCCCTAGCCTGCTATGGTCCCCCAGTGGCTAGAAATGGCGATAGGTGTAAACCGAGCCCTGGGTATCCGGCTCTGCCTTTGAGAAAATGAAAGCTCAGATGGGCCGATCTGGAATCTTGCTCCTTATGAGGTCATAGGAGCAAGGTTACCTCCCCTTTCTCTGCTTTGCCCGCCCAGAGAATTTGGCCCGCCCATGAGAGAGAGACATCATGGCTTGAAAACAAGTGAAGCATGGCAGTTGGTCAAGGCCACACCCCCACCCTCCACCTCGCCCCCCCCCCCCCTCCTCAATAGCATTTAAAGCTACAGACACAGAAATGGCACATACTAAGTAAAGCTCATTGTGGGACTGGCTCTAGTAGGCTGAATTTTGGGAAAGAGACTTCAGATACAGTATTAGGGGACCACTAAGGCCTATATAAAAGCATCCAAAAAGCAGCATGTCATAGGACCTTTAACAATATATCCCTCCTTAGATATCTGTATGGAAAAGTAAGTAAAGGCGTTTTCACACCGACAGCCTTTAGTTCGGTTGAATCGAACTAGAGTTTGTTTGCCCCACTGGTGCAGTTCGTTTGGGCAGGTGAGAACGCGGCAATCGAACTCTGGTGCGCACTAAAAGCGGACCTAACAAGGGTACCGAGACCTGCTTGAAGAGGTGGTCTCGGTACGCTTTCAATCGAACTCTGGAGCGGTTTGTTTGTGGTGAGAACGTGATCCCTACTCAAACCGCACCAACTATATGTACTCCATAAGTCTGAGCTAATGTCTCCTGTAGTCAGGTGTGTTTAGCAATCTGCGATGCAGCAGAGCAGAAAACTGTAGCAGCTTGCAGTGTTTCTATCACAGAAATAGACTGCAGTCAAGCTTGCCGTCCGTCACTCGTATCTCCGTGGTCAAACCAGCTGCCGCTAAAATTGGAGACAGACGCCGGCAGAGCAGAGCGAAGTCTCGGTGACCAGAACAGATGTAGTAACGTCTCTTGCGAAACAATGTCTGATCATTTTAATGAAATGAGCTGGTTTGACCACTAGACCAGAACACAGGACCTTCTTCCTGTATTTACTTTCTTGCTCCCGCACCCAGACATATCCGACCAATAAGAGGGCTGGACGTTCTTGCATGATTTGTAACGATGCATTTTGGTACGCTTGGATTTTTCCAGGTGTGAAACCAAACCAAACCAAACCAAACCAAACCGACCGAGGGCAAATCGCTCCAAGTTTACTAACTCACCAACTGATTCGGACCAAAGCAAATGAACTACAGGTGTGAAAACGCCCAAGTATCCTTTCGGTGGAGAAAGTTGGAGCATAACAGTGGATTCCCAGGTGTGTTTTTGACTTTTCATGTGTACGAGTGTGTGTTTGTATGTGTGCTAAAACCTGAAGAGGAGGACCACTCCAACAGAAAAAATAAACCCAACCCCACGGTCTCTATTATACTGTAAGGGACCGTTCGGTATTTATGGAATGGACCACCAGAGGAAAATAGGGGAGGGTCATGTCTTTTTATTCTTTGTTGAGGGTAGGGTCACCCAACATTTTTTTGTCTAGGAGGGGGGGTCACCCAACTTTTCATGAAAAAAGCAACATTTCAAAGTGGCTTGTTTGGTGCATATTTTTTGTAGCTCTTAGTCTCTGCCCTCCTTCGCTACCAGATGGGTCTGACCCATGAGTTTGCTGGGGGGCAGAGGGAGCACTGCACCCCTGGTAATTGCATTGTTTAAAAAATGAGTGGAATAATTAATTATATCTGGCATGACCAGATATTTTATAAATATCTTAAATAATACAAAACAACTAAATGGTGGTAGGGAATACATCAGATTTCATATACTGCTTTAGTAAAAAAAAATATTACCTGGCTGACGATGGGAGCAGCAGCACGCAAAAAACGAAAGTTACTTATTGCACTATGTCTGGACATCTTGCCGTGCCAACCTTGCAATAAAGGTTTCCTAAATGCCATGTATATACATGTGATGTCAGCTTACTAATTGATTGCGGGTTTTGTGTAGATTTGGACTTTTATACGTTTATTCCACTTTGTTTAAACGGCGAAGTGGAGAGGCCTCGTTCACCTGTTTGGAGCTGGCTGGTGAATGTGACGCCTTGCTGTATACACCGTGACTCTGTTTGTGGATCTACTGATCGCTGTGGATTACTTTTTTTTCGTGTCATTGGATTACGGCAAAATACGGATCTTTTTTCTCAACGTGTTTTAACGTTTTATGGTGAGTTTGGAGAGGCATCTCAACAGACTGGGTCCAACACTGATTGTCCGCTGTTACATTCTGGTTGAATTTAAGTGTCGGGGCATTCCGCCACCGTCTGTCTATTGCGTTCCAAGACAGCCGTGCCGCGATTGGATTTCATAAGGGCGAATTGTTAAATTGTTACAATGTAATTTAAAATCTGCTTTAAAAATAAACATATATGTTTTGGAATATAATGTTCAGCTTCGGCAGCTTTACCTATGTGCTAAATATACGACTGAGGAAGCCTAGTGACGAGTCCATAGCAACCAGTGTTGAATTGGTTATTTCCCAGTGTTCTTTGCTGCATGGTCTTAATGTTTTATTGTTTTATTTCATATGAATACTAGTTTACTAGAGGAGTAACTTAGTATTTGAAGTAATGCAGTAATGCAGGAAGTGTGCATTTAGTTTCCATGCTTATTGTGTTTTCACAACAATGTTAGTGAGTAAATCTACTGAAATGGCCACCACACCATAACAGAGGAGTGTGATGTGTAAGAATGCAGAGGTTAACTCGTCTATGTCACGGCTGTAAAAAATCAAATGGCATCTGTATGTCTTTGTTGAGCGCAAGCTAGTGTGGTATCTGACTATTTACCATTGTGATCAAAGTTTTTGGTATAAGGAGGATGCCTGAACTTTACTCTACATTTACTAAGAACATCTGGAAATTGTCAACATGAGTAGAGGTCCCCCAAGACAGAAGATACCTTTTTTGGAGTTGTGCCAGATAACAGGCATTGATTGGCTAGTTACCTGATCCAATCATATACTTACAAAATTACGTCCTATGTTGATACAATGCATTGAGATATAAGTTTTGTCCACACAAAGAAAAGGCAGAGCGACAAATTTTGAAGATTGGGTCGGTCGTCTCTCCAGATATCCATGGGTCTGTAAATTGATGCTGAAAACTCTGATGTAATAAATCTTTTTATACCAAGAGCAGTGTCTACGAAGTTCCTTCTCCATACAACGGCAACACAGTGCTGCAACTACAATATACCACACTAGCACATAAGGGGAGGGTCATGCTTCTTTTTCAAATAATTTTGGAGGGTCATAGAAAAATTATTACTGGCGATGGGAGGGTCAAGTCTTTTTAGCATAAAAGTCCCAAAACTCCTCCGGTGGCCCCTTAAATAAATAACGAACAGTCACTAAGTTCTGTGGGGAAAGCACCTCCACGTCATCCAACACCAGCCCCAAACACGATTACTGTGGTGGAAATACTGAGCCTCTGCATCTCCCACAGCTCTTCACTCATCCGTCTACACACGGAAAAACAGACAGCAGCGAGTGCCACTCTCTGCCTCTCACAAAATATCAAGGTTAAATATATAATTCACACCTTGCATGTTGACATTTTTAATATTCAGTCTGCACACAGTTAAAAGCTCTTCAGCAGCCTACTCACCAATCATAGAATTAAATACAGAGCTATTTGTAGGGAAATGTGTGAACGGAAGTGAGTAACCCACATCTTGTTTTCAGTGGGTGAGTTGACTTTACTTTGTGTTGTGCTTCTCAGTTCTATGACATCACGTAAAATTGCCCCCGTGAGCCCAGTAGCCGATGCTAACAATGTAGAAAAGATTCTCACTTTCTCCTCATGGTTGCACACATATCAAAAGGCCTCTGGATAATGAGAGGGAATATTCAATGTCTTTATCCAACATGTGCTCCTATTAATGCTACACACTAATTGGAAGCACTTTGATTGCAGCATGTACAATAACATGCCTTCCATGATCACAGCTTGCACATGAAATATTGATGCTCTATATTATATCAGCCGGTGATTGCAAATTCCTAATTTGTAAACAAAGGTGATAACTAGGGGAGTACAATGTGTAATGTCATATTCTGCATATGTGCTTATTACTGCAAAAACAAGTCTCACACTATTAATTAGATCAGGAAGTGAGAAGCCATCCCTGAATAATTATGTTTTTCAAAAACACAAGTCAGCACTTCCCCCATTGAAATCAGCTTCTTGTTCTTGTTCGCCTCAACAGTAGTGAAGGCTTTCTCGCATATAAAGGCAACACAGAGGAAACTGGTGGAGAATCCGTGAAAGGGAGAGATAATATAATTAGATAGGAGTAGGAGAGAGGCATTGGTTTGGGCTCTGAACTAGCACTTAGATAGATGAGAGGAGATCAAAGGAAATGGAGGGTAAGGTGGAAAAATGTGTGGGATAATGACAAAACTCTGAATCTAATCTATTTAAGAGGGATGGTCAATCCCAAATCAAAGGACTTGATGTGGCCTATTGTGCATTTATCACTTCAGAATGTGTCTTTTAAAGGCACTGCAGTTGTCAGCCCACTTTGCTGTGACGTTCCTTTAAAAAGAAGCTTCGGAAAAGCGCGTCCTGATGAGTGAAAGAAAACTGGGTCAAACGTGTAGTTTTGGCTCGCTCTCTGTGGAAGAGGACGTTGTGCACAGCTTGTTTGATGTTGGCTCTGTGATTTTGGAGGCTGTCAGGATCCAGTGTTGTAAAAGAAATAATTCATAATCAAGCCTAATTCTATATAGCAGGGTACATCAAGAGGCTCCAGTAGTCAGTGTGCAGAGTCTGCATGCTAAAGATAGGGTGTTTGAATTCTGGATTCCCATCACTCTACCGCACAATGAAATTGGGCTGGGACTGTGCACTGGTCTATCATGCACTGGCATCAACAGTTTGGATGCCAATAAACAGACTCTGCCGTACTTTGAGGAACGATGCATCATGCACAAACATATTCTGGATGCTGCTGATTAGATGGGTATAGGAGGCATTTCATCTTCTAATTTATTCTGATTACTCTAAAGTGTGAGTCTCAGTGTTTTTATAATTGTCTATAGCCTGTGTCATCCATAATATATTGAATGTTGCTCTCTCGACAAGTTATGCCCCTCATTGCTGTGTTCTAATAACTCTGTATTGATTGGCGGAACGCAGGCATCGCAGCGTTTGTTAAATGAGCTCTGGCGAGTAGATCATGTGGTTGCTTAAGCACATCCATTTGTGTTTCTGTGCAGAAAACTACTGTACATCCAAAATAACTACTGTCTGTACATGGCATTTGATGTGCAGATTCACACTATCAAAAGGAAAAACACTTATTGACCCTGTGACCTTTTGTTTAGCATTCAGGTAGACCTGTATTTTAATGACTATATTTCCTGACCAGTTTGCCATCAATATTTGTGTACATTCACTCTGCCAGAAAGACACCTACTGATTGTGGTGACATTATAGAACTAAATCCTCAGGGTTACTATTCTATCCTGTGCATCTTGTATTGATTCCTCCTCCTTCCCCTCTTGTCATACCATGTAAAATTCCAGAAACATGTTCTTCTGTGTGTGTGTGTGTGTGTGTGTGTGTGTGTGTGTGTGTGTGTGTTAATTCATATTTACTGTATTTGACACATAGTTGTAAAGAAAAATATGTAGCCTACTCTCAATAAAAAAAAGCCCACCAACAACATTTGTGGATTTGTTAGTGTATAGAAGATCTTGAGGCCAACATCTGCACCTCCCACAGAATAAATGAGGCAGGGTACTTCTGCTTAAATGGACGTGTGCTACATTCACACTGCTGCAGCATTTTTCCTGTTCAACATCTCTCAGTCGTAAGCATCCCCCGACTAAAATTTGGAGCGGTACATACTGTATGTAAAAGGGAGTTATGTCGTTACTCTGAAGCTTTTGAAATATCCAACACGTAGTGTAAAAACTGTGGGCAAGAAAATCGTCTTACCTTTACCTTTATGACAAATCTTTACGAATAAGATGCTGTGTAACTGTTGGGGAAAATATAAACAGCTGCATGGTCATATTATTGACAGTATCTTACCTCGGCTTGGGAGTCACAGTTGACATGTAGGCAATTCAAAAACCAATACTCTCTTGGTCTCTGTATTAAAATTGGATAGCCTCTGGGGGGAAATGTATTACTTCTGTAATACTTGAAAACAAACAGCCACTTGAGTCAGAAAGGAGGGAGAAGAGGTTTGTTCAAATTGTTTCACCCTTTTCTAGGCTTTCACCAAAATGGTCCTCTGCCTCTTCAAACCCTGAGTTCCTTGCTAACCATCTAAGGCCTGAGAGGAGGCGTGATAGTTTATTAATGAGATAAATCCCTGCACTCTATGGCCACTTGCCATTTCAATTTAAGAGCAAATGAAGCACACTGGTGGCAGATCTGGGATTATTAGGCACCATTTGGAGAGTGGTGTGTGTGTGTGTGTGTGTGTGTGTGTGTGTGTGTGTGTGTGTGTGTGTATTTACACAAATGGGACGTCTAAATATTGGAGCTAAGAGGAAATAATTACAGAAATGTGAAATGCATTATTCTTGCTTGTGTGTGGGTGCTGGACAGCGTCAGGCAATAAAAAGAGTTCTGCAACGTAAGGGGGCGGGGATAAAATCCCTGTGAAATATGTTGATGCATTATTAACATTCAGAAGAGAATGAGTATAGGCACCATTTTAGTCTGTCATTTGAATCGTCATGATTAAATTATCAAGGCAATCATGAGTTTAGTGCACTGTGCCCCGCATCTTCAAACTGAAATAGACTTCCCTGGGTTTAGCTTTGATTGATTTAATGGAAGCAGGTTTTCATGAGCTTTTAAATCACAGGACAGTTTAATTGGGGAGATTGGAAATGAATGAGTTTTAATGTAAGAGACAAGAGTGCAATTGGGAGATTAGGATGTAAAAAATCATATTGTTGATCAACTTATCTTGACTGTCATTTTACTGATGGTGTACTTTAGTTTTGACTTACTTTCCTTCCATCCATCCATCATCAAGTGTTTCAGATTGACTCTTAATTGACTGGCTGATTTGTTCACAAATTGGACATTCTTAGTGGCAGTCCTGTTACATATGACCTCCCTCTGAAATCTCTTACCAATTATGAATATTTACTAACACGTTTGACACCAGGATAGATTGATGTGACTGTGCTCAGAGGTTACAGTTTACATACAGTATGTGTTGTCCTTTTCTATGCGCTATTTCCATACGCAGATTGCTTCATGGCTTTGCATTTTCATAAGAAATTCTCGGTGATTACTTTTTGACCCTGTGACCCTCAACGTGCATGTGGCAGCCATGCAATTGATTTTTAAGCTTTGTTCTGCACTGATGTATGCGCCCATCCACCAGCCTATGGGAATTCATGTTTGTTTTATGCCAACAGATACCAATGCAGGAATTAATGCATTCTACATTTTACAGTGGAGAAAATTTTCGGTGTTCAGTGATATCATCACACATACTGACTGAAACTTACACCAACATACACACTGAGCCCTTATTAATTGTGGTGAAGTCAAGCTGCATGTTTTAGGGGCCATCCACACGGAGACGCTTTTTGATGCAAACGCACCTTTTGCATCGTTTGGGCCTATCGTCCAAACGAATCCTGAAAACGCACTTTTTTGATGAAAAAATTTTAAAACAGCTCCCTTTTGGCTACGTTTACGGCACGGCGAAGCCGCATACGTGTGTATCGATGATGTCATCGCCACACCCCTCGACCGCTAACGTTATGTAGCTAACGTTAAACATCACTAGAGTAACTGACGCTCCAGTCGGGACGTAACGTTAACGTTGGCTGCTATGGTTAGCTGTTTATAAAGTGGAGGTAGACATTTTATCAACTAGCTAGCTAATATGTCTGCTTATCAACTTGTTTGACTGTTGTTCTTCTCCGTTTTTGGTGAATTTCTGTAGCAGAAACAGCGCCACCTATAGGCCTGGAATATGAAGTAGCATGTTGAGTCTTTTACAAATGGATCCGTTTACACGCACACGGGGAAAAAAAAGATTGTTTTGGTACGTGTGGACGTGGCCTAAGTTTTCTGTGGGAAGGGGCGGGGGAGGTAAACACCTAGAAAAACAGATGAGACTGCTTTTGCAAAACCACCCAGTGAGCATTTTCCCCTCATTTGCCCAAAATCCTTTTAACCCAGGCATCTGGACCATGGCTGCAAACAACTTAAATGTTTTACGCGTGGCCAATCCAAGTTGACACACAGCCGTAGAAAGACTGAATAATGCCTGTGAAAATAAATGAAGTGAAAAGGAGAGGCAGTCCTTTGGGGATCAAGACCTTGCAGGTGTAAATGGGACCATAAAGGACCAGATGGTCTGTATGTGTATATAACAATAAGATGCAAGGCTAATGGGGTAATGTGAAGACAGTTTTTTTTAGGATAGTTGTTATTAATAGAAAGAGAAGTGATTACCAGGAAGTAAAATTGATACATTTAAATTTTCGTACTAGGCACGTGAGTAGGTCTATGTGTGTGGGAGTAGGCAATGTTGTAATGTAACAAAGTACAAATACTTTGCTACTGTACTTAAGTAGAATTTTCACGTATCTGTACTTTACTACATTATTTATATTTCCGGAAACTTTTACTTTTACTCCACTACATTTCCTAAATACTCGTTACTACAAAATAAAATCTGAAGAAATTTGTTACACTGGGAAAAAAAGCAGGTTTGGCTTAGGTTTGAATCATTGCTCCTAAATTGCCAAGATAATGCACCCTCCATTCCAGTTGGTGACCTAATGCCTGTTTGTTGCCAAGTGGCAAAAAAACACATAGGCCAAAACTAAAGAAGAAGAGCATAATATAATAATTTATTTGATATAGCACCTTTTACAGACATAGTCACAAAGTGCTTCACACAAAAGACATTTGTTAAAATACAGTAGGATCCAAAACAGAAAATAAACAAGCAAAAACAAATACAATACCAATGAAGATTAAAAGACAAAAAACCCCAAATTACAAACATGAGACAAAAGTGAGTTGAAACAAGTGTGTCTTCAGCTGCTTTCTAAAAGCGTCAACCAAGACTGCAGAACGTAAGGTAATAGGAAGGGCGTTCCACAGAGTCGGTGCTACCACTTCAAAGGAACGGTCACCAAACTCATATGAGGACTCTTCGCTTTGGGGGGGAAAAAATGCAGAATCAATGTGGAAAGAAAAGGAAGTGCTTAACATCTCAGGATTTAGCCAAAATGACATGAGAGTATACCATCTGCATTTCCTTCAATCAACAGTTGTTTTTCCGGTGGCTATTGAAGCGCTCAAGCTTCCTTACACAGAGACGTAGGAAGAGAGTTTATCTGTTACCACAAAGATCTGCTGGAATACGTTAAAGACACCGCTCGACTCAAAACCAATCATTGTCAAAGCTGGCAGCCTACAGACTGCTGACTGACTCAGTGTTCCTAAAGCTGAGGTGTTACAGGACTGTGAAACAGCCAGTGGCATCCTCTTCCTCTATTAGCATATTCATGTGCAAGAATTGATTCTTTCTGACACAGCTGGACACACACAAGCTGCAGCTGCAACACGAGGCTTTGTGCTACCTTATATGAAACTTTAAATTACTAAACAGAAAAAAATGTTGTATTCACTTGCCACAGAAATACGTCTTTAGAAAACACTGTCTATGACAACAGCTTGTCTCACTATATTGAGACCTGTGAATAAAACGACATGTATTAGCCTGGCTAGCTTGTTTCCTGGGTGCCAGTGTAAAATACCTTCTATACATTAGTTAACCTCTGCCAACTGCCTGAGTATTTTAATCAAGATAAAGACTCCCGTGGCTTAAATCAGCCCCCTAAATCACAGATTAGCTAGGTCACCACACATTAATTATAGCTCAGGTCAAAGTGATGGACTGCCTTAGAAGGATCTTGTTTTATTAGAAACACTCACGTGTAATAATAAGCTGCATTTCAAGCATCTTACAAAACAAGGTAACACAAGTCTGTCCACAAAAGCAAACAAAACCTTGTTAAAATTTATTTTATTTTTTTTTAGCCTCAAAGTCTCTCAAACTGTAAATCTTTTAGTACATTTTGGCTTCAGTCTACAACTGGGAACAGTCAGAGCTTTGTCTGTGGATCCGAAATTTTGTCTTTGCTCATGGTGACATACATACAAGTTAAGCAGTACAAGCTTTTTTTCTTTGCTAAAATTAGTTGGAAACCAGTGTAACGTTGTACGTCAGTCTGAACTAGTCTCACTTTTCCAGACCCTCCTCCAAAGCACGCTGAAGGAGAGTCTGGCTACTTAGCACAGCATTCGGGGAAGGGAGGAAAACGTGCTCTGGTTTATGGCATTTCTTGAAACTAGTCAGAATCGTCATGGGCGGTGCTAAACTCCGCACAGAGCCCCTGCAAAATAGTCGTGCGAGAGAAAACTTATATTGGACAGATAGTCTAGCTAGCTGTCTCAATTTACCATGCAGAGATCTGAGGAGCAGTTAACAATAGTCCTCATAAATCCACCGAATTTAAAATTCCAACACAAAGAAAGCGGAAGGAAACGGAAAATACATGCATCTGGCGGAATTTCCTGCAGCACTGGAGCAATCCCGGAAGTGGAATGCAAAGGATATAGACTAGTCTGAACTAACTGCAGATACTAAAGAGTTTTTTCTCTAAGATCCCAATGGGAAAAAAAAACTGTCATAGTAACTTCCAGAGTTTTATAGCTGCTTTCATAGTGAGAAGGTCACTGCTGTCCTTCTGGACCCAGCAGCATACAGAGTGCAGTTTGCAGATACAGAGGTTGTATTACAATGGTTGATACAGTGGCTGAAAGATCACTAACAAAGTCCAGATAATGAATGTGGATTTGAGATGTGGACTAATGATCACTTGCTAAAGTTACATTATGACACCAACCTGTCATCCCTCCAGGCGTCATATTTACTGTAATGTTTCATTTACAATACACTGTCAGTATGGGTGATAATATATCATACATACATTTCCATTAACATACTGTATGGTAGTTAACAGTCAGGATGTAAAGTACCTACAATGTACATGCATCGCGGGTGCAGTAAAATAAATATTCATGGCACAAGCTGTTATTCAGTTATCTCATTTCTTTACTTTCCCTTGATTCTGTCCTGCTGGAATGACTTGTATTATGGCATCAGAAATGACTTCCGGGGGATTGGGGGAACATTGACGCAGATTAATTTGCATTTTTAAAACTTTAATTTTCTCTATAGGACTGGGGCTAGAACATGTCTGTGTACAAGACGGTGAAGAGTAAATCTTAATTCTGCAAGAGGAGCGGACTGAAGTGTTAAGATATGACCATAATAATTGCATCATGTCCAATCATTAGGGGTGTAAATCACAAGTTTTATCATGACACGATATTATATCGATTCTTTGGGAAACGATGCAATATTTACTGATATCTTAAGTCTGTCACAATGCGATTTCGATACGATTCAATTCAGGGGCCTGTGATCGATATGAGACGATATATGCCCATTTAAAACAGATACATTTATAGCAACTCAAAAAAACTACTAAAATATGATTTGACAATTTTATTACTGCACTCGTTCAGACATTTACATTAAAAACAAACTATTCTTTATATAATCTAAATAAAAATAAAAATCTAAAATAAAGGGGAATCTTACAGACGATTTGTATCGATATTTTCACTTTGCATCGATAATATTGGACCGCAGATCATTCAATCCATATACCTACACCTATCCAGATCGATGTATCACTACACCCCTACCAATTATGTACTTAAACAAATTACTTTATGGCCAGCCATACTCTACAATAATACAAAATATTACAGTAAATAGCTCTGTGGAAAATGTTGATGTACATTTTTCTGTTGACAGTGTGTCAGAGAGGTGGTGAATAAATTCTTATGCATATTTACTGTCTCCTGAGGATGAATCCTAATGGTTTTGCTGACCCCCCCCTAGAGGAGGACTCTAACACCACTTTCAAGGCAAAACAAACATCTGCTTGTACACAAAATGTATTAAAATCATAAGACTGACGTTGATGGAAGAGATTCACGCTCCACAGAGGAAACACCACTCTCCATTGGTGAATGATGAGCTTTTTTATGCGGTAGAAACACATTCATTCTCTTGTGAGGGTTTTGATTTTAATGCTAACATCAATTTTCCTCTGGCAGCTGCAACTTTACAATGAAAGGGGACCAAGCAACCCCTCAGCCTGATGATATGGCTGAATTAATCTTTTAAACCACTTTTCAAAACCTAAAAAGCCTTTTATTACATTAGTCCAAAGTTTTACTTCTCCAATTCCACTATGTTTTTATTATTATATTTGTTTATTTCCCAGTTTTTTATCTTATTTTATTGTATTTTGTGTATTAAATTGTATTCCATCATCTGGACTTTTATTTGCTTGGTTTTATTAATTGTGGTGCTGAATTGTTTTTGTTCATGTAAAGCACTTTGTAACATTGTTTTAAAAAGGTGCTATAAATAAAGTGTATTACTGTCATTATATAATCATTATATTACATATTATATACACTTGATGCCCCCACTTCAATTAATTTATTCAACATGTTCAAAACTTTTTTAATAATGATGTATAATAAATATTGCAGCCTCTAGGAGCCACCGGTGGGGCTTTACATGTCTTGTTCACTTGCATTAGTTGAGGTAAATGTACTTTCCACTTCAACTCATGATGCAGATGTCATCCCTTAAGATTTTTTTGTTGCTTTTTTTTTCTATATAAGTATTCAGGAATTTTTTATCCATATTTCTGCTAGGGAAAAATAAAGATGATCTCAGTTTTATAGATCCTCATTCATCTCATGGGAAGCATGTGAAGAAGCATACACTGTGTTATATATTGCTGTAATCAATCATAAATTCTCTGGGACATGGAACAGCGAGCAGTGGCCTGTAAGGAGGAATGAGATCGTCTCAGCTGAATTAATGTTGTATGATTAACTGACAAATCAGGGCACAGATTTAAACAAACAAACAGATGGCATGATGCTGAGATACAGATAATCCCAGTGTTGTTAAGAAATCTGTGATTCTTCAATGTAGTCAAGTCTACACAGACTGTCTCTGTCTTCACATCCTCCACTGTATTTCTTAACAAAATGGTAATAGAAGAATGCGTCAGAATCTCTGTTAACATTGTTTAAATTAAACTGAATTGAAGTTAAAGAAATGACCAAATACTTCAATTTCTAGTTCTCTCAAGCCACATTAACATGTGTTTTCCGACCATATGCTATTACTACATGCTATATTCATATCTGTCAATCAAAAAGTTGTGCTTGTATTTAGTCTTTTCATTACCTCGTAAATATACACATGAATAATACTGTACATGCCAAGGCCAAGGTCTTCTTTGAATAGTCTTTAAAGGATCTACTGACGTGTCTTTACCCAAGGGCAGGACATCAGGATCATGCTTCCGGGCATACTGATCAGTAAATACTCTTTCATAACAAACTCAGTGACATAAAAAAGTTAACACAGGTGTGACCCCATATTTGGCCATTCATACCAGGCTATTTCTGATGGGTAAATACTGGGTTGTTGCCAAAATGTCACTGCTAAACGGTGTCGCATATTTCAGCATCGACATGTTTGTAAAGTATGAGTAGACGAGCCCACCGGCTTGTACGATTTACTCCTTCTGTGTGTTTAACTGTATAATTCTGTAAGGGTTGACTCTCCCAAATTACAAGAAAGAACGCATGCTAAGCCTCTATCATGATCGACAGGTCGGCGTGTAGCCACACCCCTAAAGCATTCTTTATCATCAATTTTAAAATTTATGGGACCATAATTTACTAAATGAACATCATGCTGTATTGAAGAAGACTTGAAACCATCAATTCAGGCCATAAACTTGTTAGGGAAATGTTTATTAAGGTAATAAATCAAGGACTTCTTTTGGAGTCAGTGGAGTCGCCCCCTGCTGGAAATTAGATAGAATGCAGGTTTGAGGCACTTCTGCATCGGCTTCACTTTTCAGGCCCGGTTGCCGCTTGGGAGCAATAAATGGTATTGTCCTACCGATAGGGACATCAGATCAGAAAACGCTTTTATGCGTCATCATCCTGGAGGGAAATTAACAATGTGTTTTGTCATTTCATTTGGAGACTTGCTGGAAACATGACAGCAGCCAGGACAGAGCAGAATTAATTGCTTATGGGCCAGATGTCAAGTCTCTCTGCATAAAATAAGCTGTGTTCAGCCTTCTACACTAAACACAAGCAGTATTTAACATTCTCCCCTGTTAAACCGTGGTTGTGAGCCCAGATGCAAATCCAGGTCTGTTAACTTGCATTGACCCATTCACATCAAGGGTAAAAATAGATTTTTATTAGGTTGCTTCAATATTATTGAATTATTATTGACCTCCACCAAGGAGGTTATGTTTTTCGGTTTGTTTGTTTGTTTGTCAGCAGGATCAGAGAAAAACTACACGCCCAATTTCCATAAAACTTGGTGGGTGGAAGGGTGTAGCATGGGCCAAGGAGGAAGCCATTACATGTTGGAGCGGATCCTAATCACAGGGCGGATACACAAATTATTTTTCACTTTCGTTAACATTGCGAGATAGGGCATGGGCTTGGCAGAGGACTGCGCTCTCTGAGTGCCCTTGTAGTTTTACAGATGCATTTCTAATGAAGCACAGTAGTGATTTTGGTCACTCAGAAATGTTTGTTTACCATTTCCACTCCATAGCTTTCCAGGAAACATCTCATCTATCTAGAATGATCTAATGCTCTTCTGTCTAACACAGAAGTTTGACTTTGATACCCATTGGTCAAATTCAGTTAATTAGACATCGCACCACAGAACACTTGAGGGAACACCTGATCTAAAATCAAATCAACAGCACTTGACAGAACCAATTGTGGTTGTACCACAGACAAAGAGACTGGAGAGAGCACACAAACGCTCTAATGTAAGCAACTCCATGTGACAAAGCTGCTAAATTATAGATGACAACTGAAAGTTCTCTTAATGGAACACTTTTTAAGCAACACGGGGGGAGAGAGAGAGAGAGCGGTGGGTTTGGAATGAATATTTTATCCTTCTCTCCCTCGGTCTCCACTCACTTTTTGTTTCTGACAAGTTCTGCTCCAACAGTATCTGCCTTTTGCTGAGGCGTTTCGTGGCCTTGGCCACAGCCTGAATCTCAGTGCCTCATTCCCACCGAGACCAATCACAGGTCACGCCTGCCTTCAAGTCATGGCAGCCCTGTGCTGACAGTCAGTTGAATTTAAGATGTAGCACAGTGGGGATTTCTCGTGCCATCCAGTCATATAGTCTCTTTTTATCACACTATTGCATTCCCCATCCCTCTTTATTTATTTTTTTAAACCTTGGTTCTTCTTTTTCTCTCTGCTGTTTCTTACATGCACCGTATAACTTTATTTCTAGCTTCACCTCTACCGCTGTGGTCTGCTCCCTTCTTTTAGTTTGCTCTCTATCTTTTCATTTCTGCATTAATACTACATACAGTTCTTCACCTCCCACACCAGCCACCCACAGACACATTTTCGCACTCTTGTAATCCTGTGTTTTATATTTCACCAGCTGCTACCACGCAGTGTAAGCATTATGCTCACGCTAGCTCGAAGGCGTTGTCAATTAGAAGAGGGCTGTAATGATAAAATCTGGGGTGCTCACAACAGGAGGCTAAGCGACATCTCAATCAAAATACTGTAGTATCAGAGATGACACTTAGCTGAACCACAAATCTGACTGCTAATCCCTGACATGCCATCATAGAAATGCCAATTTAATGGTGATGGTGGAATTTATTCCCCACATCTTTGGAGGTTTTCCATTTCAAATTGCCATATTATTTTGTGTGCTATAAGGCTGTGTGTGAATATGTGTGTGTTTTAGTTCCTCCTTGCCAATATTTGCTCACAATGTCATGCCACTTGCTAATAGCTGTTAGAGAGCACACTCTGACATGGTAGCAGGGGTGAAACAAGCAGCAGTATTCCTCAGAGAGCACTTCCTGTCTCAGGCTCCATCACTAACAGCTCTGAGAGTCACTTGGCTTGTCTCACTAACCGGGAGAAACCTTGTGCTACAAAGCCATCGCTCTCTCTCTAGAGGGAGGGAGACATGTCATCACCTCATTCTGCAGCTCTTTTCCCCTGCACAGGGTATCCGCCGGTGGATGAGGTGACCAGCAGTTGCAGAGGTTTAATAAGTTTCTGTACTTAAAAGTAAGTGAAGTGAATTAAGAATGTGCTGCAGGAGGAGTGTGAGGAGAATGTCAGAAAAGAAAGAAGTAGTTTAAGTGTGAAGTCAAATACTTTTATTTTCTTGTACAATTACAGTTGTAGTTACAAAATCCAAAATATGCTGCACAGCTACAAACATGAAACATCTGTACACATAAAATGCATACGTGCTCTCCATCATATTAATAATTAATGCCCACTTATGCTGCTCTCGAAATAGTCCGTCATCATGGCAGCCTGGCATGACAGTAGGAGGATACTGAATATTAGATTGCATCCCATGTTGCTGCAATCAATAGCTAGCTGGCAGGTCAACATCTCTTCAATAAGAACCTGACGCACCAAAATCAAAAGGATATTCAAGGTTAGAGAAAGACTGGAGTGCACCTTTGGACTCTGGGCCACCTCTGAGTGAAACCGTCAACTGCAGAGATAAAAAAAAAAAAAAAAAGTTTCATAATGTTGATAAAAGACGACAAAGTTTTTGTGAGGAAAGGAAAACAAAGAAAGAAATATAAAAAAAAAAAAAACAGCAGTCCTTTTTTTTTGCAGACCTAAGTGCTTCTGCTATCTCACTGCTCTGCTTCCCCTCTAGCTCTTACTCACAATGAGATAATCTGGCTTTAAGGAAAACATTAAAGCAATGCAGATTTTTGATTAAGTGCGACTGCAGTCCCCCCTTGTGGGCTCCCCTTTCTGTGACATTAATTGTGAAAGCGCTCCTTAATGAGTCAAATGGTGTGAGGGTAGATATGAGAATGTGGGGAGTTTTGTACAGTATCCTCTTCCAGATTCAATTCAATGACTTCAGAGGACATGCGAGGAATAATTTGTCCGAAAGAGATTACATTGGTGAAGATCTGCTCCACACTCATTATCAGGTCATATTTTAAAATGTTGCCTCTGCAGGACATACCCAAACACAAACAACCCCTTCCCAAACACTTATTTTTTTATTAGTCATGTTTGCACACAACTCTCTCAACCCGTGTCTGTCTGCATATTAACTGGCTCAGTGAATGTCAAACAAGCCAGAGACATTCTTGAGCACAGAGATAAGGTTAAAAGCCCTTTAAAAGTGCTGAGGTGACAAGTTTTCCAGCAATAATTTCCACCCTCCTTCTTTCCCTCTCTGTTCAGTGGGCTTATCTTTTCCTGCAAGATGAACAAGCGCGTCAACCAGTATATGATACACTGAAAGCTTCTGATGATTTGCAAAGAATATCACCAGCATGAGTTGTCTCTTTTGAGTGAGTAATTCGCTCATGTAAGCAACATGATGATAACACCTATCAGCTACAACCCGATACTGAACAAGATCATAATGGGCTCCAGGATTGCAACACGCCATGGCATGTTAGCTGTCTTATTAAAATATATTGTTCCTTCGAGTAATTTAGTTTTAACAAGGAACAAACACTGAGCTGCTGCATTTAAAATGGGCTTTAGTTTCACTCTTGTATTGATTTTTCTGGCTGCAATCAATAGAAACTTTCGAGGTTATTTTTGCAATGATGATATCCTGATAGGGAAACAGATGTTCTGAATGTAAAATTGGAAGGTTTGGCTCGCCAAAAATTAGGCAGTGGGGTAGGCAAAATAAGCTCAGGCTTCAGCCTACACCTTTTTTTCAGACAGAATATCACGTTTGATTTTGTTTTATTTTTAATATAATTATTTAGTATTATTTTTTATTACTGTATGGTCAATTTGTTGAATTTTGCATAAATGGAGTGGAAAAAAAGAAACTGATGTACCTGAGTCAAGTCAAATAATATACAGACTCCAACTTCTTGATCCAGGCGCCGTTAACGGCTACAGGAAAGCTTGCAGCACAGATTTTTTCTAAGCTCTGGACATTCAGTCCCTGCAGTCGCAGCCTGAGAAGGTACTAAAAATATCTAGGGCAAATGTCTGAATCCTGTTTTAAGTGAATTCACTCCAACAGAGTTTGAGGCGTACAGCACTCAGCCAAACACTCTGCCAACTGGGCCTCATAAAATGATAATGAGAACGCTGCTGTCTGCTGACAATGAGATAGATGCAGCTAACGCAAATGCACTTGCAGCAGATCGAGATTTGCTGCTTATTTGAACAGTTTTAGAAATTCTGCATACTGGAAAATGTATTTATGATAGTTTGTCTCTTTGCCTCTATGTCTACAATAGAAAAAAATACATTCACTCAGAACTGAGCGGTTTCTTCTGCTGACATTGAGCACCACAGTCTAGTGACTGATGTGCACCCAACCCCTTCTATCATACTTGACAGGAGCAAAAATCAAAGTATCAAATACATTTATCATAACCTGTCTATTTGGGGATAGCGCTTTAAAAACTCAAGAGCAAGTGCTCCGTTAGCTCCAATGAAGTGAGTTCCAAAGCACGCCAGCTGCTATTTCTGTAATCTAGCTGCTCTTTGCTGCAGTCCCCAGCGAATAGCAAACATCCTTTGTTAACACTTTGAGCCCTGTGTAATACCTCAACTCTCTGGGGGCTTCTGAATGTATTTACATTCCACTCCCTGTATATAAGATTAATCTAAAGAGACTATCAAATTAAAGTGTTTATCTAAAGGGAGAGAGATGAATGTGGAGCCAAATGTTTCTATCGCGCCTTCCTTGTGTAGCAAGATGCAAATAATTAAATGCCTAATAAAAATCACCTGTGTAGTTCCCCCAGAAACGGTTTAGAACCGAGACGCCCCAACTCGAGCTAGTTTCCTGTATCTGTGTCACATGGGCTCTGCCACTACCACGCCTCTTTAGGAGACTAGTGGCAGGTCCGAGTGTATTGATTCCAATTGGAGAAGTGAAAGTGAACACAGATTATGAGCGATCCTTTCGCCCCATAGTCACCAAAGTAGATATGGGACCCATTTCTCACAAGCCACATATCTCCAGAACATACTGACACTAAAATGGCATTTTTCAGACTGACACATCAGGAGAAAATTAACTTAGTTTGAGACCTGTTTCCTAGGGCTGGTCCGAATACCATTTTTTGAGCTTCGAAGCTTCGGTAGTAATGAGCATCGAATATTCGAAGCTTCGGAGAGAGGACATATTATTATCTCTCTATAAATTGCAGGAACGTCTTTCTGTCTGTCTGGGTTTTATGCGAATATCTCTCGAACCATTGGTCCGATGGATTTCAAACTTGACATGTGTCTTGCTACGGGCACGAGTAGTAGAGCGTGATGCCACTTATAGGCAGGCTATTTATCTTATAAAGCGAGACGTATCTGTATACAGTATGTGTGTCCGTGTTTGATCGATCCGACACAAGACATCTCTCTCTCTCTCTCTCTGCCATGAGTCCATGACGCTAACGTCTGATTACTGTCTGATATTTTGTGATTACATTTTTAAAAAATGTAAAAGAGAGTATTATATTTTGAACATATTCAGGCGCAAATGAGAACCGTTTGGAGGGGGATGCCAGGTTGTGCAAAAAAAAAAAACGAATATTCAAATGTCAAATTTTGAAATCGAATACCAACCCACCGAACGAATATTCGAATATTGAATAGGGTTCAGCCCTACTGTTTCCGTCTCAGGACCAAACTCTCGCGAGATCTGGGAACACAGAAAAGCTAACGTCAGCTAACGTTCGTGAACGCCCTAACAAAACTAATCTCCGTGATGCTAAATATGTCTTCTAGCTGTGTAAATATCTAACGTTAGCAAAAGAACATAATAAATTATTCAAATATAACTTTTCATTCATCCACATGACGTTCACTGCACGTTCAAACAAGGCCACGCCTTTTTAGGAGACAGGAAGTGTGTACCGTTCCATTGGCAATCCTTGAAAGGATAAAGGATCTTTGGTTCCCCTCAGCAGCTAGCAAGACAGCTATTTCTCTCAGGAGTTGGTGGAGACTAAAATCAGAGCTAAAGGGAAAGTAAATACTGGATTTATGTTCATAAGGTGGACACAAACATGAAATGAATGATAATGTTGCTGTGTGTTTGTTGGATGTGTAAACTAGCAACTGGTTGCTAAAATGTTTGCCATATCAACTTAAAAGGTAGTCTGGTAGACTTTTACCAGTGTATTGTCCTGTGTACTTTGTCCGTAGCAATCCCGCCAATCAGTCCCGAAACGTCCATGTTAGAGAGTAAATGCCGTAATATTCTTTGTAAATCTTAATCATTCACTGAAAGAACAAAGAAGGCCTGCCTTATTGCAAGATTCAAATTTTCGTCAAAACTTTTTCAGCGTGTAACGCTAGCTTACTAGCTTCTTAGGTTGTTCTTGTTGTTTCCCATAGAGAAGGGACTTTGACACACACATATAGTAGCAGAAAAGGGGCAAAGTTGAACATCCAGCGCTACGCCAAATATCCGGCTTGTCAGGCTTATCCTGGCAATGTACTTCCGTTGATTCAGACTACTTAATTAAAAAGGTGACAACCCCTGAATGCTAGTGTTTTCGCTGCCACAAACAGGCAGGAGAAAAAAAATCAATTAGTTCAGGTTAAGTAGCTAACTTGATGACTGGTTCATTAATGGTTATACTGATTAATGGTTGACTTCATAACTTTATGGTTCCTCCCTCACCATTTTTTCCATGAAATTGTGAATTGTTTTCTTATTTTCTAATGGTGTATAGAATAAGAGTATTTTTCTTGTCTGTGAGTATTTACTGTGTCTAAATCACCCTGTTTCTTACCCTAGGTACAATATTCTACTTTTAACTTAAATAACTTGAGTAGTTAATTGCAACCCCTACATAATGTATATGACCTTTGATTTGCCATTTTTAAATCCCGACAAAGAAAGCCTTTTCAAAACGGGTTCTTATCCTAACAAATAAATGTACTAGGGCTACTGGCTGCACAAGTCTGTGAGGCTTCACCTTTTGTTTAACTTGTGTGATCTGCTGTTTACCATCATGCAGCTAAATGCTGCACTGCCTCAATGGATTTTTAACTTTAGTTCAGTCTTTGAAGTCGGTTAAGGCAGACAAGAGCTAAAGGAGACAAATGACAGGCTTGCTGTTTAGCCTCATTATTGGAAATCACTCTTCTGAATAAATGTGCAGCTCTGTGCATTCAGACTTCACCGGGAATGTCTGCTATTCATCCAAGGTACAGCAATTTGGTTCTTGGTTGAGTCATATTGGTAATTTCAGTTCATCTGAATGACAGACTCATTTCCCAGCTTATTAGATATGTAGTCTAATGCAATAAAAAGCAATACAATGCAATACAAAACCTTGTGAAGTTTATAATATTTAGTTTTTGTTGACAACACGTGGTGTTGTATTGAACTGCATTATATTTGAAGACATTTGTAATGTTTTGTGTAGACGAGGGTCACAGAGCAGTAGACAGGCGTTGCAAACTAGCTTACCCTATAAATGCTGTGGTATGTGGCATTGGTCAATGTCAATAAACATAACATTGGAAACAGCTTTCAATACAGTGTAGTCCAGCATAACACAACCATTAACTAGAGCTTTAAAAATGACCATAGAGTTGGATCATCACGTCTCTGCACACAGTGTGAACAAAAACTGAACATTAGAACCTCCACAATGTTTAGAACATATTGCAGTGCAATTGTGTTGGATTGCATTTATTATACAGATATACCCAATAAACTAGTCACTCAATATATTTCTGATTCTCTATGTTTAAGGCTAAAAGGACTGCTTCAGTCAGTAAGTGTTCAGTACTTTTACATTGGAGCTACAGTCCACTCTAATTTACCTTCCCAGTCTGTGTCAGATAAAGACATCCCTAAATGACCTTGTATCAGCTGTCTCAGTCTGCCATGAAGCTCTAACATGGGCACTGATTCACCTCAGTTTACACTGGCTGTAATTGATGGGGAGCAGGCCATCCATAAGCATTACATATTAGGAGCTGGCTGGGGCAAAGGAATAGGGAAAGAGATGAGATAAAAGAGCATATTTCATTCTCTCCCCTCTCTGTGGTGGAAGCACTCTCAGATGTTTACCTGAGCATTTTTTATTTTATTTTTTTAATCCTGTGCGCACATCTGGCTCTTTCAAAATCTATGTAACTATGGGGACATCACTTGTTTACCTGCAACATTTTACACAGATTTAAAAGGGAATAAACCAAACAAACACAATGCAACAGATAATCAAATATGAAGGTGCATGCTAAAATGTAATACCAAAGAAAATTATATATCCTTGCAGTTCTTCAGTTACTAATCAAAGAACTGTAAATATACAAACAATAATATTTCTATTAAATATAATCCACTATGTCATTTTGTGTTGTATCATATTATCAATTAGTGCTACTATCATGATAAGAAGATACAAATGTATTGTATATATCAGGATGTGGGAATATTAAAAAGAAATTTGTGGTCAAAGAACTAAGAAAATTGTGACGCCAGATGAAAGAGGTTACAGTTGGAGAGGACAACACAGGCATCCGAAAAAAAGAGCAAAAACAGAGGCATCTTGGGAAAAAAGACAGGGAGCGATGCCATAAAAGTGTCTTTTATATCAGCCCAACTAGAGCTGCATGAATAATTTCGACCATTTTCTTTTGCGCTGTGTGAATCCAAAGTTTTGTAAATAACTAAACTACATAACAAAAAGTGGGTTAGCCAGAAAGCCAACTAAGAGGAAATCCAGAGGTATCATCCTATTATTTTTGTGCTGAAAAGCTTGCCATCACTCATTTTACTTCGCCCTCAACCATCTCATATCACCCAAAAAAATATATCCGCTGAAAAGCCAAAAGAGCTGCAGCACTTATGTGGTGACAATTGCCAACATTCATACTTTGACTTAACACACTATTCTTCTATTTCCAAATCTATTGTCCACCAGTGACGGAGTACATGAAACCATACTCTCACTAAAACCATAACTGGCTTGTTCTCTTTCTCTCTCTTTCTGTGCAAACATACTCAGCAGCCTAATCCTCCCGGGTTGAGAGGAGGTAACTGCTATCAAAGGGAATGGTACAGAGCCCATATTTGATATGACTTAACTTTAAAGTGATTGCAAACTCCACAGACAAAGGTCATGCTGATTGCTGTGGCAGGACATTTGGAATAAAAGACTCTGATTCTCCGGAGCCTAAAAGGCCCAGTGACAAATTAAACAACTGTGCCTTCAATGCTCGTTGTTGCCGTAAACTGTTCTTTCATTGATTATGTATTGATGAGTTATATAGTTTTTATGCAATCAATTAATACTAGAGAGACAGTGTATTGATTGTCTTGCAGTCCCACGTGAATACATCTCCCGTTTAATTTAATGGAAATCAATCTGTAGTTGCAGGTACATGGGAGCATCAGCTAGAATGGCTGTATTTGCCACATAGTGTTTATTATGAGCCAGCCAATGAGGAGTTGTTACCCACAGCCTTGTACAGATTGACCTGCTTTTACCTGGATTTTCAGGGGGATACTCACATGAACCTAATACACTCAGACTGGGCTCCAGGAACACAACACCTGCACATTCACCCACAATAACAACAGAACATTTCTCATAACTATTCCCAACATGCTATAAAGCGAGTACGCGTCTTGATAACACGCCAATAATGGCATACGAATTGGCGTGTCATACATACGCCACTTCATGAGATCAGTCTGCCCATCGAGCAATTTTTTTGTGGAACGAGAAGGGAAGCAGCCACAGTTGAGATTTCTTGCAGCCTCATGAGTGCTGTAACAGTGTTTGGAAACGATTGAACAGTTCTTCTGCAGTAAATGCCGATCTTGTTCCATACGTGCATTATGCACATGGGAAGCACTTTGCCAAATCATGAGCAAACGCATAATTTGTCATGCACACTGATACACAAAAGCATATTGCAGCCAGAGAAAAGAGAGTTTTTAAAAATCCTCTTAGTGCTAAATTCCTTTTTTTCTTTGCATCTTTAAGACAATTAAAGGTTACACTTTACATGAAGGTATCTACATAAGAGTGACATGACACTGTCATGAACGTGTCATAAACATTATAAACAAGTCAAACGTTTATGACATAACGCTAATAAGTGTCATTCGGTTTTTGTCATGACAAGTTATAGTTAGGCTTAGGGTTCATGTCACTCTTATGTAGATACCTTCAAGTAAAGTGTTACCCAATTAAATTCAAATGCCAAACCACTTCTGTGAAAATCCTGTCCTGATCTACACAAGAAGAGTAATGGAAGAGAGTCAATAGAACATGACAGCAATTGAAAATCTTTCATCACAGCAGCAAACCAGTCGTGCAAAACATGTTACATGCACAGACCAAAGCAATGTATATACATCTGATCACTGGATGATCACGTTCCTCCTCGCTCAAGTGGAAAAACAAATAATACACAGCTGGATGCCCTTGCTGCCGTTGACAGTACATTTGTGAGGAGTTCTCAGCTTGTTGTCAGCCATGTGTGGGACAACAAAAGAGCTGTCTTTAACAAACAGATCTGTGTGCTTCAGCAAAACTGAAAAAAATCTTCGGACTCCAAATCCAAAATCAGCTTTTTGCATGAAAGCTTTTACCAATTGCTCAGGGCAGAAATATTATTCCTGTGCCAGAGAGAAATGGAGTATTACACACAACATTACACAAATTAAATACAGCACAATAAACATGTGTCAGTGTAGTAAACCTTGAATCACCCTAACCCTTAAACCACTCTTGTGTTTTTAGTCCAGTGCACAACAACATTCTTGTAAGGCTGAGGCTCATTATCAATATGTTTACTTCCCCCTTTAGGAGAACAGGTTACATCTGTTTTGCTCAAAGACTGATATGGTTAATAAATTGACCAGGGCTTCCGCTCATAGGTAGAGATAATTAATGACTCCAGGACCACTCAGCTCTTATGATGCTTATTAGGACGGCAGCTTTCAGCATTCGTCGACTATGGTTTTTACCACACCTGCGTTCTACCAAGACAAATTCAGAAAGACTTCAAACCCTCCAGGAAGACAATTAGAGCCATCATCCTCTCAGTATGCAGCGTTGTCGTGACAGCAAGCTATGAGCACATTCCAAATGCAGCCCAAAAAACTGCACCCTTTGATTGTTCGTGGGGGATCTTCAGCAGGCTGACTATGTGCCACACCACC
This sequence comes from Sander lucioperca, assembly GCF_008315115.2. NCBI lineage: Eukaryota > Metazoa > Chordata > Actinopteri > Perciformes > Percidae > Sander > Sander lucioperca. Next base: position 5,333,578 of record NC_050184.1, on the reverse strand, counting down.
CAGCCCACTGAAAGCCCTTCTGAAAGTCTAATAAACTGAGCTAATCAAATCAGTTAAGTGGGGGAATTCCAGTGGCTCTCATAACCTACAGTATATTGTGATGCACCATGGCTTGAAGCCTGGCCAAAAATAGCAGCTCCTCCACCTCTGACACTATAGGTGTTACAGAGGTGAGGAAAAGAAGGCGGTTATAGAGACTGGCTATAAAGAGGTTTAGACAGCAGTCATGCTTTAAGTGTGTGTGCCGGCGTGTCAAAATGAAAAATAGCAAGAGCACAAAAAGAGACCATGAAAACCCCATTGGGGATGACAGTGTGGAAGGGGATAAAAGCAAGAAAACAAAACTAACACATATCCAGAAAGAGAGAGAGAGAGACAGAGAAAGACTCACTCATGCCCATAAATATCTCTGCAGGAGTGTGTGTGTATATACACCACTGTTTCATCATCGTATGTAGAAATAAAGCTGCCACTGCATCTGACTGTACAAATGTGTTGACTCAGATAAATGGAGACAATGGAGATAGCCCATGTTGCTCATTATTCATGTGGGATCGATAAATAGTGATGCAAGCTAAGGGAATTCATAGAAAGTCTTGCATGGGACATTTTTGGGGATTTACGGGACAATTTGGGAGCAAAATTAATTATCAATGCAACTGCTGAGAACATCATTGTATACCCAAAGTACTTGAGTACTAGAGTTTAAAGAAGTTTTAGTAACATAGAAGGAAGAATGGAAATGGTCACATTGACTTACTGAGGTCAGTAAAACTGTATAGACCAATTTGGAGTGGACGTCACAGTTACGTCACTGCAATTCCGCACGCATTGTGGTGGCAGAAAAACAGCCAAAACAATGGTGAATATACTGTTTATCACAATACATCCATGGTTTTTCATGAACGACTGTATAATACATCCATGGGGATAGCTGGCTAGTTTCTTAGCTAGCTTGATTATTCCACCACCACTTAATTGGATACAGAAAATGAGCCAAATAGCTGACTGGTGAACAGCAGCAAATGCTGGCTCCAGAGACAGATAAGCTAGCTAGCTAACTAGCCAGCCCTAACGTTAGCTTATCCGTCTTCAGAGTAGCTACCTCTGCTCTCCTAACAGCGAAGTAGTGTGCCAGCAGCGGGGAGACCGCGGGGTTAGCTAGGTAGGGACCAGGTTGTTCCAATTTTTTCAACAGGCCACCGTCAGCACAGCAACCGGCAGTGGCTGTGATCGTTAACGTTAACTTGTTTTCATCTAAAGTGGGTTGGGAAATCGATAGATCCCACCACAACTGTCACTTTTCTGCCACCACTTAAGCCCCGCCCACAGAAACATCATCATTGTTTACAAACACCAAAATGGTCTATATGGAAGATTTAAAGCATTGCTGTTAATAACAGCAGTGGCAGATCACAGACTGTGCAGCCATCTGCCTCCGTAGCATCACTGCTGCTGTCTGACAGCACTTTTGTTTTTCTCTGCATAACAACATGACAGGGAAGACAACTCATCCTCCTGACCTCAGCAACCTTTGCCTTGGCAAGTGTAAACAGTGCTGCTGTGGTTATATTCATTTCATTATGGAGTATAAAGTACTGCGCCTTGGTTTTGTGTATATAATGTACTGGTAAACAGAAAAGCATGAGCTGGGAGATTTTAAGTGGTAATGGGGATGCTCAATCATTTGTGTAAGTGTTGCTGACTGATAATGGATACAGTATGTGGTATATTGTTTTCCTGGGTTTATTACTATTTATCTTCAAACCTTTCACATAGTGGACACTGGGCTCATGAATATATATTAGGAATATTTTCCATATGATAAGAATTTTACTCTGCAGCACTGCTACTGTACTGTAGCTGTTTTTTACTGCATGTGCCAGGTAGGTAGGTAAGGTAAAAGTAGGATCCAAAAACTAAAAATGAAGAAATAATTCAGAAATACTGCAGGGGTTATATGTCCTTACTCTAAAAGTTGACTTACACTTGGGAGTAAAAATGTACTCAATTACCTGCTGACTTGTCTCTTGACTGTAAAGTTGCCTCACACAGTGTGGAATAATCTAAAGGGCACCCAGCTGTGTAACTTATCACAATAAGATGTGAATAGTAACAAGGGCTCCTCTGACTGAGCTCGACCCACTCCTGTTCAGTTAATCACTACTTCATCTCCAGCGTGAGGTTTCCACAGGGGTGTGTGTGTGTGTGTGTGTGTGTGTGTGTGAGAGAGTGTGAGTGTGAGTGCGTGCGTGTGTTGGGAAGACAGATAATTAACTGTAAGGTAGAGCATGATTAATGTGCCTCTGAATACGAGGAGAGGACACACGCTGTGCAATAACAGAGGAATGTGCAGCAATTCCAGGTAATAATCCTGAATAGTGAGTACTGCAAACGTAGGGGGTGGGGGGCTATAATGGGTCGCTGTCACCATAGCAATGCCCCCATTTAGTAGTAACCCCCCTTAGTATATTGTAAAAAAAAATTACAAATATTATAGATAGTTGGAAGTGATGATGTTCAGTACAATTACATACAAGATTATATGTGTTTATGAAAGCATCATGCCAGATGAGCCAGCCAAGGTTTTTAGAGAGAGAGCAATCCATCATCCAATATCACAATCAGATAAACACTATTTTGTACATTGTAGTGCTTTTTTGTTTATTTTCTGTAATAGAAGAAAAATAAGCTTACATATAAGTGTGAGAAAAATTAAGACATGTTTTTATGTCATCCTGTGGATGAAAAGAAAAATCATAGTGTAATGTAGAGCTTTACCATGTATTAAAATGATTTGTTTGTTTTTTAATTAATGAAAGTATAAATTAAAATTAACATAAAATACACTGTTTATTGGATAAATACTCTTCTCAATTCTTTCAGAATCTCTCAAATTGTTGCCAGTTTACAAATAATGCCCTATGGAGTAATTGTCTAGGCTATTTCACAAAAAATCAACTAAAAACTGTTTCCTCTCTCCTGGCGCCATCTTTTGGAGAGTTAACCACAATTCAAACAACTTCAGGGAGATGCTTCAAACTTTACTGTAGCCTACATTATTAAACGACCTTTTTGTAGATCAATAAAGCAATCTTAAAAAAGTGCCTCAAGAAAGTATGTTGGTGGCATCATGGATTCTTGGTTCTGATGTCCATCTCTCTTGTGTTTTATTTTGTTTCCATTCATGCAGCATTTTGTATATTCTTTGTTCCTTGCCAAGGTATTGGGTTTACTGTCTAAAAGCCCCTTGGACATTCACCAACTAAACTAAGCAGGATTTTAAATATATGGAAGCCCATTTCCACCAGAAAAAAAGGGTGACGAATGATAAAAACAAAAATAAGATAGGCCTAAGTCAAATGGTCTGGGCGCTATGGTCCGGCAGGTGGCAGTATGATACAACAGCTAAAGTACAACCCCACAGAAGAAGAAACCAGGAAGAGACAAAACAACAAAAAAAGAGGCGTTGAGCGTTAAAAAAACAGAAATGGCGGGGTCCATATAAACAACCGTTCTCTTATACATCCATGATATAAACTGCTGTTAGAATCTGTGAACATGTAACAACAGCTGATTGTGATGTCGAAGGTTGGACAAGATGTTATAATCGCAAAATAATGATGTAGCTAACAACGAGCAAGTATTTGGCCGATTATGCTAACTACAGGTGGCCACATTGTGTTTAGCAAAGTCGGGAGTTCCCTCTAACGTTAGCTGCCAGTAGAGTCACCGGGATTAAGGCAATAGTTTGCATGTGCCATGTACACTGAAACAACCTTAACTTTACAACTAATTTCCACAGCCGTTAACTTACTTTGTGACTCGCCAAATAGCAGTTTATTAGACAACGGTTATCTTCCATCTTGTGACAGTTACCGTTATTAGTTTACCCGTTAACGTAACGTTAAACCGCTGGTTGCAGGATATACAGTGAAACCTCCGACAATGTCAGTCAACGGGAAAGTCATCCCGAACACTCCGCTGGCTGTGGACTTCTGGCATGTGCGGAAGTGTCCAAGCACACGGCTGTTTTTCCTGTCCCACATGCACAGCGACCATACGGCGGGTTTGACCTCCACCTGGAGTAACTGGCCCATCTACTGCTCACCAACCACTGCCGCTCTGCTCAGACTCAAACTGCAGGTGAGGGGAGTCACATGAAACACATACAGGTGTACTATGACGAATACAAATTGCCACCCAGTTAAGATTTGAAATGTTATTTCTCTGCCTGTGTACTGTATTGGAGAGGGACTGTTGGTCACTGTGTCTTGTTCTTTTTAGTAGCTAGACAATGGGGCGCCAGCTGACTTTGTTAAACAACGACTTTTTACTGTGTTTTTGCATCCAGATTTTGTTTAAATTGTGTTCTTATCTGTTTTGCAGTGTTTGTGACAAGTTGACAACCCAGTCTCTTATGGCTCTACAAAGTCACTCTTCTTTTTACACGGTTTATAACGTTAAATACCGACTGAACTGACCTTGGGCCCAAAAATAATTTCCAGTACTAAAAGTGGGTGGCAGTCCTATTTTACTTTGTCAACATATTTGTCATGACAAACCTTTTTACATACCCATGTTGCGTGTTGAATGTATTTAAGAGGAAACTTTGGATCATTAGGGAAGTGGTTAAGAACAACAGTAGACATATTGCTGCATTAAGTTCTGCTGATCATTTTTATTTCTGAGCAGGTGAAAGAACAGTGGATCCATCCATTAGAGCTCGATGAGCCATACCTGTTGCCACTAGATGACATTGGCAAGGAGAAGCTGACAGTCACACTGATAGACGCCAACCACTGTCCCGGGGCTGTCATGTTTCTCTTCGAAGGCTACTTTGGCTCTATACTGTACACTGGTCAGTGTCTGAATGCATGGGCAAAACACTATCTGATGCTTCTAGAATGTAGGAAATATTCATTCAGCATGTTTTGTCTTTCCTCTTCTCATTTTTTTGCTTTTGCTTTTCAACATTATAATTGGTATCATATGATGCAAAGATATGTGCAGGTACTTTTTTGATTACAGAATCATGGTAAGTAACAGTCAGCATTGACACATTTTTAATTTAAGGTGACTTCAGATATACTCCCTCCATGTTGCGTGAGCCGTGCTTGAGGACCAACACCAATATAGATGTCCTGTACCTGGACAACACCAACTGTGACCCCAACCGCACCCTCCCCTCCAGACAGCGAGCCACTCAACAAATCAAAGAGATCATCCGCAGCCACCCAAACCACAATGTAGTCATAGGTAATTTTATTTAGCATGCCTTAGCTACTTTCTTTTCATCTCTGCAGAATGAGCATACAGTATAGGTTCTCACAACTGTCGGAAATGATGAACGGTCAGTTCTCTTTACGCTGCAACTCTGTGACCTCTTTCACACACCTGCACAAGTTAGCAAAAGTGATTTGATCAAGGGTCAGCCCAGAAATGATCTTGCTTTGACAGTTTGTATTTTGTGATCATCAGTCAATAAACAGTTTTATATTCTGTGCAGTCATCAGACAATGAACAAGAAACAAACAATATTGTCCAAATCTTGTTTGTATTGTTGTTTTATGTGTTTGCATCTGTCTAGCCCATGCTAATGTCCTGTACAAATGTTTTTGTCCTCATGTGCTGTAACTATGTTCAATGTTTCATGTTTCTGCAGAACAGGAACCTGCTGCAAACCAGTTTTTAAACAGAGTCAGGCCCGTTTTATATTGTAACTTATTGTTACTTTAAAATTTTTCCTGTATAATAAACGGAAAATGAAAATGAAAAGCATCTAGCCCACATAGGGAATGTGTTTTTAAAAATGTCCCTCACTAATTGTAGCTTCTCTTCAGTTATGTAATTTATCACTCTCTTGCACTGCCTTGTAGGTCTGTATGCACTGGGTAAGGAGTCCTTGCTGTTGGAGCTGGCGATGGAGTTTAAAACCTGGATCGAGGTGAGCTTTGAGAGGATGGAGACCCTCAAAGTCCTGGAGCTGCCTGACGTCTTCACCACTGACCCAGGAGCCGGTCGTATCCGAGCCGTGGACCAGTCGGAGATCTGCTCAGCCACTTTACAGCAGTGGAACAAAGAACAACCCACTTTGGCCATCTTGCCCACCAGCAGGCCCCTGGTCTCCTATCACCCCAACATCCACGTGGTGCCCTACTCTGACCACTCCTCTTACCAAGAGTTGGAGGATTTTGTTTCTGCAATTAAACCTACCACCCTTGTACCCATTGTAGGAAACCATGTACCTGGAAGCTTCTTTGCCTTACTGCCCAGCAAAAAGCGACATGAAATCCTGGTACCTGAGTCAGTCAGACACTACATGATGAGACAGCCTGAGAGGCAACTCGGCTCGTCATCGTACACCAGCCTTCGCCACAGACATTTCCGACTTCTTGCTCCCAAAGGGGTGGTATTTGAGTCTCCTGTACATGGATCCAGGAAGTCATGTGAAGAAGCCTTGGAGGCGGAGTGCCTGCAGCAGGATGCTTCTGAGGAAGAGATGGACGCAGAAAGTAGTGAAAATGACCCTGACTGCATCCTTGTTGACCTGAGCAAGGATCACTCCCCTAACAAAAACCGAAGAGGGACTGGAGACATGTGGAGCCTCAACATCGTCCGGACATTGTCTGAAGATATGGTGATGGCAGAGTCGGTGCCTTTCAGTCAATTCAGCCAAAGCAACTTTGCTCCAGTGGAGATTCTGACAAACACCAAGGCCTGCTTAAAGCCTGTCTGGAGCACAAGAAGGCCTTTAGAAACGAATGCCAAAATAATCAACAAGGCGACTTCAAATGAAAATGACCGCATCCAGCATAGCAGACATGGAAATGTTCAGAACAACCACACATTGTCAGGCGGTGATAGCATGACTCAGCACAGTGGACATGGAATTGATCAGGACGGTGACGTAATGTCAAATGACCAAATGAACAGCGTCGTGACAACATTGCAGGGAAGCCTCGACAACGATTCCTGCTCTTCATCTATCTTCCAGACTGAGCTGAAGCAGGAGTATATAGAGGAGCTTGAAAACAGAATTTTAAAGGTTCTCCCCTTCGTAAAGGAGGACTTTAGGACGTCGGGCCTCCTGCAGAAGGGCTTTGTGCAACAGTTTTGCCTCTCTCCTTTATGTGATGCAAGAGAGGATGACCTCTCAGACAGATAATGTGACCTGACATTCAAGTTTTTGCCTTGCTATTAAGGCCTTTTTGTTTTGTGTAAATATGAGCACTTTAAATGTACTATTTTCTCATTGGTAACTTCCTTATTTATAACATGTTTCCTTCTGGTGTCTCCATGTTGTGTGGGTGGCCTGGAGTTTAGAAAAGCAGGCTGACCAGTACTGTATATGGGGAGTAGTCTGTAATTGTTATTTGTAAAGTCACATTTTCATAGACAAGGAAGGTTTGCCAGAACCAACCATCTTGAAAGACTGGTAGCTTTTCATTCTTCATCCTTGAGCAGTTGAAAATGTGTCATACGTTAGATCTGCCTTTTTCACTTTCATTTTTATACCTTTAAAATTAAAGGCTAAATTTGAAATTCTCAAGACTGCTGTCAGTTGTTTCCCTTTTGTACTATGAATAACGGTATTAAAGATTATTGGTGATTTTGGTATAATCTGTATTTTGGACTGATGGACTTTACAATGGATAGTCTTTGTTTATTACTGTATGCCTATCTGAGGTTTGAGAAGATATTGTTCAAAAGTATTTTTTTTTCTATGTATCCTTAAGCAGCTGCGCCAGGGTTTTTTTTTTGTTAGTCCACTACTGCAGATAAATTAGTGTGAAAACATCTTTAGTAAATGGTCATACTGATTAACAATAAGTACAGTATAATTGTGGGGGGGAATGACTTCCCTTAATTTACATGCATGTGTATTGAAAAGCACAATATCTTCTGATTGTATAACAGCTTAATGTGTGTTTCATAGTTGTTTTACTGCTATTATTCTTTTTATATGTTTCCAATCCTAAACTTTACCTGTTGGACTATAGTGCTCTATTACTCTTATAGACCTGTGAACATTGTGAAGCAACACGTTGCCTTTTTACTTTTTGCTGTATTTAATTTAAAATATAATGTAAATATTGCCTTTTCTGTACACTTGTTTTGTGTAGTAATAGGAAACCTATGCTTATTGTGATGATTTACTGCACACTGTATTTACATTGTCTCATATTTATGAGCAAAGCAGCATTGTTTTTGAAAAAGGAAAATGTGCCTCTTCAGAAATATCCATTTCTTGTCAAGTAAAAGTATAGTAAAACTAATATTTAATCAGGCTCCTGCTGGGCTGTATGGTCATTTATCTCTGATAACAATATATATCACGGTTTAGCATGTATTCTGGATAATTAAATAAATAAATAGTCTATATGAAATAATGGTAAAGCCTATTTTTGTATACTGTGTACATTGAATACTTCAGACAAATGAAAATACTGGGTATTTCACATTTTAAAAACTTTAGTGCAAAACGCAGTTCGGACGCTGGTTTTTGAGTCGACATTCGACAAATCGACATTTGATAGGAACGATATAGAAAAATATATATGATAGACATTTTTATATCATTTTGGCCTTATGTATCGCCCAGCCCTACAGGTACAGGCTCCTTATGTGTGGATTGTTTCCTCAGTAAAATACCCTTTTATTGCAAATGAATGTGCTGTGGTGTCCATTTAAAAAAAAAAAATCTTAAGCCTGATAACTGAAGAACTCCACATAGCACAGAGATTTTTGTTAGCATCTACTGTATAATGTAGGCTTAGGATTCACAGCTGCTTCCTGTTGCAATGCTGTCATTTCTCCCTAAGATGGCAGAAGTTTGTTAAAAATGTCAGCAGATGCTTTTACTTTATCTTGCTTCTCATTTAATTAGGGTTTTAGGTTTCATAGCATCTCTGATTCTTGCAACAACAATAAAAAAAATCACAGATAGCATGCAGAGCAGTAATGACTCAGCTCTCAACTAAATCTCATCGTCCCTCCATGGTTTTTATATTACCAATATATTGGAAATTAAGATAATAAAAATGTTAAGCCAGCAATTGGCACACACAGATTGTGAAAGTCTTACATTTGTACAAAAAGCTGTGTATTTATATGATTACAAGCACGCTGCACTACTTGACTACAGAGCAAGACTGGCTGTCACTCATTTTAGCCCCCACAGAAAGGTAGTTTGGAGGTCTGCATGCTTTCTGCTGCCCTAAGTTACTACCAAAGACAACTTCATCCTCCATCCAATAATGAAACATGTCTATTACCTCAGAGACCAAAGTCCACACTCCAATACTGAAGACAGAAAGCAACACAAGTTCATGGGAACACAATATGTTCTTAAAGGGGTGATAGAATGATTATATAGGGTATTTTACACTATTCCTTAAGGTCTCCTAATAGGGTATGCAACATTGGTTGGGCTGAAAATTGCCCAAATGCTATTTTATTAGGCCTTTAACTACCCTGTGAATATGGCTCTATTTGGAACAAGAGCTTTTCTTCCAAATATGGTATGCTCATGAATATTTAGATGAGCTGCGCGCTGATTGGTTTGAGCGAACCACATAGAAACACATTGGAGACGAGACAGCAGGTCTCATATTTCAGACACTGCAAAGTTACACATTGTTTGTCAGGCTATTTCGTTATTAAATTCACTTCTGAGACTTTTTTAAGCGAGAAATCAACTATATAAAGCTCAAATATGGGCCGTTTTACGAAAATTGATGGCTAATTGCAAATTTGGTAAGACGTGTCGGACTTTAGCTAGGAGCTCCACACAGTCTGACGAGAAAGCAGCAACCTCCATACCCAGGGAAACGGTGACTTTCACTGGGCTACTGGAATACTCGGGGCTAGCCATAACTAGAGTAGCTATATTTACAGTTTGAATTTCGTCACGCTACTTATATAACATCTACCCCAAGGTCTTATAAAGCTAACAATGGTGTCCAATTTCAATTTAATGAATTTTTGTGAAAAGAGGAGGCTAGCTAGCTCTCATTGATAGAGCTCCATCCAGCCGCAGGCTCTATCAATGAGACTCGCGGACAAGAGGCGTTTATTTCCCCGATCGTTTGTTTAAATAACTCAACACATTATAATTACACACATTATAAGATTAATTGGAACCTGTGGTAAGAGATTGCTGGCGTAACAAGCTCGCTGACCGCGCTCTCACTCACACACACCGGCCATTTAGCAGGAAGAGGGGAGCTGCAGGCCCTGGAGCTCCGTCAGGGCAGCGGCGTTTGGTAGTCCATTAATCCAAAAAACGGTGACTTTGCGCGGGTATGGAGTGCCGTGGGCTGCCAGCCGTGATGGAGCTCCATCTACCTCACAGCAGGCCGGGGTCTGTGAAGGAAGGCAGGCCGGGCGGTGAGGCAGCAACACAGGCAGCACTGGCCGCTGAACTCCGACACACAGTCGGACAAAATTTGCAATTAGACATAAATTTTCGTAAAACGGCCCATATTTGACCTCTACATAGTTGATTTCTCACTTAAAAAAGTCTCAGAAGTGAATTTAGTGGTAAAATAGCAGATGAACAATGTATACAATTTCTGAGATCTGCGCGACCTATTCAGAAGACTACCTGACCTCAGATCAGTGGTGTAGCCTGTGTAAATGTTTGGGCATGACAAAGATAGAGACTAGAGCCAAATGAGGAGGAGCCGCCGAGCTGACGTCAACTAGGCGGCTCATTGAGATTTGCCCGTTTTCAGAGGCAGTTTCACATTGTGAGATTTGCAGAGGAAAGAGGTGTCAATGGGATTTTGAGGTTCTATGTATGTCTTAGTTACCCACTAAACTGTCATTATTCAACTATGACAAGGTAAAATCGGTTTTGCATTCTATCACCCCTTTAAAGCTCTAATAGCCTTGCCAAGGACTCACTCATTGGCTGTTATACATCTCATCCTCATCACCTCCCTACAACAACAGCTCTAACCAAACAGTATACTAGATCCAACTGTGTAAACATTTTTTAGTTGGCCCTGATCCTGTCACATCCCATTAGGCTACGTTTCGAGAAAGTGCCTTATAACAAGTTGTCTCTGTGTGAAGTTCAGAAACCTCAGAGGTATCATGCTGAGACATCATAAAGTCACCATCAGTGGGTCATCAGATCGACATGAGCTACCAACAGGAGTCTCCTCTTGTGCTCATAAAGGATGAATGAGCGTCTCCTGCATGAGGTTTCCCAGCATGTTGGAGGGACATCTGAGATTAAAAATCAGTCACAGACGAGTCAGAATACTGATGATGGCTAGTGGTGGAGGAAGTATTCAGATCCTTTACTGGAGTAAAAGTACTAATACCACACTGTAAAAATGCTCCATTACAAGTCATATGCATTGAAAATGTGACATAAGTAACAGTATAATCAGAGAAATGTACTTAAAGTATTAAAAGTAAAAATATTACACTAAATACAGAAACATTACCATTTTGACTGTTATACTATTATATATCATTAGATTATTATTACTGATGTATTAATGTATTTTACTGTTGCAGCTGCTCAGGGTGATGCTAGTTTTAAGTAATTTATATAGAAATGCCAAATAATTATCATTTATTTTAACAGATTAATCTCCAGATTGTTTCACGAAAAATCGACTGATTCAAAACCAAGCAGGGAGAGATGCCATCACAATTACCAAGAACCCAACGTGACACTTTCACTTTGTTCAATCAATAGTACAAACCTCAAAATAATAAGAATAAAAAAATAAGAATAACAATAACAAATGAATATAACAAATACAACTAAAATTACTTTTAAGCAGCAAATCCTCACATTTGAGGAGCCGGAGCCATGAAATGCATTTCTGTATGAAAAAAGATTTCAACAAATGATCAAAATAGTTGCAAATTAATTTTCTGTCAATCTGTAATCAGTTATTGACTAATAGTTTCAGCTCTACCTGCTGTTGGATAGTATTGTTATGGTTTTGGTGTTTTATCTTATTTTGGTTGTCTGTTTCTGTTCTATATTTTGCTTAGTTTCTTGTTTTATTTTGATAGTCTGGTTTTCTGTCTTGTTTTGTCTGGTTTTACCATTCTCTTAATACATCCATGGGTTTTACTCATAGACTGTGTATAAGAATGGACCAACAGATCCCGTTGCTCTGGACGGAGACCAGTGAAGGCCGTTAGAAGCACTTTTCCGGTGAGCGCTGAGCGTTACTGCGCAGCCTCGACGTAAATGTGCCGTGAGCAACGTGTCTGAAAGTCTTCTGGTAGCTGTGCCAAGAGAAATCTCAATCATTCCCAATCTTGCAGAGACGGAGAGCGTAGGTATATGTAAGGAGAAACATAGGCACAGGCTAATTATTGATCACTAAAATGATAGTTAACATTAGTAATTACACTTAAACAGCTAATGTGAGCCAAAACTGCCTGCGCACTTCTCCTGTACTATACGGTAATTCGTCTACTATGCGACAGTAAGTCGCGTGGTTATGACACAATCGTTAGCCTATTTTTACAAAAACGTCTGCTACGGAGCCATAACGTGAGGTACAAGGTAATGGAGCCTTTTATACATTGTCGTGTTTCTTTAGAAATAAACAATGGACAAATAGAGTCTTTAAACTCTTCAGATGTAAAGTTATTCTCTGTCAAAGTGACGTCAAAATGAATGGCAGTCAATGGGATGCTAACGGGGGGTGATCGCTTTGTAGCATTAAAATGGCGCCATAGGAGGTTCGCGGTCCGAGGAGAAGCTTACCCCCTTGGTTTTACTCAAGCCCCCAGGAAGAGCGCCATGTCTAAAAGCCACCATGGGCTTAGCGGATAGGGGTGGTACTGCACCCCATGGCCCAGAAAGACTTTTCACATAGACTTTGCATGGCGAAAGAAACGTCTATATTTCAGCGGATCATTTGTTTCGGGGTATATCAACTTACCAGCCCGAACAATTAAAGGGTCCTTGTTTAAAACGTCACGTTTTTAACATTTTTAACATTCACTAGTAGCGAATCCAGAATTATTAAATTAGGCATGATGAACGCGCATAGTGGACGCGAGCAGAGCCGCGGGACTGCGCCCGCCCGCTCACATGACTGTTCTCCCGAGGTCATGTAGCTAGCTGTAATAATGGATATAGCTAATGGTTGTATTTCACCATGTGTTCTATTAATACATCCATGGTATTATCTTATGAAGTTATGATACATCCGAGGGATGTATGTATGCTGTAAAGCCAGTTAGCTACGTGGATGTAACGTCATTAGCATTTCCCAAACTGGCGGGCTATCGGCTAGCTAGCTAGTTGCTAACATCAGGGGTAGCTAGCATGGCTGTATTAAGATCTATAGCTACATAGCTAGCTATATGCCTACATAACGTTACTACAGACATAGTGATTACATCGCCTTGGTTCTCTCTTATGATACATCCGAGGGCCGTATGCTGTAAAGCTTGTAACGTGGATGAGAGCTGAAGCCATGGATGAGCTTTGTTCACGAAACTGCAGGCTAACTGCTAGCGCTAGTTAGTAGCTAGCTAGCTAGCTAGCTAGTAGCACGACATAATTATTAAATCTCCTTGGTTGTCTAGCTAAATACATCTATCATTTATTTAACTAAGCATGTAAACGATTGGGAACAACGAAAACACAATGTTTAACGTTGAATTAAAGTGAATATTTTAGACAATGAAAACTGCGAGTTCATGAGTTCGCCACTTGTGAGAGGCACGAGAGATAAGCTCATGAACGAGCATGTTGCTACCGGTTGCTAAGACAACACAAACAAATTGTTGCTAGTGCGCGTGTCCATCGTGACGTCATGGGCCAACAATGCAGAAGATCCGAGCTCCATGTTTGCTTGATGCACTTTTGAGCACTCTCATTGGAATGTATCCAGATCTCTTAATACATCCATGGTTTTACTTCATATCTTGTGTTTTCCCGCCTTTTTTGATTGTTCTGCCCAGCCCTAATGTGTTTCACCTGTTTCCCAGCCCTTGTGTCACCTGTCTTGTGTTACCTCGTTACCCTGTGTATTTAGTCTTTGTGTTTTCCCTTGTCCTTTGTCAGATCATTGTTTGTAGCATGTCCCTACGTCAGTGTGCTGTGTGTTTCCCTGCCTGTTCTCTGTGCATTTTCTCGGTTCCTGTTCATCTTGTTTTCTGGCTTACTTTTTCCCGGTGGGTTCCCAGTTTTTTGGGGGGGGTTTTTCTACTGTTTGCTGCTCCAAGCTACCTGGAATATGGATCCTGCATCCTCCATGACTGATGAACTTTACGAGGTAATTTGTGACCTAATTGAGCTTAAAACCATGTGGAAGGAAGCTGACAGTGATTACCAGAAGGAGGCTATTTTGTCATTTGCCCGTGTTAGGGTGTCAGAAAAGCCCTGGCTTAGTGACTCAATTCCTGACTGGGTTAAAAGATTCATTTCCACTCCAGCTCATCCACCTGCTAGCAGTTTGACTTCGGAGTTTTTGTCACCCAGCCTTCCCCTTTGCCTGCTTCGCCCAGTACAGCAACTAGCAGCTCCCTTGACCTCCTGTCTGTCAGCTCAGCAGCTGCCGGTTCTGCAGATACCCCCGACTGCAAGCAATCCTTTGAGGGAACTCGCCTAGCCATATTCCCTGGGAACCATGGAGGCCGGAGACGGGGAACAAGACAACATGGCTCCCGACGCCATGCCCTGCTTCACCCTCTCTTCAGTCCAGAGTCCTTGCTGTCCAGCGGCCTCGAGTCCGTGCTGTCCAGCGAGCCAGAGCCTGAGCTGACCAGTGTTCCAGAGCTGACCGGTGTTACCAGTGTTCCAGAGCTGACCAGACGCCCAGTCCCTCCGCTGACGTGCAGCCGCCCAGAACCTCCGCTGACGTGCAGCCGCCCAGAATCTCCGCTGACGTGCACCCGCCTTCTGCGTCGACCGACCTCCCAGAGTCTGCGTCGACCGACCCCCCCCCCCCCCCCCAGAGTCTGTGTCGACCGACCTCCCAGAGTCTGCGTCGACCGACCCCCCCCCAGAGTCTGCGTCGACCTACCCCCCCCCCAAGAGTCTGCGTCGACCACTCGCGTGTTCGCTGACAGGCAAACCAGTGACTATGCCAGTCTCCAGCGCCCCAGAGACTGCCCCTGAGGCTTTTCCGGTCTCCGGCGCCCCAGAGACTGCCCCTGAGGCCGCAGCACCTTGGTGCCCAGGTCCCTCTGTCCCCAGCCCCCTAGGCCCCACTGTCCTCAGTTCCCTTGCCCCGTTGACTCTTGTTCCTCCATTCACCCTCCGGGGTTGCTTTTCTTTTTGTTGTTAACCCTCTGGTCCCCTACCACCCTCCCTGGATTGACTCTTTCGCCTTGGTTGCTTTTGGACATCTGGGATCTGTCCCTTGGGGGGGGGGTACTGTTATGGTTTTGGTGTTTTATCTTATTTTGGTAGTCTGTTTCTGTTCTGTATTTTGCTTAGTTTCCTGTTTTAGTTTCCTGGCTTTCTGTCTTGTCTTGTTTTACTTCATGCCTTGTGTTTTCCCGCCTTTTTTGATTGTTCTGCCCAGCCCTTGTGTCACCTGTCTCGTGTTACCTCGTTACCCTTAGTATTTAGTCTTTGTGTTTTCCCTTGTCCTTTGTCAGATCATTGTTTGTAGCATGTCCCTGCGTCAGTGTGCTGTGTGTTTCCCTGCCTGTTCTCTGTGTATTTTCTTGGTTCCTGTTCATCTTGTTTCCTCGTTTTTTTGACCTGCCGTTTTTGTGGACACCTTCTGTTTTTTCATGGATTTTTGTTAAAATAAAGACTCAAGCTCAGTACTTCGCCTGTCATCTCTGCAATTGGGTTCAACCTTCTCCACCACCCTTAACAAGTAGCCTAGAAATCTAGACGCACCCTAGTGGCCGCAAATTTATTTTGCAGCCAGGGGGGGTCTAGGCACTCTCCGTTGGCTTGCGAGCTGGAAAAACCAAACAACTGTTTATCCCGCCCCTCGGATTGAGCAATGGTGAGTTCCCAGACCCAACATCTTGATGTGGGTCTGGCTTGTCAGACTAGCTGGATAGGTTAGTCTATAACAAAGCATCCTATTTTATAAACTGTAGAGTAACTAAAGCTGTCAAATAAATGTAATTGAGTTTTAAAAAAAAAAGTATAATTCTCTCTAAATTGTAGTGGAGTAGAAGTATAAAGTGGCATGGAAAGAAAACTTGGGAAGGTAAAGCCAGTGAGATGCCCCAGCTTCCTACACATGACCTCACCTGCTCTACGGGGACTCCAGGACTAAAGGAGCACAAGAATGGATTGTTTTAGTTCAGTGATGTCTTAGATTATAGTCAGTTGTAATGTTTCTTGAAAGCAGAGGGGGGCGGACTCCATCCATCTTCGTCCGCTTATCCGGTCTCGGGTTGCGGGGGTAGCAGCTCCAGCAGGGGACCGCAAACTTCCCTTTCCCGAGCCACATTAACCAGCTCCGACTGGGGGATCCCGAGGCGTTCCCAGGCCAGGTTGGAGATATAATCCCTCCACCTAGTCCTGGGTCTTCCCCGAGGCCTCCTCCCAGCTGGACGTGCCTGGAACACCTCCCTAGGGAGGCGCCCAGGGGGCATCCTTACCAGAACCCGAACCACCTCAACTGGCTCCTTTCGACGCGAAGGAGCAGCGGTTCTACTCCGAGCTCCTCACGGATGATTGAGCTTCTCACTCTATCTCTAAGGGAGACACCAGCCACCCTCCTGAGGAAACCCATTTTGGCCGCTTGTACCCTGGATCTCGTTCTTTCGGTCATGACCCAGCCTTCATGACCATAGGTGAGGGTAGGAACGAAAACTGACCGGTAGATCGAGAGCTTTGCCTTCTGGCTCAGCTCTCTTTTCGTCACAACGGTGTGATAAATTGAATGTAATACCGCACCCGCTGCGCCGATTCTCCGACCAATCTCACGCTCCATTGTCCCCTCACTCGCGAACAAGACTCCAAGGTACTTGAACTCCTTCACTTGGGGTAAGGACTCATTCCCTACCTGGAGTAGGCACTCCATCGGTTTCCTGCTGAGAACCATGGCCTCCAATTTAGAGGTGCTGATCCTCATCCCAGCCGCTTCACACTCGGCTGCGAACCAATCCAGTGAGTGCTGAAGGTCACAGGCCGATGATGCCATCAGGACCACATCATCTGCAAAAAGCAGCGATGAGATCCCCAGCCCACCGAACTGCAACCCCTCTTCACCCCGACTACACCTCGATATCCTGTCCATAAATACTACAAACAGGATTGGTGACAAAGCGCAGCCCTGGCGGAGGCCAACTCTCACCTGATACGAGTCCGACTTACTGCCGAGAACCCGGACACAGCTCTCGCTTTGGTCGTACAGAGATTGGATGGCCCTGAGAAGGGACCCCCTCACCCCATACTCCCGCAGTACCTCCCACAGTATCTCCCAGGGGACCCGGTCATACGCCTTCTCCAGATCCACAAAGCACATGTAGACCGGTTGGGCATACTCCCAGGCTCCCTCCAGGATCCTTGCTAGAGTAAAGATCTGGTCCGTTGTTCCACGACCAGGACGGAATCCGCATTGTTCCTCTTCAACCTGAGGTTCGACTATCGACCGAACCCTCCTTTCCAGCACCTTGGAGTAGACTTTACCAGGGAGGCTGAGAAGTGTGATACCCCTATAATTGGCACATACCCTCTGGTCCCCCTTTTTGAAAAGGGGAACCACCACCCCGGTCTGCCACTCCTTAGGCACCGTCCCAGACTTCCACGCAATGTTGAAGAGGCGTGTCAACCAAGACAACCCCTCCACACCCAGAGCTTTAAGCATTTCTGGACGGATCTCATCAATCCCTGGGGCTTTGCCACTGTGGAGTTGTTTAACTACCTCAGCAACTTCCACCAGGGAAATTGACGACAATCCCCCATCATCCTCCAGCTCTGCCTCTACCATAGAGGGCATATTAGTCGGATTTAGGAGTTCCTCAAAGTGCTCCTTCCACCGCCCTATTACCTCCTCAGTTGAGGTCAACAGCGTCCCATCCTTACTATACACAGCTTGGATGGTTCCCCGCTTCCCCCTCCTGAGGTGGCGAACGGTTTTCCAGAAGCACCTTGATGCCGACCCAAAGTCCTTCTCCATGTCTTCTCTGAACGTCTCCCACACCCGCTGCTTTGCCTCTTTCACGGCAGAGGCTGCAGCCCTTCGGTACCTTGCAACTGCCTCCGGAGTCCTCTGGGATAACATATCCCGGAAAGACTCCTTCTTCAGTCGGACGGCTTCCCTGACCACCGGTGTCCACCGCGGTGTTCGTGGGTTACCGCCCCTTGAGGCACCTAAGACCACAGTTCCTCGCCGCAGCTTCAGCAATGGAAACTTTGAACATTGTCCACTCGGGTTCAATGCCCCCAGCCTCCACAGGGATGCACGAAAAGTTCCGCCGGAGGTGTGAGTTGAAAGTCTGTCGGACAGGGGCTTCCTCCAGACGTTCCCAATTTACCCGCACTACCCGTTTGGGCTTACCAGGTCTGTCCAGAGTGCTCTTAAAAATGTGGTTGAATTGTAATCAGGAGAAGACAACATCCCAGATTGAATTTGCATTAAGATTCCTGCATATTTTACACAAGCCTGCTTTTTTCCCTTAAGCCCCAAATTCTATTTTAAGGCAGTGTACTTGTACTGCAAAAAACTGAAAACATGTTTATGACAAAATAAGAAGAAGAATTTGAGAGGAAAAATGCACTTACTTTTACACCATGAGATAATATGAAGCCCTGGCAGTGAGGCCAGGAAATGAGAGGAAATGGTGTGTCGCATAGCCCCATAGCATCACAGCAGGATATTTCGGGTAAAGTATGGGATTCCTCACACACGCCATTACTTCAAAGTGGAAATCATGCTGCTACGTGCAAGGCCAAGCCCTTTTACCAGGAGTAAAACTGAATGAGGGGACTATTGCAATTCACTTAACTCTCCCTTCAAGTTACTGTTTCCATTAAGGGTGATGATCTGATTAACACCGACTCTGCTTACCTTACATGGGTCTGATAGATTACAATTTTACCTGCAGAAAGAATTGCTGCTGGGCAAGGTATATAGCATCTTGCCAACAAAATCCACCCAGGATCACAGTGTGTGTTGGATGTTTTTTTCTTTTCTCCTAGTGTTGTAAGGAATATGAGGAGGATCCTGCTGTGTAATGTATTGCTCTTTTCCAGCAAGAGTTCTCAATACATTATTCAGCTGTTACTGGGGACTAGAATTTGGTTTCCCTCAAGACCCACATATAAAAACGTTAATGCACATGACAGGCTAGCACACCAAGCTTTTGTTCTAGGTGTTGAAGCACTTAATCACTAATTGTCTCCAGATTCACTGGTAGTAAGAAAGGAAACTCCCTTACTCTTTGAATAGGACAGCAACAGGATCTGTTCATAATTTCTTTGTGATCTGAGTCTGGATGTTACAACAAATGTATTGTTAAAGTTTTGACTTTCGACCCTAATGTGAGTGTGATGACAGTCATACACTAATGGATGAATGGTTTAAGAAATACAGCATATTCTGTCCACCCCCATTTGGTCATTTAAACCCTTAAAGTAATAACTATCTATGAGGTAGCACAATAGTGATTGGTCTGCCAAATAGGGAAGCTAACGCAACAGACTTGCTCTTCATTCTAGTCACTGCTTGCATGTATTTATGTCAAATTAGCTCTTCCACAGTAATTGTGCTACTTTATATAAATTATTTTGCAGATTAAGTTATAACCTTATGAAATATTGTGCAAAACTACCAACAACAGATAACATTGTTCAAATTAGCTTTACCTAAACCAATTGCAACATTAAAATGCTGCTTTCATATTAATTCATCAGTGATAATTATGGGGTCATTCTGCTGCCTGATGAGTACTTTTAAAACCTTAAAGGAATAGGATTTTCTCTGATGCCTGAGTTGAAAGGCTGCTCTGTTGCTCATTGGTTTTGCCTCCAGGAAAGTCTTCGTTTTCAGCTGTGTCAAGTTGATACATTTGGTTTAACTTTGTCGTCCTCTTCTTTAGACCGGTGCACTCAAGATTTGATGCTTCACTGGGGTGAGGACTCCTGCATCATGGATGAATGTTTCTCTAAACCTCAAAAACCCAACCTTGTGGAAAATGCATTAGCAATATTTTCTAACCCACCTTACCCTGCTAAAAGCAAGATGAGAAAAATCGCCCCCAAAGAATTTAAAAACTGAGAAAATACTGTGTTCTTCGTTCACCGTGGAGACATGCGAGAAAAACTGAATTTTCTTCAAGATTTCAGGTAACACAGGGTTAGTAATTGACAAATCAAATCAACCTTTAAATGGATTCTGCTGCTGGTACTTGTGTCCTTCTACCTAAGTTATGACATGCAGGACATTTGCTTGTATGAAATATTTTAATGTAAAGTATTGCTACTTTCAATTAAGAAAATGATCTCCACACTTCTTCAACAACTGCAAGTACTTGGTTGTTGGTATCTGTGCAGTCATAGGCAACCTTAACATGTATGTGGCTTTTCAGCACCCAGTGAACCCAATCACCACCAATCTTTACTGAATAGAAAATCAACCTAAAATGATTGTAACATGGGGCATTTTTTCTCATCTTGCTTTGGGTAAGGTGGGTTAGAAAATATTGCTTACATGCAAATGCATTTTCCACAAGGTTGGGTTTTGGAGGTTTAGAGAAACATTTATCCATGATGCAAAAGGAGTCCTCACCCCAGTGAAGCATCACAGAAGCATCACATCTTGTCTTGACTGTACTGGTCTGACGAAGAGAGCGACAAAGTTAAACCAAATGTATCAACTTGACAACAAAGACTTTCCTGGAGGCAAAACCAATGAGCGCACTTTCAACTCAGAGATAACCTCATTTAATTTCCACTTTAACGTGTCAAAATGCTGAATCAGTTGTTAGCTTCTGTGTGGGAGACGCTCCAGCTCAGAGCTCAGTATAGGTGATGTCAGAAGACCAGCGCTGGGATTAAAAATAAGAAAACCACTGTTTTTTTGCACTTTGGAGCAGTTTCTCTCAGTCCCTCTTTCCCACACTGTCGCAGAGAGTTGGAACGATGAAGCTGAGCTGTGTCACACCCACACAGTAGCACAGGCTGTTATCTTTTCGCTCACAGTCTACTGCTATTTCTGTTGCCTCTGCCAGCGTTTTTTGTGAGGGGTTATACACACAGATATGGCAAAGTATGTGTTGGTGTGTCTTCTGAGGGGGTAAATACACAAGGATGAGCAGGAGTAAGAGGGATGGGACTGAGCACAGCAGTCACAAAACATCTCTGTTGACTGGAGAGAAGGACAGAAAAGAAGGATTTGGGCAGCAGAGGTAAAAGCTCCCAAACTCCAGCACAAAAAAATATTTTGAGGAATGGTGTTATTGTTTTGTGACTCTCATGATAGAACTCTAGACTTATTTTAGTCTTTCCCACAAACCATCATTAAAGTTTTCCACAATGTTCAGCCTCATACTGGAAACATCAAATTTCTGCATGTATCAAGATTTTGAGCACCACAAGGAACGACAGCAGCGTAGTGTACGGTCTAACACATTCATCACGTTCTTCACAAATCAAAATAGCTTCAATCAGGCAGCCTTGATTTCACCAGGAGAAATCAAGGCTATGTTTTTCTCTTCATAAAATTCAGCACTCTCTCTTTCTTTGTTACTATCTCATAATACCATAGGAGGGAGTCTCTGGTTTACACAGGCCCAGATCCAGCTGCTTGTGGATGACTCACAGGACAGTGCTTCCCTATGGGGGCTCCTACTGCTCTCCCTCGTTCTCCTTGTCCCCCTCACTGTCTTTCCTCGCTACACTCTGTCTCCCTCCTCTGTGCTCTCTCTAAGCTCCTTTACTCCTCGTTCTAGCCTCCCACCCTCTGTGTCTTCTCTCCACCTGCCAGCTTTTCTTCTCCTCCGATGCCCCTTTTGCTTATTTTTTAAGTCACCAATCGCCTTCCTCCCCTTCATCATCCCTTCTCTCTTATATATTCTCTTTTACTCGCTTCATCTTCTCCTTCTCCTCTAGCCACAGAGATTACAGCCCTGGAGTCACTGAAGAGGTAATCTAAGGTGTATAGTAAATACATGCAGAGGGCGCAGCAGAGAGAGTAGCTGTCAGTGTAGGAAGTATTATCTGAGCACTATGTGAAACTACCACCTACTTTCACTTATTTGAAATCTCCAAAGCCTTTTTACTGTTTGCCAGGGCTGGTTAAGCCGGGCATTGTGTGCACTTTTCAGCTTGTTGCTAAATGGCACGTATCAACCAGGGAATGGTTCTCACCGCTGAAATGGTTTATGTCAGGACTCAGAGATGTAACAGCCATTTAGGGGGGAGGATATTATAATTTTTATTTTTGCTGAAGGGAGGGTATTCTGTTTTTCTTTCCTCACAGTTATACCTCAATTCAACCTTCCCTTGTTAGATTTATTATATAAAAAAGAGATAAAAATAGTGACACCAAAAAGATGTTTGCCATGATATGACTGTTTACAGTTAATAGTTATGTCGATAATATCATATTATCAGTTCATCTGACAACAAGTCCTCCAGCTCAATTATTTTTAATTAAGAGGGTTAATAAGGGGGGGAGAGGGACCCTGATTTTTTAAATGTGAACCATTAGCTTTAGTTCCTCTCTCCATCCCAGTAATTTTCATGCAGTCCCTACATTTTTTAAATGTTTTTAAATTTTTTAAAAAACTTTTTAGAATACTTTATTTTGTGATTCTCCCCCCTTTTCCCCCAACAGAATTTTTAGCAATTCATAAATATTAAATAACTCATAGAGTGGAGACTTTGTAGTCTGAACAGTAACTAATACATCAGCCAAGAAAGGAAAATCATATCTTTATCCTATAAAAGCACGCAGTATCATATATTTTAATTTACTATTATAAGTATTACACTGACCTTCGCTCTTTCTCCCTCTATATGCATAAATAATGTATCATAAACAAGTTTATTTAAGGCAGCAATTAACAATTATTTTCATTATCAAGAGATAAATAGAGATAGAAAGAGATAGAGACGTTATTGTCATTGTAAAAAAAAACAACTAAAAAACATTCTGGTGCACTCAAGTACTGGGCTCAAATATATATAAATAAATAAATAATGTTCCCATTCATCATCCATCCATACTCACTCATAGTCACATTCATGCCAGCATATTTACCATACACTCATTGCCAATGTATGCAATTAAAATTCTATAAAAGTCCATTGCTGACAGTAAAGTGCATTGCATATAAATAAATAATTAAATTAATGCACATTAATGCTGACATGTATATGGGGGAGTGGGGGGGTATCTTAAGGGGTGAGGCTGAACAAAAGGTAGCACTGTACCCAGATGATCTGCTCCTTTCTCTCCCCAACCTCAGTTTATCACTTTCACAAGCCTTTGGGGTAATTTCAGGCTACAAAGTCAACTATGACAAAAGCGAGCTATTCCCTTTGAATGCAGCTGGGCACAACTTCCCATCACAAAAAGTGTCATTTAAAGTTGTTTCTAATAAATTCACATACCTAGGTATTCAAATTACAGATACCTTTGAAAACCTCTTTAGAGCAAACTTTGAACCTTTGCTTACTAGAACCAAACAAGTTCTAAAGCACTGGTCCCTACTTCCCCTATCTGTAGCTGAACGTGTTAACTCTATTAAAATGAATATTTTACCCACATTTTCTTATCTCTTTCAATGTCTACCAGTCTACTTAACAAAATTATTCTTCCGTAAACTAGATAGTTTGATATCAGAGTTCCTATGGCAGGGACGGTGTCGAAGACTTCGCAAAGCTTACTTAGAAAGACCAAAGTGTTATGGTGGTCTTGCTCTACCCAACTTCCAATACTACTATTGAGCTACTAATCTGCATGTGATGCACTACTGGCTGCAAGCCACCGATCCAGAACACACTGCTGCCTGGCTTAGTATTGAAGTGGCTTCCTGTAAACTGTCCTTTCTTCCGGCACTCTTATACTCTCCAGGAAACTCTCCTACTGTATGATACACAAAGAACATAGTGGTTGGGACTACTCTCAAAATCTGGAGGCAATTCAAACTTAATTTTCCCATTCTTCCTTCCTTGCTTCATGCCCCTATTAAACAAAACCATTCATTCCCCCCATCGTTGATGGGCAAGGCCTTCTCTGCATGGGCGCAAGCAGGTATCACTTCTTTCAGTGATTTGTACATAGAAGGAACCTTTGCTTCGTTTCAGCAGCTGACAGCAAAATGTTCCTTGAAAAAAAGCAATTTTTTCCAATATTTACAGATCCGTAGCTTTGTTCAATCTGAAATTCCTAATTTCCCCTCAAAACCACAAGATACACAACAAGACATATTTCTAAAGCCAGTTTTTAGAGAGAAGGGTTTCATTTCGTACATGTATGGTAGAATCTTTTCTGAATACAATCATTCCTTGTCTTCCATTAAGACACTCTGGGAACAGGATCTTGGAGTGTCTGATGAGGATATTTGGGAGAGAATCTTGTATCGTGTCCATTCCTCCTCTTTTTGTGCCAAACATGGACTAATACAATTTAAAATTCTCCATCACACTCACTGGAGCAAAGAGAAGCTCTCTAGGATTTACCCTCACATAAACCCCCTATGTGATCGATGCCAGCAGGCTCCAGCCTCCTTAATTCATATGTTTTTAACTTGTCCAACTCGCCATAATTTTTGGACTGAATATATATTCAATACCCTATCTACTATATTAAATGTGCCCTCTGACCATATCCCAGTAACTATCCTGTTTGGAGTGCTGCCCTCTACCCTAGTGGTGCCTAAATTCAAGGCTGACTTTAAAGCATTTGCCACCCTATTGGCTAGGAGATTGATCTTACTCAGATGGAAATCCTCCACTTCTCCCACAGTTTATCACTGGCTGAGAGATCTTTTGTCCTACTCCAAGCTAGAGAAGATGAGGGCTACATTACAAGGTTCCACCACTAAATTCTACAAAATATGGAATCCTTTTCTTGAACATCTGAAATCAATCCAGTTCCGCTCTGCCAATCTGTAATCTGTATTGTACACTTCTAGATGTGTGTAGTTTATGTGTGCTATAAGTAAGTGGAAATAACATTTAAAGTAATTCACAAAGGCCTCTTTTTGTTTGTTTTTGCTTTGTTTTGTTTCGTATTTTGTGTTTTTCTTTTCCATATGTGAGTCTTTAATTGTAATCTGTACTGTGTCTATAAGTGTGTGTGTGTGTGTGTGTGTGTGTGTGTGTGTGTGTGTGTGTGTGTGTGTGTGTGTGTGTGTGTGTGTGTATTCAAGTCCGAAAATATGACCCAGAATTTAAACAATGAGTTCCAATGAGTTATGCTTTTTGGGTCTTATGATTCTAATGTCATTTGTAAGACATTCTGTGCGTTGATATCGTCATTGTACACTATCAGCTTGAAAAGAAAACCAATAAAAATGATTTACAAAAAAAACAAACTGTTACATCCGCTTTTGTGCCTTCTTGACTGAGGCTGTGGTGTTTGTTGTCCATGAGAGGTCCTCTATAATGTGTGTGCCCAGGAATTTGAATTTAATTCAACTGATGATTATTTTCTTGATTAATTGGTCTACGAAAATGTCAGATCACAATGTAAAGTAGACATTTTGTCCAAACAGTCAGCACCCAAAGATATTCAGTTTACTATAAGAGAAGATTTTTTTTAAACAGCAAATATTCATATTTGAGAAGCTGGAGCCTAAAACTTTGTTGTCATTTTTGCTTAAATTTGACAATGAATCAATAATCACAATGATTGTGGACTAATATTGTTGATCGCCTAATTCATTAACCGACGACTGACAGATTCACCTAAATACTTTCTAGCATACTGTAGTTGAGGACTGGATTATTTACCTCTTCAGTTTTCTCCTGTTTTGTGCTGGCATGTAGAATCACATACAATACCCTAAATATCCCTGACATTTTCAAATTAATTGTTGTTTTTTTATCTGTAATGGGAAGGCATTTTTATGAAGAACAGGCTGTTCTAGCCTTTTTATATGATTCCAGCATCTAACAGTAAATAAGACTCAGTCTGCCAGGATGTAATGATATTCAAAATGTCGGACTCCCCTCTGAGAAGTCTCAGTTCTTCTCTATTTTGTATTTGTTCATGATGTCATTATTGTATGTGGTTAATGTGTTAATGTCACATTTCATCCCTTCAAGGCAGAAGACGTGATATTCATTGATGTGATGTAGGCAGCATCTCCACGTTGTCCTTAGTTTAAATGTAAAATGAAAAGGGTTAAAGAAATATCGCATGTTTGTGTTTCTTTTCAGAGAATCTCAACGATGATACATTACTATTATTTTCTATATGAACGGCAATCCCAGCTGACAAATCTCCAACACATTATCTCAGCAGTGGGTGGTAATGGGAAACCACCGACTGCTCAACTCTGGCTCCATTACAGTGCACTGGAAACTAACTCGTTCTTCTAAAATCAATCTTTATCGGTAGCCTAATGATGATTTATACTGTATAGCCACTACAACGGCGGCAGGTGAATCGTGGTGGTGAGCAGGCACGTGTAGACACCAAAACGGGCTAGAGCACCTGCCCTTTTTCTTCCTCGAGAGAAAGTGACCTTTTTTATTAATGAATATAGCCCATATATATATATATATATATATATATATATATATATATATATATATTCCTGTTTGCACACAGCTTCCCTGTCAAACAAACATATTTATTGAATTAAAAAATCAAAATATCAGATAGGGAGATGAGACTTTGTCGATCTCTCTCTCTCTCTCTCTCTCTCTCTCTCTCTCTCTCATGTCCTCGCGCCACAGACACACACACAAACACACACACACACACACACACACACACACACACAGAGAGGCAGGCAGAAAGGCAGCAGTCCCTTCCAGCTCAGAAAGTTTTTCTAGGCTTGTGTG
This sequence comes from Sander lucioperca, assembly GCF_008315115.2. NCBI lineage: Eukaryota > Metazoa > Chordata > Actinopteri > Perciformes > Percidae > Sander > Sander lucioperca. The sequence goes on along the minus strand of NC_050184.1, from coordinate 5,306,640 downwards.
GAGGTGAGTGGTGATGAACAAAAGACTAAGCAGCCAGTGCCTCGAGTTTACAGCTAATTAGCCAAAAGACAAAACAAATAGTTAACTTCTGTCTTGCTAACATACAGTACATGAGCATGAACTTAGACTCAGGTATATGCGAGGAAATCCACAGAGGTAGATTCTTACCCCCATGAGTTAACAGTCAAATACATTTTACCATTTTGAAAATTAAATGTTAAAGAAGAAGTTCAACATTTTGGGAAATACACTAATTTGCTTTCTTAACGAGTAAAAGACTGAAGCTGGGTTAGCTTAGCACAAAAATTGAGACTGGTTTTTCAGAATCTAATTTGGCTTATAAAATGTTGCCTGCCAGAACTTCAGAGTAATTGGTGTAATTAGTTCTTTGCAGAATTCTCTTGTGAATGATTTTTGCACATTATACATGTGAAATGTTACATGTAAGTAGGGTATAATTCTATGTCATTAGCTGTTGATTTTCTTCCTGGCTGCCAGTTGGTGGTTATTGTTCAGGCAGTAAGAGGGTGGGCAAGGGAGGTGTTGGCTCTATCTTAGGCTGGTAATTTAAAGCTCCAGCTGCTGTCTCCCTCTCCCCAGGTGGACAACTTGATTCGTCAGCAGTGCATCTCATTAGGGCGAGAAAAACACATTTCTAAAGGAGAAAACATTCTGCAAGAGAGACAGCGTTCATCGGTGATTGGACACCTCTGTCTGTCAGGGGGATAGATGTGTAGATACAAATCAACAAATCTTGTTGATTGTCGAAAAGCTGCAATAAAATCTCATGACAGCAGTTTTTCTAATGTTTTATCCCACACTGACAGTTGGATCCATCAAAATGTAGACAGCTGAGCCTAATGGGGGAATTTTACACACCAAAGTCTGTTTATGGAACAGTCCAAGATAATAAATGATTCAGTTATCTCCAATCAACAAACTAAATACAAATGTCCACTTTTAGATGTGGGTCCTTCTGTTTCATACTGTCACTTTAGACAGAAGAACACAAGACTATGCACCAAAGCTTCTCTGTTTTAAAGTGTCTGTTCATCTGACTTTTGTAGGAACACCAGAATACAGAGGTACAGGAGAATGGCAGATGCATAGCCCACTGTATATTAAATCTACTCTATGGTGCCACTTGTTCAGTGTGGCCCCCTCCCATAAACCTGCTATAGTTTACAGGTCGAGGGGAGTAGCCTACTACTGCATATTGTAGCCTATGTGGAAAAAAAGTTGTATGAAGCCTATTGTGGCTCCAGAATGAGCTGCGTGAAATCTGATAAATGTTTGAAGTTGAAGACTACAAGTTTGAAAATAAAAAAGAATCTGTTGGTGTGGAATTAGAAAGAGGTGATCATATCAGACCTCTGTAGCCTGCTTCTCATCTCTGCTTGATGCTAACAGATCAAGACTACATTAGCCGCTACTAGCCACACACTGGAATCTCAGACCAAACTGCATTATGGGTAATGTTTTAACAAGGAAGAAAAAGGCGTGGAATAAAAAAAGATATCTATGGTTCTGCTGCATCGATTTTAATACTTTATTAAACTGTCCATCATGAGTCCAACCTTGTTATAGGAGTGCAATACTAAATCGTTGGAGTAAAGTTAAGTGTTCAAAGTTACTGTTCTTACTCTCTTCATCTCATAGTGACCAAACACAAAAAAACATCTTGTATTCTGCCAAAGTTGTCAATATTTTATTAATCTTCAGTTAAGGCAATCCATTACAAAGCATTTCACAAACCACAGTATGACGACAATATCATGTCCAACACCTGGTTTGGAAATTATTCAGCATGCAAGTCAAAGATCAAGAGAGGTATGTAAACAACCTGGGATAAAACAGGAGTAGTGGCAAGAACTCATACAGTATGTGTCTCATAGGAACTGAATGGAAAGAAACCAGAGATGCAACATGCTAGAGGTGGCTGTTATCTCTAAATAACATCCCAAGTCACAAACAAAGCACATGGCAGATGCACTTATCAGGTGAAATGAAGGTAGACTATCAAACCTCCTGCCATTTTGGCACAAACATGCACATTGTCTAAAGAGGCCAACTTCAACAACTGAACACATTTTGGAATATTCTTTATACGGGGCTTATGTACATAATTAGAGTTCAGCCTCAAAGAAAATTTCAAAATGAAGAGATAATCAAAGCCATTTCCACTGAGAGAAAATAATTAATTGTATTGTTGGAGAGACATTTTTTAGACTGGAAAATATATCTCATAATAACTTAATGTTTCACAACTGCATATGTGTCATTACTGTGCTCATTTCATATGAAATTGTTTTCTTCTTTTACTACTGAGGGTTTGTTTTAATCCCCGTGGAGGAAATATAGCTTGTTATAATCTTAGTAAAACGGCCAAAGAAGCCTTCTTGTTTAGTATTAATTTGATGAAATATGTGCACACAACATACGACCCCAACTCCACTTTTTCATTTCATTTCTTTTCACAGACATTTGCAATCACACTCACAGTATATGAGCTGCATGCTGATGCCGACTTAACATGCCAGCCAAATGACATATGTATCCTAATTCATTTTCTGTGAGTAATTATTAACTTGTGATTGTTTTTTAAAGGAAATGTGACAATAACAAATCACTTTGAGAAGTAGGTTTGCTGCAAAGTAAATATATCAGATATATAAGTTAGTAATTCATAACACCTTAAAATATATTTCATAAGAAATGTATTCAATGTATATTCATGATTTCCTTTTGGCTTGAATGGCTTTCTGTAGAGGTATTCTGGTATTTATGTGTTATGTAACTAAATGGCCTCATTTAATTTCTGATGAACAAGTGAATTTGGCAGCAGATTAAATGCTGCTTTGTCTTCTGAGGGAGAAATGTCATTGCTTATAAAAAAAATTAAAAAAGAAGCCAAATATGGATCTGAGCCTGTGATAGGAGTTCACAGCCTCTGGACTTAATATTTGCAGTATCATCACAAATCTTCTGAGAGCACTAATGCAATGGGAGTAAGAGAACTTTATGCGGCTAACAAAGATCGTAAAGCAACATGAATTACGTAAACACATTTGCTCCCAACACAAAACAAAATATAACAACACCACTGAGAAATATGAGGTTCACATTCTCAGAGAACAAGACAACACTGTAAACATTAGTTATCCAGTGTCATTCCATGAAACTCTCTTAAAGTATGAAATAAGAAAAAATAAACTCACTTCGTAATGATCCCCATGAATGTTTACTTTTTCCTTGAGGCAATGTTAAGAGCCACAGTTGAGTTGTAAACAAGTCTTGACTTTGAATATTGTACAACAAGGCTCAGCGACACTGTTAACTCATTTTTTCAAAGATTATTAGTGAAGAGCTGTAAGTATAAAAAGTACAGGACACTGGTTGAGCAGCGTGTAATAGTCCTAATCTTGCAACAGTTGTATCGTCACCCACATTTTCTGTGTGTACATCTTAAACATGAGACCTGCTGCTGCTGGCAGAATAACACCTGGGTAACTGAATTTGGATATGTTTACATATAATAGGCACATTTGGATCGAGATATTGAGTGACTGACAGATAATAATGGAAATAATGGCCATTACTGGGCCAGAATGGCTGTAACTGTCTATAGCAATGTGTACAGTCACTAAAAATAAATGTGAACATATCTGGCTTGAACTAAATTATAAAAGAAATGTCAAATTGTATCTTAGGTAGTAAAATGGCATCACAATGTTTTGTTATAAAATGGGCCGTTGTGCATTAGTGTAAACAATGATATCTGGGAACAATAAAAACAATCCAATAACAAGACACTGAATGAATCAGAACAAAAAATAGTTTTCTCCAACAAAATAAAAACATTCAATGCCCAAATATCTCATTGCAAGATTTGTGATTGTTCAGTTTTCATTCCAGAAAAAAACAAATCAATTTAAGAAGAAAAAAAACAAAGTGGGTATTACATGACAACAGTCTTTCGAAAGTGTATTTGTAGAGTCCAAGGAAAATCCCAGACAATAAACTGTAACCACAACAAATGTAATGGAAAGAAACACAAACAGCGAGATGACGAATTAGATATGGCAGCATGACTTATAATTTACCTCTCTGCATACAAACAGTGAAAGCAAGTATGTTCCTTGAATTATTCATCTATTTTTCTGTAAACTTACTGTTTTATGATACAGTAAAAATAAATGAATAATTCAAGGAATGGGCCTTAGTGTATATATATATATATATATATATATATATATATATATATTAGTATAGTCATTTCCTTTCATCTGGTTTGAACTGATGCTAAAAACTTAATTAGGGGTCCTTTCATTTATTTTCTTTGCGATAATAGTTTTGAGCTTATTAACATTTTAACTTTGTGCTTTTCATTTTGACAGTAATGAGTGCATACTGTTAATATAAATATTAGATATATGTATAAGACGTGGTGCTGGAAAATCAGTATGGCAACAGCTTACAGCAGGTCCTCTACATAACGGCTTACAATCAAAAATGATCCATCAGTGAAAATGATTCATTAGCTGCTGAATAGGTCTTATCACATGCTTTTATATTACAGTGCTTATCAAAGTAGAAATGGGGATCTTTTTTATTACACTAGTCACAAAATATAAGATTGAAAACTACAGGGAAAATATGACTTTAATCCCCACCCTATTAATAAACTATTTCTGCAATAAATAAATAAATAAATAAATTAGTATACATATGATTTCCTAGTATAACACACACCAATTCCAAAAGGTATCACAAACATGATACACACTGGCACATTCTAGTATATTTATGCCTTCATACAGGCTCTCTCTACGGGTTTACTTGCTATCCATTACATCACCACTTTGACAGGTTTGACAGCGAACAACTAAAACCTCCTTCTACACCGGGCTCCCCTCAGTGCTCTCATCCTGAGAGAGAAAAAACTCCCTGATCATCAGCAGGTTCACCCAAAGCAGTTGTATTTCTCCAAAACAAAATGGAGTCTCATCTACTTTTTCGTTTAGCCAAAATAATATTTACGAAAGGGCCTTAAAAGCGTTTCCATTTCTTCCCAAAAGATGGTTGTGAAGGCTGGTTCCCCTCAACCACGACCCTGTCCCAACCCGACGCGGAGCTGTGTGTGGGGCTCAGACGGGGTTGGTCTGGGGTTGATCCCCAAACGAGTAAGCCGCTGGGACAGGGACAGGGTTAGGTTTAATGCCTCTGCTCTTCATGTAGGAGATCAGCTGGTCAGGGATCTCGGCCAGTACGTCTTTAGCCAGCCGCGCCATGCTCAGCACGTGGTTGCCAGTGCGGTCCATGTAGTCTCTGAATGGGACAAACTGTGAGAAATGTATGACTTTATGAAAAGAATGTATCATATGCAACAAGTCTAACAGGCTAAAGCCCTTCTGTAGCTGTAGCTCTAGTAGAAAACCTGAAGTGGAGGTGGCTTTGCTAGACTTTTGTCCCTGAATATCAGCAGATATTTGAGGCTTTCTTTAAGTTTCTTAATGTCGTCTTCACTCTCAACAATCTCTACTTGCATCAGAAACACAAGCTTTCCAAGCTGACTGATCACAGTTCTCGAGGTCGCCATGTGGCATGTCTGTACCTGCCATAAGTAGTTGATTTTGCGGAGGTACATACTATAGGGATACATGCATGAAGCTTTAAAGATAAGAGCATGTTAAATATTCCATGATAATGGTACTAGAGGAAAGACCAGGTCATTAAAACATCTATCTATCTAATATAAGAGTTTATCCTCTTTTGAGCATGAATGTGTTCTGCTAATTTTGCAAACACTTGCCAATAAGATTATGAGAATTCATGTTATTAATTAACATCTTTCAAGGCAATCTGGCCTGTAGCTCTTGAGATATCTTGCTTCGTAACTAGAAACAACCAACATCGACATCTATAAGCAATGCCACTAACAGGGAACCATGTAACCACTGTCTTTGGAAAATAAGCTGTGTCCTTCCCATGTCAAACTGAGAGTGAGCTAAAACATTAGAAAGGTCTCACCTGTACAATATCTCTCTCTGCCAACTTCCCCCGTGAGGAAATCCTGATGTCATCGCCATCCAGCTCAATCATGGCTGCAGAGAAAAGGTATTAAAAATAATCTCACATAAAAAAACAAAAATTCATACTGATGATGATGTACAATAATTGTTATGGTTGAGGGCAAGCCTAAAGAGTAAATTTGACTAAAACAAACCATCCCTGATGCAAACTGACCATAAACTGGTTTCCACTGTTTCTTTACACATTTGTTCCCTGAAGAACTTTAGTTACTGTTCTCACCATCAAACTCAGCTTGGCCAACTCCAACAATGATGATAGACATGGGGAGTTTGGCTGCCTGTCGTGAACAAGAAGAACAAACAGTCAGTCGGGGTTATATTTCCAGTTAATTCTATTTTTCTCCCACTACACTTCTCATTCTGCAAAGTCAGAATTAATCTGCAAGACCATTTCTCCAGAGAACAGAAACAATAATGGACAAGATAAAATAACACATTATGTTGCATAGTTTGGGTTATCCAGGGACTGAGAAAAAATATAAAATACATTATTCAACTTAGGGGCCCCAAGGTTTTTACAACAGCCAGCCTATAACATAATATTTTAGCAAACTTCTATACAGTGTACACATTTTACAGGCTGCTTTTACAATGTGGAATTCCAAATGAGTTAAAGTGCAGTAAAACAGTAAGGGTAACATGTAAAAACATGAATAAAGTCAAACGCTTTATTAAAAAAACATCGTCCTGCACACTTACTGTACATCACTTAGTTTAACATGATCTATTCATGATCTTTGCATGTAGAAGTGTTTCAATCAGGGTCAGAACAGAAAGGCCACATGTCCTGCCTGTGTATCTAAACTTAAACATAAATAAAAATATGTAAGGTTTATCTTCCAAACAGTTTGTAGTACAGGTTTCCCTCACTGCATGAATCTAAACAACAGTCCTGATGTGGAGAATGTGAACGCTCTGGCATGAATGAATGATGTATGCTTGGTGGTAGAAATGCATTTACAGGGGTAAAAGTAGGTCAGCTTTCCTGGAAAAACCTCCTGAGGGGAGAGGCCTGTCACAGATAGGAGTAAGTAGACTGAGAAGGACCATCCTCTCCATGTTCTCTATCATTATTCTCCCTCCATATCCTTTACCCATTTTATCTTTCCCTCCAGCAGGCTCATTCCTCATGACCTTTTGCTCTCAATACATCCATTCGGTTTGCCCATTTCCAGCAGCAGAAGACCACACACGCATATACCTATAAATATCTGTATCCAGTGCTGAATTATTTAGTCTACACCATTTGTTACTTTGCTTTTACTGTAAAGTCACTCAGGGGATCTCACTCCACCGATCTGTCTGAACACATTCTCCTCTCACTGCACAGAACCACTACCCTGGAAATCCAGAGTTCTCGCGAGAGCACAATTTGAATTTGCTCAGCGAGTCACTCTGGCAATGAGTAATGATGCTCATTACCCATGCCCTTGGAGCCGAGCTGCACCAATCACATCGGTGTATCTGATATAAGTTGGGCCAAGTCGAGTTCGGCCATTTTCATTACTCATAGATTTCCAGGCTACAGAACCACAACAAATATACCAAGACTTGAAGCAAATATTGTTGTTTCAGTATAATACACTGTTGTGCCCCATCGGTGTGTGTATTTTACTTCATATAATCCAATTTCCCCATTAATTTCCTCTTAAAGTCACAGTGAGGTGGGAGTTACAGCGTGTTTATTTTTTGTGACGTGACATATTTCAGAATGAAACTTATACGTGGAAATATAAACCAGCTGAAATCCAACTATCATATTGCTCAGCTAGTTACCTACAAGCTCATGGTCAAGTGTGGCTTTATATGACGATATCACATTTGATTTGATCAAGTTAAAGATGAGTCATTAAAAATATTTTTACGAGAAAAGAGATGGATTTTGATATAAAGAATACTCAAAAATGTGAGATGTATCTGTTTTATATTAAACTGGTGATGGGTTGTTTTTAGAAATCTCAACTTTTACATTTTCATAAACCATGTTTTTTTTTTGTACTCAATGTCACTCAAACTGTTTTTGATTTATTCATTTTAAGAATTGCTTTTATCTATTTTTGCAAACAAACTCATACATTTAGCATGTAAAAAGAGATACATGAACAACTACCATAGGGATAAAGAACTAGAACTTGGAAAATGTATTTTTCATTTCAGCGCATTTTTTAGTAACTTTAAGTTTGGCAAATCATTTAATCAGTTTGTTCCAACTCTTTATTGAAGCACAATGTTTACCCTGAGTCAAACATTCAAACCCTAAACTCCATGTTTTCTATAGCTGGCTTCTATGTCTCATGCATGATTGATTTCTGCAAAATCAAGATACATATATACATTAACATATCCGGTGTCTTTATAAACTCTTGGTTCTTAGGGTTTGAACAAAGTTTGGCTCTCCTGCAAGAGTTTGTAATGAATGTGGTGTTGAAGAGGTCAATGGTGAGAGAAGTGTGATGTGAAAAGAGAAGTTTTAAGATGGACATTTCATTTTAAAAAACAGACATCTAAACATGCTGGCTTGATTAGGAATTTGGTAAAATAAGAAATAAAATGTGTACAACATAATTACATTCAGTAGCAGAGTATCTCTTCTTGTAGCATTTTTACATAACATGCAGGTTATTTTTTAGTTCAGTAAGTGTCCAAAGTCGGCCAGAAAGGTGAAACATTTACTTTGTTGATTCAGAGTGGTTCTTTAAGTGTCTCTGAAATTTAAAATATTCATGGGTTTTATGAAGTTACTGGTTGAGTCAGCCTTCTATCCAGACAACAAACTGACACCTGGAGACATAATCCAATACCTGGGCACAAATTCATTTATATTTAAGCCTACCAGGTCAGAGAGAGACCCTTTTTGTATAATTTAAAATCCTGAAATGAAATTTGGAGCTTAAAGGAAAAACATCAAAGATGGCCCCAGAGGCTGTCCTGTTAGATGTGTGAACACATTAGTCACTGAAGACTAAGCTGTGCTGGTTTAGTTCGGCCAGTACAGTTTGAACAGCAGCAGTACCTGCAACATTACCAACAGATATCTGCTATGTGCAAATATACACCACAGCATCAGAGAGCACAAATAAGAAACCAAAAGTGCAGATATGAGCGTGTCACGTAACTCTTTTATTATGATTCATCTCTCCGGGGCAAACGTTACATGCCAAGTGAGGCAGGTCAGTCAGTCCTTTGCTCTGTGGGCAGAGGAAAGTGTAGCCAGGTCCAAACTGAGAGGCGAGAGGTGGTAGCAAGACACAGCAGGTTCCGAGTAGTGCAGAGCAGCAGACAAGATCTTAAAAGGAAGGTGTGGCTGTTCGAATGGTTTGATTAACAGTCGCAAATTCCCTTTAAACCCAGTCTGCTGGGGGTCAGAGCAACGTGTTGCTGTGCCTCAGATGGTGTGCTGAGTAATAAAGTGAACCTGTGGACCAGAAAGTAAACCTCAGCTGAGGCCCTCAGCTTCATGAGGGTCTCAATAAAAAGGAAAAATATTGGACAAACAGAGAACCCGAGCACAGGGGGTGAGACAAGTGGAGCAGAAAACATCCCATAAATCCTCAAATCTAGTGCTACTGGCTTATACACCCTTCAAAGTAAGAGAGAGCCTGAGAGAAATGCCACAGCAAGCTAAAAGCACCTGCAATGCCAATGCAGGGGGAGAGAGAGAGAGAGAGAGAGAGAGAGAGAGAGAGAGAGAGAGAGAGAGAGAAGAGAAAGAGAAAGAGAAAGAGAAAGAGAAAGAGAAAGAGAAAGAGAAAGAGAAAGAGAAGTGAACGTCCTCCAGGTAGTGTTAGAGCAGCACTTACATTCACTATGGCCTCCTTGGTCTGAGCCATGTCTGATATGACGCCATCAGTGATGATGAGCAGCACAAAGTACTGAGACCCGTCCTGCACTGCTGCTGCATAACTAAAACAGAGAAATAATCAGCACAAAGTGGTTTAAGACAGTACCACAGACACCATGTTAAGGTAAAGCAACATTTCAAACAGATGCAGATATGTCCATGAATTTACATAAAACTCTGAGATTGGTTTAAACAACCACAGAGAAAGTCTAGAGCAGCAACGTCTGTGTCTGAGATTAAAAACATTAAAAAACTTGTTTTTAACATGGTTTTCAGAAAGAATGTTGCCCCCCGCCCACCATATGACACAAAAGCTTAATATAGACATGTAAAGAAGTGAAATATGTTGTATAGCTCTTCATGTCTCAGAGGTCTATCCAGACACAGCACAGTGAGTGTGGCCTAGTTTCAGTCGCCCATCGCTGGCTGCTCTATGAATAATTTATTAAACTGTTTATGCAAGTGCTGCAGTCTTATTCTTTTAGAGCATTATTGATTGCCTAGCACTGGATTGACCACACATGATGAGCAAGACGGGGGAAAAACATGACAGATCATTGTGAGACAGGTGAGAGGTCAGCCCTTACACTCGCTTTCAAATTGGTAAATTTGACTTTGATGAGTTGGCATTTTAATCAAAGCGCTTGACCAGTCAGTGACAAGGCCAAGAGCGATGACTGGTGTTGAGGAGATTAAAGAGACCTTTGTCTTCCACAGCTGCCAAACAGCCATGTGGGCCACACTCACCTCATTTGACCACATTAGCAGAGTAATAACTGCAGCAATAAACACAATATTGTATTATAGAGTCTATATTTTTAAGATTACTCCATAGATGAGAACGTAGAACATTAAACATATTAACAATTTAACATCATACTGTACATCTAGTATACAGCATGTATTTTGCATCAACACCATTATCCATTTAAGAGCATTCTGCCTGTGCCTCATGTAAAACAGTGAATGTATAAACTTCAAACCCCTTCTACCAAAAACAATTGTATGTTCTGCTCAACATCTAATGTTAAGATCTGTTTCTGGCCATGTAAAAGAGTCATTTTAATCTTTTCATCAATGGTTTACTGGATGACCTATTTCACTTGTTCTGAATAGTTGAGGCACTGCAACCGCTTTGTGAAGAATTTTATTCGAGTTTAACTGCACTGTAGAAATTGTATTTATTTTAAGTCTGCGATTGCTTTCAACAGAGACTCTTCAAATAATGTGACATTTTTAATTAGGCATAAAATCCTTCTAAGAGTTTTATTTATGAATCATGTTGTATTACTTAAGTGTTTATTAATGTATTTGTCAAACACAAATGTGTACACCCGTGCCTTATTATAGTTTCACTACTGTTTAAACAAACCATGTGGTGCAGCCCACCACCACACTAGACGTCCAAAAAGCAATGTAGCATCTGCACTCTAATATGTCTGGTCCTGCATATACTCGATTACCATTTCTATTCATCTCAGCTTGGAAGCCGATTGTTTATTTTCCCTTCATTAGTTCTGCTCAATTCATAGAGAAACCATAATTCACTGTCTTAATACCTCTGACGGCATTTCTACCCGCTTAGGATTATTTACAATTTGACTTTCAAAGAAAGGACGACTGTGCTCTGTGATGTTCACTGGGACAGTGCTTGTACCTTGCCACATGATTAACAACAGGAGCAAAGTTGGTGGGTCCATATAGCTGAACTGTCTTAAGGCTTTGATGGTAAGCTTCGAGAATCCCCTCCATGCCGTTACAGTACGGGTTCTCAATGTTGCCATTCTGAGAAAAACAAAAACAAAACATGAACGGTACAGAAACCACAATTGTAGTCAGAATGGAATTGACTTTACAATTAATAGTTAATGTAAACAATAATTAGTGTTTCATTATTATCACAATGTGTCTGGGAGTAAAGTTGAAGAGTAACTTAATGTTAATGTCAGGCTGAAAAGAGTGTTTTACTTTCCTCTCAGGTTGAAAGTTTCATACAGTATTTGTCTGTCGCACCTCTGACCACAACCAGCAGTGATGTCACAGTGTACCGAGTACTCTGGCTTGTTTACAATATTCTCAAATAAAAATAAAAAAAATTAAAGCTGCAAGCAGTGATGACGGGCCCTTGCTCCTTGCCAAGGGGGTACTAGCAGACGCAATATCACATGTAGACCACGCATTCTAAATTTCATGTAAATCGGATTAACTTTTGCCAAGATACAACCGTTCCTGTTTCGACACCCACCTACAGGAACTTGGTCCTCCATAACTTGCGCACTGTTTTAGCTATCAAAAATCTTTTGATAACTTTTTGTCATGAGGGTCCTCTGAGTCTATATGCAAGTTTTCGTGCCGATCGGACTCACGCCTGAGGAGCAGTTAGACAAAGTAGGTTTCCCATATATCGATATTTTGCCGATTATTGAAAAAAATTAAAACGGCGCCATCTAATGACCGATTGCCGCCAAGTTTGGCACAGATGCTAAACCGGCCATGAGGAACAATGTGTTCAAGTTTTGTTAATGGCACAAAGACCCCGAAAAACTCTGGACTTCTAGGCTGGATACAAAACCTTCTGTAAGGGCTAGGAAGACAACAAAGACATCAGCAGAACGGGGCAGCTGTTCGCTTTTAGCTCCAAAAGACTGTATGTTTCTACTAGTTATAATTATAAAGTTATTAAGTTATGAATCAGAAGTGACATTTGGCGTCGTATATGACCTATATGCTCGACCTCAGAAGGGGTAAAAGGGCCCAAACTGGTCTACGTTGACTATAGCACCCCCTAATGGCCGATCTTTACCAAATTTGGTACAGAGCCTCAGAGCGGCATGCCGAACAAGCATCACAAGTTTCGTGTTGATAGCATTTAGTCTGTCAGAGATATTGCAATTGCAAATTTCCCATTTAAATGCATTGAGTTGGGGCGGCCTCTAGCTCACCCAGTAAGAGCGTTCGCCCCATGTTGGCTGAGTCCTGCAGCTGCCTGGGTTCGAATCCGACCTGCGGCCCTTTGCTGCGTGTCATCCCCCATCTCTCTCCCCCTTTCATGTCTATACGCTGTCACTATAATAAAGGGAAAAGCTCCAAAAGTAATCTTTAAATGCATTGAGTTATTGGCCAAAACAAATAAACGTTGATTATAGCGCTCCCTAATGGCCGATCTTTGGCAGATTTGGTAGAGAGCATTGAAGTGGGATGTTGAACAATGATCTCAAGTTCTTTGCTGATAACATTTAATTTGGCCGAGATATGATATGATATGTGTGTGGTAACTAGCTAGGAAAATTTGTTTGGTCGTCAAATCGGCATACTTTAACGTAGCAAAATTCTTTTGATAACTTTTGGTCAGGTCCATCTGGACATGCTGTACCAGGTTTCGTGCAGATCGGTTGCATGGCCAACAAGTTCAAAAAAGTTGGTTTTGCCCATTGCACGATATTGCGAAAAAACTTCTTAGCGGAAATATTCAGGGCCTGTATCATGTGATTCAGCTTAATTCAAGGAACACGTCGATGTAAGGCTTTCTAATGTGCAATGTGTAATGTGGGAGTTTTAGGCAAAAACACATTTGACGTCAGTATAGCACCACCTAGTGGTCCACATGTGTCATTTTTGGTAGGTGAGGTCCAAGACCCATTGTACATCTACCCCGTAAAATTAAAGTTGTTCACATTAGTGTAAGTGGTGAATCCAAATGTGGGTCCCATAGGCCACACCCACTTTGATCAATCAGTATCCCACTGTAGGGGTGGCCTCAGGAGTGGCCCTAGATGGTACCCATCAAATTTTGAAAAAATCGGATGAGCTATTCATGAGATATAAACTTTATGTACTTGTAGCGCCCCCTAGTGGCCAATTTTCGTAAAATGTGTGGGGCACCTCCAGAGGGTCATGGCAAACAAGAATCTTAAGTTTTGCGTTGATAGCATTTATTTTGGTTGAGATATGGCAAAGTTGGTGTTTTCATACTTAGCTACATACATTTGTTTGTGCGTAATATGCGCAATTTTTATCCTATAAAAATTCTTTGGATAACTTTTTGTCAGGTCCATCTGGAGATGCTACCTGCCAAGTTTCGTGCAGATCAGTCACACGGTCTAGGAGGAGTTCGGCAAAGTAGGTTTTCGATAAATCGCGATTTTTCACGCATAAAAATCTAGGCAGAAATGGGCGTGGCCTATATCAGGAGATTCAGCTGGATCCAGGGAACGTGAAAATATATGGTTTTTAAATGTGCGATGTACGGTTTGGGAGTTATAGGGCCGTTTTTTTTTCTGCAATAGCGCCACCTAGTGGTGGATATTTTTTTTAATCTTTGCAATTTTCACTAGTTGTGACATGTGTGCAAATTTTTGTGAGTTTTCGTGCATTCTAACCCCCTCAAAAATGTGACGAAGGACTCGGAAAAATAATAATCTGACCAAAAACAATAGGGTCCTTGCAGTTTCACTGCTCGGGCCCTAATTATATGAATCTGGGACATGTTTAGCCTAGCAAAGCACTAAGAATGGATATATCAACTACTGTATATTCTGCTTTGTAGCGTTTTCTGATGTGTCAAAGTCAGGGAGTCTTTATTATCCCCGAGGGGCAATTCGTTGTGCAGCAATAGAATGTAACATAAACAACACATAGGCTATACAAACAACAGACACCATCAATAAAGGACAAAAATAAATACATACTACACAGAAGTCCACATTTCACATTGAATTATTAACAAAGCCTACAGCAGCAGGAACAAAAGAGTTTTTGTGTCTGTTTGTCTGTGTTTATGAATGTCTAGTTATTATACCCTTCAGAGTGAACTCAGATTATGCCACATTGGTGCTTACTAATTGCGAGAAAACTACCATCATGCATTGCGCAGATGTGGAAAAAACACAAATATAGATGACTGCCAGAAGAAAGAAATGACCAGAGGTCTTCGTGAGTGTTTGTGATTTTGTCATCTAACACAATAGAGATAGTGAGTGAATGAATGAGTGTGTCATGTGAGTGAAAACTGTCTAAATCCAGATGGAAGCAGCTAGCCTCCTTTAAACAACAACCCCAAAGGTGGCTTATTTACACATATTTGTTGTTAGCTGAAAAGTTTGTTAGTCAAAACATTTTCAAAAATACATCCAACATCCATTTTCTATTTCTAAATGTGTTAAAGCTGTTAAATGCGTCATCAGATATTAAGGAAACATGCTAAGTTGAAACACTATCTTTTCTGACAACAATGTTAATGCCAATATTTTCTCCTTTTGAAATTTCCATTCCGTGACGGAATTTCTGTTTGTGTTTTGGCCTGTGTGTTGTTACCCAGTTTGACAACCAGGCCGGGTTGCCAGATATACCTGTAAAAACGTAAACTCAGCGCGTTACAGCTGTAACGTTAGTACAGCAATGAAAGCAGCAAACAAACAAACAGGATCAACAGAGATAGATTCTACCCGACCTAAAAAAAAAGGCATGTTTCTAACAGTTGCGTGACCAGAGACAAACCCTGGGTAAATATTGGAGATGTATTTGAAAGATGGAGAGAGCTTAAAGCCCAAAAGGACGCCGAGTTGGCTAATTGAACAGGTAAGCATTAGCTTCAGGCTAATTTATCACGGCTACAAGGGACGGGCATTTTATTTAATTTCAACATTTGTGTACTCACATTGAATTATATAGATAGAGTACTAGTATTTTGAATTTGTACTGCAGTAACTATTTTAAACACTAGCTGTCAGTATTACATATTGCACCTTTAAGTACAAAACAAACAGGGTGTAAATACGACAGCTTTAACTTTATAGAAACTTAGACTGCTTTCAATCAAAGCTAAGCTAGGCTAAACACACTTCTGGGTTTCTGTACTGGAAAAAAGGTGCAACAGTGATGCAGCAGCTAGGTGTGTTCTCAATCACAACACACCACACCACACCCAACTGTGATCAGGTTCATCCGACTTATATCTTATTACTTTGCAATTTTCATTGCAACCCACAGAGAGTCTGTGTAGTAGTACTTCTCTGCCATAAAAGATGGAGCAGTGTGGAGTTACTCTTTAAGGGCTGAAACATTTTGAAAACTGTCTGTCTTTGCTCCCACAGATGTGCTTGTCAAACCTTGCTTCAACGGTTACAGTAGCTTCCTTAGCAACAAGGCACATTTCTAACCGAAAATATATAATAAAAATATTTCACCCAGGAATCCCACTTTACTTTTAAACTCACTTACAAGACTAAAGGATAAAAGAATGAGGCTTCAATTATATGGTGGGATGAATCTTAATTGGCAAATTTTAATAGAAAGATGATGCAGACGTTACCCAGTAGGCAGACTCCTCATTAGGCTGTACTATGCAGCAGCCAGAGAACATTAGCTGGCAGAGACAAGCCAAATTGATTTAAGAATCCTTCAGCCTTACAGAACCTAATTTGCACTATAAAAGGTAAACGAAATTCACTCTGAATTATGCATGTCAGAGGTGTAGCAGCCTTCATCTCAAAATCCACACATCCATAATGCACGTTATCCATACATGTTGGAGAGAGCATAAAAATGCAAACAAGTGCTCACAGTCAAAGATAAGCTCCACTGGGAGGGCCAAATTCATTTTCACACATAGAGTCTGATTCACTTTATTAACAATTCTGATGCTGAATTACAACCCGAGTGTCTGAAATAACCCCAAAGTTTACTCACCAGAGGGAACTCGTGGGAGACCCTCCCATCAGGGGGCAGCTTAGCACCGAATCCCAGGGCAGGGAACATCTTATCACTGTCGTAGTCCTGGATGATCTCTCCCACGGCCTTCAGGGCCATGGCATAGGCATTCATCTGGTATGGGTTCATGTAGTGCAGTGACGTGGACTGGGATGGATTTCCTTCCAAGACAAGAGAAGTCAGAGTCAGTGATGCAAACCATTAGACTGAGGCCGAACTGACAGCTGCAACAGGAGCAACATGAGAGACCCGAGGCTAAATTGGATGTTTTGAATGAGAGGAGGGGCTCAATGTGACTATCTGGTTTATTAGCAATACTGGAATTCAATGTTTATATTATGTCCTTGACTTAATTTTTATCGTGCAAACACTTTAATAAAAAGAAAGTGTAACAAGTAAGAATATTACAAGCAAGGAGAAAACTCCAGCCTCCTCTTTGATTAATGGAAAACGCCATAGTGATACATCAGATGATAAATGGAAGCACAACAGGATGATGGGAGTTAAAACACTCACCGTTTGATGCAGTGAAATCAATGGCCACTGTGAAGTGAATCTGAGTCCTGAAACAGATGAATGGGGGAAAGAATGCTGTTAACAATAAGAGAGGCAGGAAAACTCAGCGCTGCAGTTTAATGAGGCTCTCCCTGGTTTTACTGTGCCTTCTGCTCTACTTCTAATCTGACAAAACCACAAACACATCTCACAAAAACCTAGCAAAACTATTAAAGGCAGAGTAATTTCACAAATGGCCACAGAATGAGCTGCCGCGGCTGGCTACATGATTTGACTAAACATCACACTGAGGAAAGATATGGTTATTAACACGGCAAACAGATGTAAAAAGAAAATAATCCCAATTCCTTACTAGCTGTTTTTGACTATAAACGTGTTTGTTCAAGATACATGAACATTTACACAATCATGTATACTGTGCACTATAACCACATCATAATCTTTATTATCATTGTAATCACGTTATTGTCTTTGTTCTATGCGGTTGCTATTTTATGGTCAATGGAAAAGTTGAGGTCTTCCATTCACTGCATCAATCTAAAAAAAAAGCAGCCTCACAAAATGTCCAAAGAGTACTGGATATTTTTTATTCATGAACCCGTAATGATAGCCAACACCTTGAAAAGAAACTACACATGGCTGAACTAGTCTCTGCTGGATTTGCCCATGAGACAAACGGAGAGAGAAAGGGAAGGGGAGCTTAGATCACGTGTACTCTTTCATTGTGATTAACACTGATTGTCTTTCCTGACTTCACCTCCATTCAGAAATTCCTACATGTGCAGTATCGCCGATAATGGCACCTTCTTCCTGAGGCGACTCTGACCCCAGCTCATTAATCAGCATTGAGCTGGACCGCTCAGCTGACAAAGGAGAATTGTTACAATGGCATGCTGCTTTAAATTTAAAAGTCTCTGCTGAGTTCTGTGGTTAGTTTTGAATGTTTGGCTAGAAAAGCAAGTTGGTGAGTTAGTGTTAACTTAGCGTGCAGGACTGTAGAAATGCTCACACGGGAACTGTCAGTCAAACTGCCTATTACAGTCGGTCATCAGAGCTTAGCCTGGAAGTTCATCCTCAGACAGTAGCTGCTACACTCTGCGGAAAGTGGGAGCAGCCTACAACATGGTCCAATACTTTTTTTGACAAGTGTCACATTTATAGCATTAATATCCTAAACCCATTTACAACGCACAATCCTTAAAATATAAAAATATACTGTATATAAAAATGAACAAAGAGTTTAACAAGAAAACATACATAAACGCACAAAACAAACACTAAACAGTTAGAGTTTGGGTTGTCTCCGTCCTACTATCTATTCATCTATCCTACTCTGTATAGTAGTTTTTCATGAAGATTCACTGGATAAACAGGTTCAGAAATCAGGCCATTTTTAGTAATGTCACTTTCTATTAGAGAAAAGTACAGAGAAACAAAAGGCCAACATACCATGGACACCTGCAGTCTGTCTATCTGTGGGTTGATGCAGGACGAGTTAAATCTCCCATCACACGTTGACTGGCTTGGCTTTCACCAATTGTTTTTCTGGAATTGCTTTTCTTTATTTCACTTGTGACGCGCAGTGGGGATTTGTTTAAGAGATGAGCACACAAATTATTTCGAAACTAAAAAATCAATATGGATTGAGGCTGACTGATGCTGCACTGTTTCTAGGTCTAGAATCAGTGACAGATGGTTGATCTAGGGTTACTATTTTTATCCATGCAATCCTCAAATCTATAGTCCTTGAGAGTGGATGATTCTTCTTTAAGTAATGTATCGCTCTTAGGACTAATTAATGCACCATCATCTGTTCCTACATTTGATCAGGAGTTCAGAAATCTGAGCCTTTAATTGGCCTCTCAAAACCTGATTAAGGACAAATCCTTCAGAACAGGCAGTCCAATAATTCCCTATAGGTTTCACTCTGTCCTTCATATCATCACTAACTCGCTCAGCATCTCCTCTTCTCTCGGTTTAGTCCTCGGCTAAAATGACAGCTCCTCAACCATATGTGTATCACCTTGAATCACAGCAATGGTTTAAAATAGGTACAAACGTATCTGTGTCATATTGACTTTCCCCTTTCAGTTAGACAAACACCATATGGCAGGAATCTTTGTAATGTGAAATCCCTACAGTCTTTGCAATCTGGGACGGATGGATGTAATGAAAACAGTGTGACAAAGAATGCAGCTAGGACACAGTCTCATCAGTATGTGCTGTAAATTGGCCAACCCAGACTACATCAATGAGAAGATAGGCACAGGGATTTTCTTGTGTAATGAAATGCAGGCAAATTAACACAAGGGAGGAGGTTTGGTTTCACAAGTGGCGGCACATGTAATATTTTTAATATATATAGTATAAAGGATAGTAGAGATATGTATACCACTGTATGCACTAACATTACTTAAAGTCCTTTTAAGTTTCTTTGATGGAGACCTGATACTTTCTGAGCCTCAATTTTACTACCAAAGCACTGAGCTTCACTGCCTTTTCTTAAATTAAAATAAAGATTAACTGATTTTTTTTTAACGTACAAAACTAACACAGAGTGTAAAGACGTTCTCCTCGGCCTGAGCAAAGTCTGCAGGTATTATTTTCAAGGCTGCATACAGCCCCAACAACCACCAGCAATTAGGTAGGGCGGCCTGTATGTAGCCTGAGAGGCAAAACACAGGACAAAAAAGGTACCCTGCTGCTGCTCGTTAAAGGGAAAATTCAGTCATTTTCAACCTTATCTCTATCTATTTGAACCAGATATGGTGTGAAAAAAGCATGTCATTATTTCCAATGTTTTCCGTGTCTCTGGTGTTCAGCCGGCTGCAGCTGCAAAATCTGCTTTACTTCGGTCCTCTTATGACGTGACAAGAGGATGAACTTCCCTTCTCTCTTCGCTTGTATTGCAAAATAGCTGCGCTTCCATCAGCAAGAGGATGTTATGGACAAGATTTTTTTAAAGTGTACATTTTACAATGTTTTGACTACCTTAGATATTTAGCCAAAAGAAGAGGCCAAGGGAGGCTGCAGCTGGAGCAGGGAGGATATGGCTGGCGGAGGCCACGGGAAGAGAACAAACACCGACTGCCTGGTGGTGCCTTTGCGTTTGTGCATGTGTACTTGGACAAAGATGTGACCTTTTTCAGAGACAACCAAGGCCTGCAGGGCGATTTTAGGGTGTTTTTTGTCTGCCTCCGAAGAAAGAATGAGATGCCAACAAGTACTGTTTACCGGCCAGCTGCTTAACAAGAAGCCACAGGGGAAATACAGCGCGTAGAGCCGACTACATATACCATCAGTACTGATTGGACATCCACATTAAAGATGTAATAACTGAGGAGGACTCAGAGGAAAATATCCAAATGTTTAGCGACCCAGATCTCCCATTTGGACTATGGTGACTGGACAGTAAGACAACAATGGGTTACACTTTACTTGAAGGTATCTACATAAGAGTGACATGACACTGTCATGAACGTGTCATAAACATTATAAACAAGTCATAAACGTTTATGACATAACGCTTCTGTCATTAAGTGTCATTCGGTTTTTGTCATGACAAGTTAGGGTTAGGGTTAGGGTTCATGTGTCATCTTATGTAGATACCTTCAAGTAAAGTTGTTACCCAACAATGTTCAGAGAGATTTTAGTAAGAAATCAAACTGAAACTATAAAAGTGAGGGGGACATATGCCCCATCCCTAATGGAAATTATGCATTTGGATATTTAGTATGTGGCTGTAAAACAATAAAAAACAAAGGGTCAGGGAGGTCTAGAGTGGAGATTGTCATGACAGTTTCCAGATGCAGCGATTCCCCTGACAAATATGAACACAACTGTGCCTCTACTTTAGACTGGGTAAACCCAGCCCAATCTGCCTGCGATTTGATTTCGCCCTGTAGCTCAGGCTGGAAACCTGTACATTTTTCTATCCTGCTTCCGTTACATATCTGCGGGGACCAATCACAAACTGGCTTATCCACCTGGCGCGCTATTGGCGGGTTTAACACGATGACGATAGCTTTTTGTTTACATTATACATGGCGGCCACTTAAGTGCAGCGACCCGTTGATGCTGCTGTCGCTGCTGTTTTAAAAGATTTCAAAGGCAAATTTTCTCTGAAAACAGAACAAAAACTTGCCCTGGAGCAATTCCTACAAAAGAAGGATGTGTTTGCCTTACTACTGAGCGGCTTTGGTAAAAGCCTAATTTACCAGCTAGCCCCGCTGGTGGCCAAAAGAATGGAGCTCAGCTCAAACCCCGTTGTTGCAAAGTACGTCGGATCGTTGGTCTGAGTGGTTGAAGGACTATCCAATTGCGTACAGCGTCATTTGAACTATGCCCGTTGATCACGCCTCTTGTGCAGTAGATTGAGCTTGGTCTGGTGATAGCCAGACTACCTCTGCTTCCCTGTTATCTCAAAACTGAACTGTGCCATATATACATTTAAAGTGAAGTGCCAATGTTCCCCTGTAAACAGGACCAACCAAGGCACTATCTCAGAATGAAACACCAATCTTTTAACATCAAAACAGATAACAGATAACAAACCACTATGCAAGCAGTCAAATATAAAGTGGCAGAAGAATGACAGCCAAGAAATATCTATTTTCAAGAAACAGTGAACACAAAAGGGCAGTAAAGACGAAGAAAAGAAAATGGTGTACTCCTGTAACAATACCACTCTGCAGTCGACCACAAAGCAAACCTTAATGAAATGGAGAAACAAAAACGCATCACTTTCTACCATTTCAGGGCAACAAGATATTTTGGGATGAAACTATTAAACCTTAATAAGATCTCCACACAACAGAGACTCCACGCAAGCAATGGCACGGCCGATCTCACTGCAGATTTGATTTAAAAAGAAAAATTTGAACATGCAATGAAAATAATTTAAATCTTTCATTAGCCTCTCAGAATCAGAGCAGCATGTGGCTTTTGGACTTTAATTACCTCTGTTTGGCTATATATCTGCCCCAATTGAACATTAATGAAACTGTATGAGTCAGGATGTAATGGTGTGTCTGGAGAAGAAATTGCTTTTTTACCCTCCGCTTCAGAAAATCATCTGAAATGCATCATGTTACTTATCACCTGTTAGAAAGGGAGCAGTAAAGCAAACACTTGTGAAAGGAGAACCCAATAGAGGAAAAGATCAGATGTATTTTCTTTTTCTCAGATGTATACAGGCTGATGCAGGATTTTGATCATATTTCTCATCATCTCTCTGAATGGCAGGGTTGGCAGACATTCAGGTTCAGCTTCTTTTTTTTTTTTTTTTTTTACAGTTGCTTGTTATACATTTGCATGATTTGAAAAAAAAGTAATCTTTCACCCAGTTACAGTAGTACAGATGCCAAACCAAAACAAAGTGATCCATTGGACAAACACTGACTGTGCCAGAACCCATAAATTGCTAATTTTGTTCTTGCAGAACAGAATTCATTCTGAGTCTGACTCAAAACATTTAGCAACTTGTTTTTTTCTAGAAACTTTCATACTGCACATCAATTTCCAATTGAAGTATGATTTTAAGTAAGATTTTCCGAAAATGTGTAAGATTAGGACGTAACAAAAGGATTCATTATAGTAAAAAAAAATGCTTTTATGTTAGTGATTTGTTGGAATATGTGTTTGCTCAGGTAGCTAAGATCTCCTTTTTCTATCTTGCTGATGTGAGCTGCTTATTTCCCCGAACACCATCTAGCCATTTAAAACACCAAACAACTTATAATGAGAAGATACATACAGTACATTTAATCTTCATTGGCCCACTGCATGTTTGGCCGTCCCAGTGGGGCAAATCCTTTTGTTTTTAATGAGCTTTTGTGAGTTTTTCTCATCCACATTTGAAGGGCTAAAGTTGTGGGGCTGTGGTTTATTTTCATAATGTGGGTGTTTTGAAGTCCTTTGAGACAGAAACAGTTATTAAGGGTTATACAAATAAACCTGTCTGACCTATCTTGGTGAATGTTCAGTGGAGAATAGGCTATAAAGGTTAATGCAATTTTAAAGTTGCCTGAAGGTTTTCCAGATTAAGTGACCAAAACAGCATTCACCTTTCCTGAACTCTCTTCAGTTAAACACTGGAAGTCTGTCATTTCCTTTTCCATGGCTACAGTTAATCTGGATCCCATCATGGATAAGCAGCAGCACTCATTGTTTCATCCCTCCACTGCTAGCACTAGTAATCTTGTTTATTTTCTTTATCAGTCTGTCATGCAATCTGCTCCAAGCAGAGGATCTGTTAGATGCTTTTATTTAGCTTTTCTTACTTGACAAATCAGGTTATTTATGACTGTGAAAATTTGTTGTAGTACACTTTTATATTTGCGGTTGTGTCACAAATATCTTACATTAGCTACCATAGCACATATAGATTATGAAGATCTATTGGATAACAGCAGTACACAAATAATATCTTAAAATATTTTGGCTTGTATATCTAAAATATTCACACGTTCTAGCGAGCTGCTGGCTCATAGACATCAAAGGAAAGAAGGGAAAGCAGACATTCACAAATCAAATGCAATCTATATATTTGGAATTAAATGGATCAATGTTTCAGTAGTAAAAACAAGTAGTCTAATAATATGAGTTAATATAATACCAGGGATAACTGAAACAAGTTCAAGACTTTTTCTGCATCCTACGTAACTGTCATGTTTTTGATGGTATCTTCCAGGCAATTCTTATCTCTGCTGCTCCTTACGAGACTTCTAATATACAAGGACTTCCTTTGATGACTGCACTATTCAAAGAAAACATTAGGGAGAAAAAAAACAGAAGGAAAAGAGGCTGCAGCGAGTCTTTCATGATGATTTAAAAGACCTCAAGAGAAAATATCAGAACACAGATGCTGGAGCGAAGTATTTTTTGGATTTATTTTATATTCAAATTGCCATTAGTGTTTTTTAAAGTAATAGTCTTTGTCATCAGCCCCTCTCCCAAACATGACACTAAAACCTGAGGAGCTTTTAATATCACAACATGTAACAAAAAGATGGAGTACCACTCTACATAATGCGTCACTGGGTCACATTAATTATTGGAGTAATCTCTCTCGAATTTGAAACAGTTGCATGTAAAGATTACCACTTTTCATTTAACATGATGGATACAAAGCTGTTTCAAACTTCAAACTGATGGTTTTATTACGAGTTCAATTCCAATCTGATTTTAGAGTACTGACATTAAGTAACACATGCTGTCCAACAGATTTAGGTGAAAGTAACAAGTGTGCTGCATTGGAAAGTAGCTGCATTTATGTTTCTTCTAAAAAATAATCACAATTAGAGCTCAATCAGATTCCTGTCAACACAATCAGAATAAAATGGCTATCAGTAGGATGTAGGTTGAACATTTTAGAACCATGAAATAGATGATCCATGTTCTTCCTGCACATGTTTACCCACTTGGGTTAAGTCCACGTTGTTCTCCTGGGAAGAGCCTTTCTCAACCATCTATGAATACACAATGTTTATTAGTTTACTATTGAATAGAAGGCGAGCCAGCAGTAGTATATTCTAACTACTTATTCCTGAATTTCCCCTCGGGGGATCAATAAAGGCTCATCTCATCTCATTTACTTCAATGGAAATGCATAGCAGGTAACTAACAATTGTTCTTAGCATTTGAAACAGGTCAATCTTTACGTTTTCTTTTGCTGGAGTGCTCGATTTAATGTATTGCGCATACAATATTACAGTAAAGCAATCTTTTGTCAGCTATGTGTGAAGACATCTGCCAGAAATTTGGGCAATATTTTTGGTGGTGAACATCTTTGACCTCCAGGTTAGTGGCAGCGTCTTTCTCCCCATATTTAAGAAACAGGGTTTTGCCATCTGAGGAAAAGCATTCTACACTACTCTTTCTGTTGTGATATTTTTCTTTAGATTAAATTTGAGTTTTGTAAATATTTATCGGCTCTGAAAAATCAGTTTGTATATGAAAGCAAAATCCAATAAAATGGTACAATGTGGTCTTGAATCATTTGCAGACCATTTTTTTGTTTATCTTATTTCAGGGTCTCATTTGGGACAGACTGATTACAGATATTTATTATTCCACCAAATCCCTTATATCCCACACATTTGTTAAGAGTAAGTTATCGCTCACTTCTGTCTATGAGCTTCCTTTTTCCCAAATGTCATGCAGAAATATGTCTGCATCCAATCAAAGCAAGAACAATAGTGGGAATACAGTAGTGTACATGGCCCAGTATCAGCAAATCCCAGAGCTCACATTTAGAACTTGGTTAAGTGTTTATCTGCGGTTTTGTGACTATGAAATTATATAAAGGTACACCAACAAAAAGACAAGCAACCCCATTAACTGAAGTATGAATCTAAATGCTTTACATTAAGATTTGGACCTACATTGTATAAGTCCTTTTGTTTTCCTTCTCCCTCCATTGTATTACTTTACAGCATCTTAAAGACCAACTAAATCAGAGGTGAACATGTAGTAAGGATAAAAAACACTATTACTTTGAGTGCATGTATGTGTGTCCATTTGCGTGATCTGGAAAGAGACCAACAGGACAGATCTGGGACACTCAGTCATCAACAGCAAAGCAGCAGAAAATTAAAACCAGGGCAGCCACTGATCCACTGAGAAACATTTCCATATGTGACAGGTTGTTCGCCTTTAATTAAGCTCTCAGATCTTCTCCATATTTTACCATAGTCATTCATATTCATTCACACTATGGGCCCTATTTTAATGATCTAGGGGCATGTACGAATCCACTTTTGCTAGTTTTACGGTGGAAAAAATGGTCCGTGCATCAGGCGCATGGTTCAAAAGTACGGTGGCCGACAGGGGCAAACGCCCTGCAACTTAAGAAAACACACGCAAATAGACAAAACACAAGCACATTAAGAAAACAACTTCATTAATTTGACAACACATGCACAGCATTCAGCAAACGCACTGCAAATAGCACGCAAACCCCGAAAAAAGAAGCGATGCAAAAAGAAAAACAACTTCATTAATTTGACAAGACATGCGCAGCATTCAGCAAACGCACTGCAAATATCACAACACAACCAAATACATAAACGCACTGCAAATACACACAACACAACCAAATACATAAACGCACTGCAAATATGAAACGATGCAAAAAGAAAAGCACACCAACCCAGAAAACAAATGCAACAAAAAAACGCTGCATCCAGATTACACAACGGAAGTTCTCCAGGCCTCTAGAGGGAGCAGCTAAGTGGAACAGCTGGATTTTCGACCTCACGGGGAGAGAGAGAGAGAGAGAGAGAGAGAGAGAGAGAGAGAGAGAGAGAGAGAGAGAGAGAGAGAGAGAGAGAGAGAGAGAGAAACTGCATAGACTGCATAGACTGTAAATATTAAATCTATGTTTGAGATCTGTTTTCTCTCGTTTGGTGGGTGTGTCTCAGCTCAGGTCACAGGTGATACTCAATCAGCAGAGACGTGTCTGTAAACTCGTGGTGATAAAACATTTAAAACTGCATCAGTGTTTAACGTTGACGTTTGTTTAAGCCACATGAGAGGGTTTAATTTCGAGGTCCGAAATTACTGAAGTGTAGGCCTCCTCAAGTGTAATATTGTGATTATACAACAGCGGTTACCAACAAAATAAGTGATAAATCTGTATTCATATTGTGGAGCAATTCGCTCTTGAAATACAAAAAACAGACAGGATTTCTAGTCCCTCCCTGTTAGTAAACCAGCCAATTTACCGTGGGATTTATCAAACTGAATAAATCCCGCTCGCACATGTAAACACAAAACTGCTTTGCTAACTCCAACGTGTTGTAAGTAAGACATCTGCTGAAAAAGTTATTGTATTCATCAGCATGATTGCCGTACTGTTTAGTTCACCAACATCCAACACACCACCACCAAGTACAAACACAGAGCGGACCAGACGCGAGCTTTTATTTTGAAAAGCCGAAGCTCGAGGACAGCACCAGCCGGGAGGTCATGAGACGGGAGCATAGACTGTATATTAATAATATATTATGTTATTAATAATAATAATAATAATAATAATAATAATATGAATTTAATATCGGTTAATAACGGTCGAAAATCCAGCTGTTCCACTTAGCTGCTCCCTCTAGAGGCCTGGAGAACTTCCGTTGTGTAATCTGGATGCAGCGTTTTTTTGTTGCATTTGTTTTCGGGGTTTGTGTGCTTTTCTTTTTGCATCGTTTCATATTTGCAGCGCGTTTATCTATTTGGTTGTGTTGTGTGTATTTGCAGCGCGTTTATGTATTTGGTTGTGTTGTGATATTTGCAGTGCGTTTGCTGAATGCTGCGCATGTGTTGTCAAATTAATGAAGTTGTTTTTCTTTTTGCATCGCTTCTTTTTTCGGGGTTTGCGTGCTTTTCTTTTTGCATCGTTTCATATTTGCAGTGCGTTTATGTATTTGGTTGTGTTGTGGTATTTGCAGTGCGTTTGCTGAATGCTGTGCATGTGTTGTCAAATTAATGAAGTTGTTTTCTTAATTTGCTTGTGTTTTGTCTATTTGCGTGTGTTTTCTTAAGTTGCAGGGCGTTTGCCCCTGTCGGCCACCGTACAAAAGGGTTGTTCTTAGTGTCTTTAAAGTGCTAATATTATGCTTTTGGGCTTTTTCCCTTTCCTTTGTTGTGTTATATACAGTGTTTGGTGTAACGTAACTACTTTTTTCAGGGTAAAAAGTAGTGTAACGCACTACTACTGAAAATTTGGTAACGAAACGTAGTTCCTTTTTTAATTCGCCGCAACGTCACTTTTACCAGGGACAGATTTGACAGTGACACTGCCTTCTCAGCTGCACGCTCACAAGCTCCACACGGGACGTGACAGAGGCTGGTAGCAGAGTAATCATGGCAAGCGAGAAGCAGCCAATGCTAACTTTTGAGAGCGTTTTAAGCTTTGTGGCTTTTTTCTGGACGGCGTTCTGAGCCAGGCAGACACAAAGCTGACAACCTCACAGATGGATGCGGTGGAGACGGGCTCATACATACACGTAGAGGGCCGCTGTGGACTTGTGTCTAAATACAATTATGAACCTGAAAATGAGCATAATATGAGCACTTTAATAATCATAGGTGTGTTTTGGGTGTAACATGCAATAAACCAATCAGAGTGTCATCTCCCATTCCCTTTAAAAGCCAGGTGCGTTTGTACCTTGGCGCATTGCTATTATGATGGTGGATTTGCTAAGCAGGAAGGAGAGATTTTCAGGAGAAGAAACTGATCTGCCCGTGCGTGAAGTGAAAGCGCTCGGGCAGATCATATCATAATACTATTTCACATTGTAATATTTTTATTTTTAATCTTTTGCATGTTTGTGTGCTAGAGTTTAGATTCTCACTATCCTCGGGCCGGGCCGGGCCCGGGCCAGACCCTTGATCAAGCAATTACCTATTTAGCCTAATTGGGTGGGGAGAAAGCTATGCCATAATCAGAAATATTATAAATATGTATATATAAGCTATATAAAAGTAACAAATGTGTACAAAATTTAGGCTGCAGTTACAAAATGCAGCACTTCATGCGCAGAGTCTCCTCCTCTCGCACGCATCACACCGGGCCTGCTGTGCTGTATTGTGTATCTTAAGTGCAACATGGAGCTTGAAGATGTAAAGAAAAAAAGAAAAACAGGAGAATTAACTTTGAGCAAGTGTGGAGGAAAGTCGGAGGTATGGAAGCAGTTTAAACAAGTCGTGGGCAGTGACAACAATATGTTGTTCATCATTGTTTCTTTTTTTTACTACTTTACTAATGCGTTGTTAAAATAACAATGAAATGCTTTGTTATTGAATGTAGACCAGGTTTTTGTTGGTCAATGGCGCGATCACTTTCCGCTGCCTCAAGACAGCAATAGGCCAAGAATGCACCTGAACACACCTCCCTGTAAGACCAGCACGCCCATGGGTGCACAGATGGGCGCAGGTGCATTTGCTATTTAAATAACGGTTGCGCTGGACGGGAAATTGACAACTGCGTCGGTCTTAAACTAGCAAAGACACTTGTGTTAGACTTTGCGCTGCGCCGGGTGCAAGATAGGGCCCTATAGCTGTGGATGTGGACAACATCATCCCCTTTAGGGCGCGCACTTTACTCACGTGTCTCTTGTGGAAACTTCCAGGCCACTGAGTAAATGCAGTCAATAATAACACTGAAGAAAATGTGGACCGGTGCTGCATTGGGCAGCAGCGTAGATTGGAAAAAAGGATGAGTCAGGGGAGCCAAAGTAATGCATTTAGATCTACTGTATTAAATCTCACAGCAATGATTATGCGCCTTATTTCCATGTATTAGTCACAGCCATGACATTTTTACAATGCCCACAACACTAGCTAATGTCCTTTGTATTGCTGTAGCAAGTTTTAGCAAACTAGTTAACTCCTAGCCTGGGAACCAGACAAATCTGCAAACTCATGTTTTATTTGTTCTGGCAGATATGTCTGGTCCCCCTCCCGTTCAGACAGATTTCTAGTCGGCCAGGCCCTGGTCCGGCCAATTACAACCGTTTATCTCATATCTCGCGTTATGACGTCATTTTTTACATTTGACGTCGGTCTTTGGCCGATGTGAGGCATCAGTATTTGTTTGGTTTTCACGTACTTCCGTATTATTTAGTGCCAGTCGGAGAATCATAGATTACAAGCACATAATGAGCATGAGTGTAACCAGTAGCTAAATTTATCCTTTACAGTAAGCCAGGGTTGTGCAGGTTGTGACCAACTCTTTATTAGTTTTCACACCATTCACACAGAATGTCACAGTGTCGCGTTTATAAAGCTGACATATTAATGTTAAATAAGATAAAAGTAATTAAAGATCCCTTGACTTTGCTAGGAATTCTTAAAATTACATCTACTATATACTCTTTATTGAAAGAAATAATATGCAAATATTTTTAATTTTATTAGTTTAACTACTGGACACAAGATGCCTTCTACTTAACTGAAAAGCCCATTCTCAGTATGTGTGTAATGGAGTTTTCAAGTTTTCACGATCTTTCGGACTAGTTGTGATGTCTTGTACACCTTAAACTCAGATTTAAGGTGAGCACAGAGAAACTTTCCCCCTTTAGCAGATAAATGAGAAATCTGCCTTCTAGTGTCAAACTCTACATAGATAAAAAAAATGAATTATATGTTCTCAGACTTTCTGTGTCATTGCCCTACGGAGCCTGGCACATAGGTAATATATAAATATACTGTGTATGCATAAAAACATCATTACCAGACAAACATTTGACTTACCCTCCTTTGATGTAATCCAGGAAGGTGTGCTCTGACTCCACATTGAATGACAACAAGGACACCTGAGAAAAAAAGGTCCAAACAGATTATGTCATGCTTGGTAATTAAGGAAAGCTAAATCTACCAATCTACACATTAACACTGACCTCTGAGCTAACCACCCACAAAATGACTTATCCACGCAGAATGATTTTGACGCCTGGGCATCATATTAGTATTACAGTCACTGAGAGTGAACAACAGTGTGGCTGTGCACTGATGGATGATCAGTGTGATGGATAACTAGCCACAGATTTTAATTGCAGAGTCACCGCATAAAGCAAAAGCAGTCAAAGTACTCAGGCAGTAACAAAAGCTCTGGCTCATTTATAAGCATCCTTTACTGTTCTTCACTAATATGACACAGACAAGAGTCCCTTCATGCATCACTATAGACTTGGTTATTCCCCCCATTCAGGTCACAAGAATGTTTTCCCATCTACTTAAATCCACTGTCTGGATCAAAAGCCAGGAGACTGGAAATGGGACAAAAACATTTAACAGAGCTAAAATGCCTGATGCAAACCACTTAGGGGAAACTTCCTGATGAATACAAAAGCAAAGGGGTGTGAGTGCACCAGGAGGTTTTCTCTTATCTCAGAACTGAGCCTCACCGTCCCAGAGTGGATGTATCTCTTTTTCTTTATTTTCTTCTTGGCGTTCACCACCTGGTGTGAAGGTAGAATAGAAAAGAAGGATGATGATACAGTAACGTAAACTTGAAGCACAATTTTTTTTTTTATCCACCCTTGGGCAAGTAATAAAAACATCTTTGTCATCCCACACCATGTCTGTAAGGGTAATGGAGAACAGGGCCTGAATCCAATATCTGCAGTAGGTGAGGATGAGATAGCATTGATCAAGCCTCATAGCAAGACACAGATTATTCAGGGGGATTTTAAAAGCACCTACTGTACAATGTACTGCACATTACCAAGCTAGGGGATGGTGGATCACCATATCTGTCCCAACCATTTACTTGTAATAAACAGAATGATAACCACATACAGACTGAATTACATTAAAACACTGTGTAATGTGGGCAACTACAGTACTCCTTGATTTAAATGAATGTTACATTTAGAGCCTGCAGTCAAAAACATGTGCACAAAAGTAAGCCATCACGGTCCAATCTCCAATCTCTACTGCTTATATTCTATGGGTCTGCACACAAACATAAAGCACAAGCCTGGAAAAACTGTGCGGTATAATAAAGTAAAAGGCATCCCACTCGCTCTTTTTTTCTCCTCCGTTCTGCCTCTGTGGTTTCTGATGCTACTCCTCAACTCCTCCAACACAGATGATGCATCATAGCACCGCGGCCATCACTCAGTCACTGCCAGGTTCACATAACGTCACACACACATCACCCTCAATTACGGCAACCTCTGTTGGCATTAACCTGCTGTCATCTCAATTCACAGAGCTAATGTTTGCAGGCTCCGTTCATGTCAGGTTGAGTACTGGAATCTGCAAAGAGTTAACACCGTGGCCGGTGACCTAATCAAATTCTTAATGTGTCAACAGTAAAAAAAAAAGAGGGCTTCATTTCGTTTTTGACCACATCTTGAAAGTGATTCAAGGGCACTGACCTGGCAAAGATTGGATGAAGAAACTGCTGCGTTTCATTTTCTAATTAAAATACAGAAAGGTTTGGTGAAGGGTAATGGATGCACCTTCTTCTGCCATATCAGCAGTGTGAAAGGGCAACTCTGCATGCCACTCACTTATTCTGTCTCACTCTGTCTCTCCTTACCTATCCCCATCTACCCACCATCCTCCCCCTCTCTCCATTGGCCCTGTTCTTTCCTTAAGCCACCCCCATGACTAATTCACAGGCTAATGTAACATGGCAAGTGTTTTAATGAGCAGGGACCAATAGGAGCCTCCCAGCGCCTAGCAGTAATACCAATCTAACCCTCCAAGGACCATCCAAAAAAACTCTAATCAGCAGAATAGTTCTGCTGTTTTCCCATTTGCATTGTCCCCACGTTCCTCATCTGGTCAACTGCACCAGGGTGAGGAGAGACAAAGGAGGCCAGCTGCTAATCTCAAATAGCCTGGCTCAAACAACCACAGCCTCCTAAAGTCATTAAACTTTGGATAACAAGACCTTACTAAGCCAAAGGGCACACTTATTTGGTCTAAAATCGAACTTGGTTTCTCACACTTATTCCCAGAAATGGAGCTTTGGTTTGTTTTTGTGCCAAAGAGGCATCCACACTTCATTCAGTAATAGGTTGTTCACAGTTCTGTCCAGCTGCAGTATGCTCCATGTGCTTCACTTGGCTTGCAACACATTAAGTAATGGATGTGGATGCACACATATCTTATATATATTTTTATACAGATATACTGTAGATATCAGAACAACCATCTTCTGGTAAGTCTAGACACCATGCTGTTATAAAAAAAAATGAAATGTGTAACCTCAAATCATTGTTTTAAATAAAGCTCCTCTGCTCTGAGGCTACACAGTCTCCACTCACCTCATAGACGTTTAACTGGTTCTGACCCCGACATAGCTCTTTATAAATGGTGGTGAATTCACCGATGAAATCATGGCTGGAGAAATAAGACAAAAACTGCATGACAAGCTGTTCATTCAGATACAGGGGGTACAACCCTGAGAGCTAGAAGATAAAAATAGTTTGAGGAATTACAACACACAGCCACAGATGGAATCTAATATTCAATATTGCTAAGAGCAAGTAAAGAGCAAGTAAGTAGAACAGATTGTGAATGTGATAAAAATTTAATTCATGGAGGAGTTAAAGGAGAAACATGTAAACAGTGGGCAAGACATGGAGAAAGTTGTTGTTGTTGTTTTTGTGTGTGTGTGTGTGTGTGTGTGTGTGTGTGTGTGTGTGTGTGTGTGTGTGTGTGTGTGTGTGTGTGTGCATCCATTACCTCCCGTCTCTGTCCCAGTCATACACCTCCACTTTAATTGTCCTGTGAAACACATCAAAAGAGAGGGAAGTGTTGAGCACATTGATTTAACACATATGCTTCACAGTGAGCATTTCTGAAATGACGCAGAAAAAAAGGAAGCTATTAAAGCTCATTAATTGTTAATGAAGGCTGAATTAAATCAAAAAGAGACTGCTCTGTGTTTTAAGATGCAAACATATTTCTATGGAGAATCTCAATAAATTAGCTAATGACAAATCCTTTAACCTAGACTGAGATCATTACACATTCACACAGCTTAGTTTCTGTAAAAAAAAAAAAAAAAAAGTAAAAGAAAAACGTTTTACCAAACCACTCTGAGATTTTAATGAATTGTTCACTGTGTTTGTGTTTCTCTCAGAAGAGAGAGTTTGAGGTTGATAGAGTTGCCAGAAGTTTGGTTAAAACATTTGCCTGCACATGTCAAAGATAGAAAACTAACCTCTTGGGAGGAAGCATATTTTGCAAGTTCCCGAAATAAGTTGGAAGGCGAGAAACCAAATAGGTAAGCCTGAGATAATTCACTGACAATAAGGAAAGCACTTCCTCTTTTCTTCTTTATCTGATGGAGAGATCAGTGGCCTACCCCTCCTTCCATCAGCTGCTGTCAACCATATGTCTCTGGGTCCAGGGGGAGGCAGGGTGATAAAGGGCTGCCCTGTTATCCTGACCTGAACTCATTCTGTCTGCACTTAACGTATTTCCCCTCCTATAACAAACGTGTGCAACCCATGTAGTGCAGAGAGAGATAAGGCAAGAATTGTACTTTGAATCTGTCACAAAACCAGTTCTCACTTTAAATACTGAATCAACATATAATACAGCCAGATTTCAGTGTCAGAGAAAAATCTTATCTTTCTTGTACTTTTGACTAAAAAACTAATGTGTTTCAACAGTCAGGGCAGATGATTCCCCAGTGATGTCAGTCAACATCAATTTTCTCTAATGTAATTTTCTTGCAACTAATGATGCGGGTCATAAGAGGCACTACAACACGATCAAATCTACTGGTGTAGATACAGAGAATTAGTTCCTGGATCTTATTTCAGTTCCTGCATCCACTGCACGTTTGAGTGGAAATGGAATATCTGATCACTAACAAAGCAAAATGACTACAAGAAATTTGACAGATTCACATGAGGTCAAAGAAGTTCAAAGCCTTTAGAATTATTGCACATACATACTGTGGGTCAAAATGAGGCCAACAGCAATTATTACAAAGCTATTATATTTTAAACATGTTTAAAATTTGATTTGTTGAGAAGTAGAGAATAAAAATAATGAAGATTGCAGTTTTGCTCTGCTGTGTAGCTCTTGGAAATAGAGTATGTCAAAAAAAGCAAACTTCAAATATTTTACAGGAAACGTCGGGGAGACCCAAAAACACAGAGGTGTTTGGTGTTTTAAGCCCCCAACGTCGCCTTCCAGGCAGCACAGCAATGGTTATGTTTAGGGTTAAGGTTAGGGTTAGCTGCCTGGAAGGCGACATTGGAGGCTTAAAACACCATCGAGCAAACACAGAATCCTCAAAAGGGAATCCTGCTTCTTTCATGCGTCCTCTCCATCTGTCTGACCCAATTAGCTTCTCCAGGCAGGTGAGCAGAGACGGGATCGGAGGGTAGAACCTTGTTTGACACCCAGCGTGGTGGAGAGAGCGAGGTTTGCACACACGCACACGCACACGCACACACACACACACACACACACACACATACACAGATCAGGGCTCTTCTGTTGTACCAGCCACCTTTCAACATCTATAGAACGATGAGTACAGCAACTCTTCCTCCCCATATCACTTTCTTTCTCTCTCCTATTTTTTATTTTCCTGCCAAACTCCCTGCTCCTCTGGTGTCCCGCAAGACTCTGAAGAGATTAGATATAAAATGAGATGCTGCTGAAGCAGCCAATCAGAAAACTTAAAATGCTCTGAAATGCTGGTTTTGGGTAAATCAATGAACAGCCAGGCAAGGTAGCATGTAGTCACAGACAGGCCTGTAATAATTATCTATTACAGCAGCAGATAAAATAACAGTAGAAAATCAATGGTGTCTAAATTTGACACACCCAAACCATTTTGAAATAAGTACACAGCATATTGAAATGCTGCGTGTCTTTGATTTTCACTGGAAAATTACACTCCATCTGAGTATGTGTGAGTGTGCAAGACACCTTATTGTACATCCTCATTCATCTTACCTGTCATAGTCTCCATTGCAGAGCGCTCTGACAGGGATGGAGAAGGGCTGCCACACAGGGTTGAGCGTGTTCTTCACCACTTCGGTCTTGTGGCAAATGGTAAACCTAGAGACGCAGGTCAACAGAGATTAAAAATCCTAAAAGACACATCTTTAAAAAAAAAAAACACAGCAATAAAATCTTTCTGCTATGTTTTTATTCGAGATCATGTCTGCATGAATTCCTCTCTATGCAGCTGAGTTCAGGGGATTTCAATCTAATTTTCTCGACCTTGGTTCACTTCCTCTTTGATCTCCACGCCCTCCTACATGTCTCCCACTGAGAAGCAGATGCAAGAGACACACTCACGTGCCATCCTCGTTGCTTCTGTAGAAGACCATGAAGGGGTCTGACTTTCCAAAGAAGTCCTTTTTGTCTAGTTTGTTGGCACAGAATTGCATGGTGGCATAATCCTTCAGAAAAAAAGGAAAAACAGAGAGTCAGAGAAATGAAAAGACAAAAAAGTAAAGGACATTGTAAATCCATGCTTCTGCCTCTGTCTGCCTCCTGTTGTTTGTTTATACATGCTGTGTGCCAAGATATAAAAGCACTGAAGCACCAAATAAAAGCAAAGTGCTGACTGAATCCTAATAAGAGCAGAGCAAAACCAGCCAGTGGTTGCTCGTTTCCAAAACCTGCAAATGCATTCATTAGCATTTCTTTATTATGCAACTCCTGCATAACAACAGTGGATGGGATAAGGGGTATCAAATTGAAAATACCTTGTTGGGCTGCATATAATCATAGTAACAGTATGAGAGACCATGCAGAGGCAGAAATGGATTCTAAAACCCTGCATATGGCTGTGTACAGAAGGATATCGAGGGTGTGAGTGCAGCTAATGATACATTAGAAAAGCTAGTATTATCATAATTATACTCATTTAGGCAGCATTTCAATGTGCACTGCCATTACAAGGACAATGAACATGCCCCATAATGCGCTTGGCTCCAGATAAGTCTCCCTGTGGTCAAGGTATTAGTCTGCATTGTATAATGATGAGACATAGTGGGCACAGATTGGAAAAGTAAATGTCCACATCAGAAGAAACTCTGCTAAGTATGCCTTGGACAGGACACAGACCAGCTTCTGAGGCAACCACTGATAAAAAGATAGATGTGACTACATAGATATTTAGTAAAAACTCCTGAAAATTTAGCTTATTAAAGCAGGGCTGTTGTATATCCATTAGAGGTGCACAATTCAGAAAATGTCTCGATTCAATATCGATTTTTAGGCTCAAGATTCGATTCAAAGTCGATTCACAGTATGTAAATGTAGTTACTTTTCCCATGTGATTGCAGTAGACATACAATTTAAAATATATATATATATATATATATATATATATATATATATATATATATATATATATATATATATATATATATGAATCGATTTTTGGAATTCTATGAATCGATTTTGAATCAGTAGAGCTTGAAACGCGATTCAAATAAGAATAGATTTTTTTGCACACCCGTAATATCTATCTATCTATCTATCAATTTCTACAATATAGGTAGAGAGTACTCTTTCCAATTTGTGTATCTGGATACAGATCAGCCAAGTTATAGAGACATCCACTGTGCAGTTTGTACCTTAAGAGTGTGAAGCTCATCAAGGGGGTGGATGGATAACATCTAATTTGCAATGTTCCCATAGCGGCTTGTTTTTGCTGAGGTCAGTTATCCAAGCCCTTAAAAATACAGGCATCCTATAACTGTCCTGCTCAACTCTGACACGGCCTCTACAATTACACTATCATGGCAACACAGTGCCTTAAGCCTTCATTAGGCACAGATAACACATACCCACTTTGGTGCCTAGCAGTGTTCTCTCATTAAGTGGGGAAAAAGGCAGAACATTAATTTCAGCCACTGAGGTTTAAGAGCAGCAGGGGAAT
Organism: Sander lucioperca; assembly: GCF_008315115.2. NCBI lineage: Eukaryota > Metazoa > Chordata > Actinopteri > Perciformes > Percidae > Sander > Sander lucioperca. Next base: position 5,269,106 of record NC_050184.1, on the reverse strand, counting down.
ACTGAGTGTACTCTGCATCCTTCTGTCCTATTTTCTGCTCCTCCGAGATAGCGCTGCATGGGGTAAGTGGCAGAGCAATGCACACTGTCACATTCAGAAAGTGGGACTGGTCTTTCATAGGAATACGAAGCAATGCAGACAATACCTATGACCTCTTTGGGATAGCACACTGTAGTGAATCACCAAATTAATTATAAGCGAGAGGATTATATCAATCATAACACATTTCCTCTGTATGCTTCAGGCATCGCTCCATTCATTTGGGTGTTTGTCTATTAAGCCCATAAGCCTCAGGCGAAGGATTTTGTCAACGTGAGGAGCAGTTTTACATATGCAAAAAAAGGAACAAAAAAACTACAGTGATAAACTGAAGAATATTTGCTTGAGGGAAATATGTCATACAATCTAAAATATCATATAATATGGTAATTGGGCTTATTGGTGAATATAGGAATGGTTATGATGGAGTATAATTGAATGGTAACCTGGTGATTATATACTGTACATACACGAGAGAGAAAGACATGAAAGAACTATGTATATCTTTATATGAACTACACCATATTTGAACAGGCAGAAATAAAACACTCTGTGGTTAATTGTAAAGTGTTGCCTGCTTTACTTAACTAAACTTACTTACTAAAACAGCCAGAGCTGCTGCTGGACTGTGAGGAAGATCTGAGAGAGAGCCAGCCACTGCTCAGCATGTCATGTGCCAGAGTTAACAAAGAAAAAGCCTTTGATCCATGCAGAGGCTGCTGCTCTGTCTAATGATACCTGGCATTTCCACCACGAAGGGGAGAGCCAAGCCGCTTCTTGATTAAGAGTCCCCGCAGAACTTCCCCAGTTGATTCCCACTCTGCTGGTTTCAGCTTCCCCAAACAGGAGTTGCAGTTTACCTCAGGCGAAGCAGCAACTTGGCTACCTCCATTTATTAGTCACAGGTGGATTATAGAATAAACACCATCCAGATGGATGGTAACAATTTCAAACTGCTATAATTCACAGGTGTGGGACTTGTACTGACAGCAGGGTCTTCAGATAATTCAACTATAATATGCCTTTTCTCTCAGTTCCCTTTTCTTTACTCAAACATGAGGTAGTTCCATTCAGGGTCAAATTCTGTGTAAACAGGGCATGTCTGGAGTGACATGTCAAGTCTGTGTCTCTCTAACTGAGTCTGGGAGAAAGGAAACGTCATTTGTACCAGTCATGATCATTTGCATTTATATTACAAAACCGCTTCTTGAAGTGGTGCTTTGCAGTGATCATGCTTACTTCTATCATTGCAGATCCACCGCACCTGATGACTCACAGCAGCCCTTCAATGGCTGTGCTGGCTTCAATCCAACAAGAGCCAAATCAGTATTGTTATCTCTGCAGTTTTATTATCAGCATGGCTTATCTGTCGCACTCTAATCGGGGGCTGTTTATTTGTCAGGAAATAAATGGTGCTATTAGTAAAACATCCTCAAAGTCTGGCACCACAACTGTGAAACCAGGTGCTTTTTACGCAACATGTATGACTGGAAGTTACAAAGCTTTGAACCATTAAATGCATACATGCATTAAGATATCATAAAACATTCATACAGCTCAATGGCTTGCTTTATAGCCTCAGAGGGAGGCCAGTTGTTCTGGCCAATAAGTCTTGCTACTTTGCCGCACTGGCAGCAGTATAATGTGATTATTTACTATCTCCATTTAGCAGTGCAGAGAGAAAGCCAATGGGCATTAGTAGACACAGGTTATTAACGCAGATTCATGAATTAACACACCACACATAGGAGAAAAGGTCTGTTTTAGTGATTGGAACAAAGGCCAGCTCATTAAATAGCCATTCAAACGCACAGCATATTCACTATGTACACAATTTCCAAATGACCAAAGCAATGGCAAAGAGACATGGCGTATCCTGCTGATTTAATGGGGGCAGTTATGACACAATATATCTAACTGAAGCCAAGGCTATTAAACAAGCCACTTCACTTCAGCAGGTTTTTGAATATTGCTATTTTGCATTATGTGACTAACACAACATGGCATAATCAGCTGCAGTCAATACGTTCAATTGAACTTTAATGCAGCGTTGTTAAAGGGCCCTTTTCAAATTAGATCAGTGAACATTGCAAAACATTTATCATGAAACCTACATTGTAAGCAAATAAAAAAAGATATGAGTTTAAGCTCTTAAGACTTACTCTGCAGTTTCCCAGCTCCTCAGCAGACAAGATAATGGTCCCACATTTCTTCCCAGGTATGCCACTGTGAAAAAAAGTGTGAAATAATTTACTCTTACGACAAAGATTGTTCACAGCACAACATTAAAGATCCACTCGATAATTTTGTTTGTGGCTTGAATGGCACTGAGAGGCACTGTGTCACCTCCTGTATGCTATTTCCACCAGAGAGTATACCAGACACTTAAATAATAATACTTAGAAAGATTAACATTCATACAGTGTTTTCTGCAGTAACACTTTTCACTTGAGGCTGTTTTTTTTTACAATTACAGCTTTAATCACACAATTTCTGAATTGCTGCTTGTATTGTCATGTTGGATGTTCTTTTGTGTTTTCTTTCTACTTTTTTTTAAGATTATTTTTTGGGCTTTTCTGCCTTTAATTGATAGGACAGCTAGGTGAGAAAGGGGAGAGAGAGGGGGAAGACATGCAGGAAATCGTCACAGGTCGGACTCGAACCCTGGACCTCTGCGTCGAGGCATAAGCCTCTCAATATATGTGCACCTGCTTTACCCACTGAACCAACCCGGCCACTTCTTTCTACTTTTTTCCATTTAAATGTTCTTTTATACAGCACAATTTTCTTATATAACCCATTACATAGTGTGACATTAGAGTGACAGTCTGACAGCTCTAATGAGCACGCTATTTTGTTTCACCACTGTCTCTGAATCAAAGAAAATACTGGTTCTTCAGTTTTTTATTACAATATGGAACCAAACTGCTAAGACACAAAACTCTGATCCCTGTTTACCGGCATTACACTGAGCCTTTAAAGCTCTGCAGGTCTGCAGTTGTTTACCGCCAATTCCCGCTCTAGCAGATGATCAAGACATATCGTAGCACAAGAGAGGTTCCCTGTGTGTCTGTGTTTCTGTGCTTCACCTCTTCAGTAGCATGTCATCCCAATAATGCTAACAAAAATAGAGACAGAGTTGCTCCCAGGTTTTCCTAAATGTTTTATAGCTGCATTTTTTTTAAAGCGGAACAAAATGGGATTTTCTTTGATATCCAATCTCTCCAACTCTCTGCATCCACTGAAGCTGTACCAAGAACCAGAGCCCATTCCACCCAACACAGAGCAAAACACCATATCTACTTTCCCATCATACAGGAGCACTCCAGCTGCTGGCACTCTTGTCATCTTTTCAGATAAAGAAGGAAATTACATGGGAGTCCTGCAGCGGTCTTAGCTGGAGAGCAATCATTAGAAGGTCAGACTTGCTGCAGATCCTCATCAAGCTGTGACAGTTGATCTGACTGGCAGTAATATTGCTAAATGGGAGGCATCCTTTGACTACAGCAGCAGAAGCTTGCATTATTTACAAAGATAGTCACGCACAAACCTGCAATGGCTAAACATACAGTACTGTGTATGCCAGGGGACCTATTAAGAGATGTAGCATGTTTTCCTAGCTTGTGCAGAAAGTGTTGTAGTGTTTTTAAGAGCTATGGTACAGGGTGCTTCCACTAACCTTTACTGGCCTCTCTCTGGTTTCCCAGGCCCATAATACATGCATCTATAAAAGCAACTGTATGATGTATCAACTTTGATCAATACCTTAATATAAATCCACTGACCAAAAGCATCCAACTGGAAATGCTGCACGGCCCCCATGTGTGCAAGAGAACTTTCCTACTCAGCCTTTATTGAGGCAAAATGTAAAATGAAGCCATCACACTCTGAGAGGTCAGGCCCACTTCATTCCCAGGTTCTATCGTCAAGCTCCATGGAGACCAATCTCAAGGTGAATTAACTGTCCTTGAATTATTGATGTTTCACTCTAAATCGCCACCGTGCAGTTTGATGATGCCTCAAGGAGCCAGTAAACCCCTAACCAATGAGGCCAGTAAACACTGCACACTCCACAGGTCAAATGATCTCCCTGGGTTCACGATTAGACCAATACTCCTTTCAAACTGGGAAATGAGACCAAGTGGTTGGTAAAATATCAGCTCCAGACACGTTTAGATGCACCACCCTGCTCTAATCTCTGCTGCTGAGACGAGAGCAGGTACCAAAAGGGCAATGGTCTTTTAAATTAGGCATGCATTATTAAGTGCTGCATTTTCTCTGACAATGACTAGTTAACTTGAAGAGCAAACAAGCACCGAGTACAGTTCCTGTCATTTATCTGTGGCATAAGAGTTCCTTTTTATTGCCCAGACTTGCAATTTTTCTGATAGTTCTAAGAGCTTCTGCACTGAAATGTGACTACTGGTGATATGGAGTGCCCTGCATTAAGATGCCTCTTTTACTCAGCACTCATTCAATGATGGATCCTCAGTGGGAAAAGGCTTTGATGATGAAATTATGTGAAATGTGTTGCTGTGGCCCTCCTTGCTGTACTATCTGCATGTGAACAATGCCTACAGTCTGACTGCTGTCAGGAACTGACAGGCTTTAATCAGTTGGTCATGTAAATGTGTGTCGTATTTTTCTTCACTGATTCTGCTGCTGCTCAAACATTTGAATATTCAAATAACAACAACCAAACACCATTAGGATTTTGTGATGTTTAACAGCCGGGCAATCCCCAGCTAACCAACTCATGTCAACAAAGTGATGTGACAGTATCAGTGTTTTAGGTTGCATTATTAAGCATATATCTACATGCAGTACTACATCTACAAAACAAATTGATGATTGATTGATTGATTGATTGATTGATTGATTGATTGATTGATTGATTGATTGATTGATTGATTGATTGATTGATTGATATTTTTATTTACGTTTCATGCCACTAAGTGGTCCATCCCACATGGAATTACATGACACCAATACAACAGTAATTAATTCCACAGCTTCCAGTCCAATGTCCACACACACACATTCTCCACTTTGCACAAAACAAAGAACAAATAAAACATACCACAGCAGCCACAACACAACAGTGCAACCCATAAATTGTCCAACTAGAGCCAAACACCTCATACACAAAACAAAACCACAGACAACAAAAAATTAAAAATAACAGGGAATGTCACGTCCAGACAGAAAATCATCGATACAAAGCAGTCTTCCTTTTAGCCCGTGCTTGTTCTAAAAAGTCTGCAAATAAAAACGTTTTATGTTCGAACAACCAAACTACCAGATCTATATCTATATCCTGCCTCATCTCTTTTACTTCAACTTTGTTAAATAATTGCAATCTTAAATAATGATAATATGGACAATACAAAGCAAAATGAACTTGTTTTTTTTTATTTCATTGAGATCACACAAATTGATAATCAAGGGCATTATTAATTTTAAGTTGGTCAAGTTTGTTAGTAATTAGTTAATAATCGTTTGCCATGCTCTCCTTTATTTCCCTCTGCACTTGATATTACGTAGCACCACTTAAAGCAACACTATGTAACTTTTCCAGCTTCGCTCCCCCTACAGGTTGGAAGCGGAATTGTCCATTACATTACATTGTCCAGTTCATTCGAACTACAGATCCGAGGCAACCCGATCTGGCATACTTGCACAATGTAATGTAATGGACAATTCCGTTTCCAACCTGTAGGGGGACTGAAGCGGGAAAAGTTACATAGTGTTGCTTTAACAAGCGAGGGGGCAGGTCACAGGGGAGATTTAAAAGGGGCGCTTTTCCCCTTATCTGCAGAAAAACTCCCCAAATACTATTAACTATACTATTACAAAATTATAGTTTGTTTATATCAACCAAGATTGGTTTCTTGACACCACGCAATGCATGCTGGGTAGTAAGCACGACTCGAGTATACATCATTGTTCGCTCGTTCCCTCGGCCCATAGAGGATCACTCTCACAGTAGTCCACTTGAGTGTCACAGTATTGTAAGTTAACGACAGCTTGTTAAACCATTATTGAAATACATTGCTTGACCCTCTGAGCTTTCTTCTACTACCACTATCAGGCAAGAAGTTCCACTTGAACACAAAAATATCAAAATCTAATCGGCATATTGCATGAAATTTACTAATCAAATGAATGCCCCCCAAAGCAGTATCCATTTCCATGTTGGCATACACCTTAAACTTTCTTCAATTGTCACCTTTAACAATGAATGCTCCAAATGTTTAGCCACACTACTAGGCAGGCTGTAAGAATAGCATAATCATCACACTTTCATATTGTGCCAGTGATACAGGGTCTCTATTTGATTATGTCAAACAACAGAGAACAGAAGAAATACGTTTTTTTATATATATATATCAAACATAGATTAGCTTCCTCTGCATGATGTCACATACATTCATAAGTGAAATAACTGCCCAACAACTTTTAGTGCCTTCGAGCATCATGGTGCCCATCCACAATGTAAAATAGAAGAACATTTTAACATTAAACATTACCTATATGATTGGTTAGAATTCAATATTGTATAGCTTTAGTTTAAAGCTGCAGGACCCTCCCATCTCCTCACATGCCTGAGTGAGATTGTACAGGCTGAATGACTGGATGCATTAAAAGTTTATTTGAAAAATAGCAATTTAAGCACTTATGCTATTATATTATTTAATGTTTACAGTAAAGAGTAACAACAGTAAAGAACATTGTGCAGAAGCAATAACGACATATATATTCAGAGAGTGAGGTGCAGTCAGGTGAATAGAATTTTGATAAGGTGGTCTTGTTCAGAGAAGACTGATGACGGACTTTTATCGTCCATGACTTCTGTGCTTCCAGTGAATGAATAATGTGATATAATAAAGGCTTTAAGGCTTCCAACATCTGAGCAATGCAGGTGAGTAGTGCCTGCACCAACCCCATGCTAAGTAGCTATGATACTTAACATCATTCACAATTCTGCATAATTAATACAGTCACTTACAGGCTTCCCTTGGTACTGAACAGACAGCATGCCATATGGTCCTGACCAATCCAATGCCAGTCCGTGATGTGTATTGGTGTTGCCTGAAAATCTCAGTGGACCTAATATTTACAGTCAGATTAGCATAATGTCAGTGAGGCTACCTTCTTTGCCGTCCCTCCCATTCAACAGCAACCCAGAGGATCAAACAAAACGTAATGAAGAAAACAAACAAGTAGAGACAGAAATGAAACCGGGCATTGAAGCTGAGTGGCTTTCGTTGCAAAGAAATAAATGAAAGGAAGAAGTGCTGTCATGCTCTTAGCTCACATTGAAACAGAGTTAGCCACATCTGTCTTGACAGATGCCCTGCTTGATCAACTGAATGGAAAGAGATCAAGCAGTATATTTCAGCATCACTACAATCACTTGGCCAAAGTTTCTGATACTGCTGTTCTGCAGAATACCAATTAGAATATCTCTTTTCCATGGGAAAACATATTGGAGTCATGTATTGCTCTAAAAAACAAAGATCATTGCGCACGACAAATTATATTATGGATGTTCAGTCTCAATGTATGGCCTCTATAATTTCCCATCTAGAGGCAGTTGCTGTCGTAAAATGGTGATTCACAATGCCTGTATTCTCCATTACCTATCAGTGCGGAGGTGGGGTGGATGGAGGTTGGTGAGATTAAAGTCCAAAGAGGGAGACGGAAGCAATTGTTGATGCTGTTCACATTAGGTCATTAGGATGAGGAATGGTCTTGATATTTAACAACGCTGCAACATGTCATGCATATGAGAGTGGGGGAGGGTTATCTATCCAACAATATGAGTGAGAGCCCAAGAAGAAGAAAAATGTGTTTTTTTCACACTGCAGCTGTTGCAGGGTGGGTCCACATCTTTTTCTACCAAAATAATGACTGCAGTGTTATCAAGCTAAGAAGGTTGTTACTTTGCAATTTCACACATGGGGATAAGCAAATCAAAACATATTATTTGGGAAGGTAGAGTGTAACAAGAATCATTTTCACTGCACAAAACAGTGGCTTCAGTGAGATTGAAATGGTTAGTGAATCCAATGAATATCTCTGGTTCACAAGGGGATGAGAGTAAATGAACAAATCTAACTGGTTTGAGTCATAGACCAAAGGAGATAAAGGAGAAACAGATAATCTGGCTTTGTGCCACTGTAAACATGTAGGGCAGTGGCCAGATCATAGTTGAACAGAATTAGACAAGGTTGCCAAAACTCTGTGTGGGTTCAAATGGGATTATACCCCTAATGCGCTTGATCTTTATACAACGATAAGCATCCATAATCCCTCACCTCACCAGGATTAAAAAAAGAGGATGAGAAGTGTACTGGCTAATTCAAAAGGACACCACAATACCTAACTGCAGTTCTTAGATAGAAAAAGAGAGCTGCGACCTGCTGGTGCTGCAAGAGGAGCTGGTGTTTGTGTTAGCAGGTAGCTTTAGGCAACCTGTGCTAAACTCTTTGAAGCTTTGTTAGAATGAGCACAAAGCAAGTAAATAGGGCAGAAAAATGTGGTACAGAAAATGTCAAATGGATATACAAAACAACCAAGAATGTGTTTGCGAGGCGCAAAGAATGAAACCACATTGTCACCAACAAGCCATCCTTTTTCTTCTTTTGGCTGCTTTTCACTGGATACCTCTGGTCTCCCACTGATGCATAATAAGCATTATCACAACCTCAATTAATGAAAATAATCCTCTTATTTATGGGAATTCTATTTGCTCTTATCTAGTTATGAACACTAAATATGAAATACGATTACATTTCGATTGCACTCCATTGTAGTATTGATGTAATGAGACCGCTGACATTTTGATTATCTAATTTTGATTTATTGTGATTCTAAACAAATCAACCACCTGCAAGCTAACAACTGCTTGTTTTGTCAGAGAAAGAGAGGATTAGGAGTAGTTGTCAATCAAAAAGAATCTCTCTCTCTCTCTCTCTCTCTCTCTCTCTCTCTCTCTCTCTCTCTCTCTCTCTCTCTCTCTCTCTCAACAAAAACTACTCAAAGGCATGACAGCGAGTTCACTTCCTCCCTTGTGCTCTCTCCTGCCAACAAGAAAAACCTTCTCTAGAGGACATAACAAGGCCATTTCAATTTCCACCGGCAAGAACAGAACATCCCTCTCTATCAGAGGCCAAAAGAGATGCCCAATTCTCTTTGTTACACATATGATGTAAGTCACACTTTATCCTACTCCCCCCTCTGGCTGCTTGACATTAAAGCACAGCTGATTCTCGTCTCCCATATGCCCGCTGTGTCGCAAGGCCACGTTACCTTTGGCCCCCTCACCTGGTGCTGGGCGGCAAGTAATGGAATTCATACCATGTTACACCGGGTCGCCCTGACCTCCTCTGTGGCGGTCACTGCTGACTATAGATTGCAATCTGCTTGCCGACAGATCGTTTTCGGCTGCTGAATAGATTAACAACATGGGAGTGTTAAACTGGGGCAGCAGAGCACTCGTTCAGAGGCTCTCGAGGTGCTTTCTCACGATTACATCAAATGGCGGCTCGTAGACATGAGAGAAATTAACACTGTCTGCTCTAAGTACAAAACAAATCAGCTAAGTTTATCCGAAGAATAACAACCTATGCTGCCCTTGCACTTGAGGCCTCCATTGTTAGTGAGGGCAAAAATCTAGGTATAACCTTATTATCCACAGAGCTTTAAAAACAAAGACCTTTAACAACATTAAATTAACTGTTTCTTTTTTTATGACAGAAAAGATGTGGGAATTTTTAGATTTGTGTGATGCCAAAGTCCTTGAAGAGTCATAAACATAAACACAGCAATTCACCTTAATGCCAGAGTGAGAAGGCCAGGTGAATTAACTTTAAATGAGCTGTGCTGCTGAGGGAGGAGGCTTTTTGCCTCTTATGGAAACAGAATGGTACCTAACAAATCCCTGTTTCACCGGACAAAAAAGGTTCTTGTAGAATCAGCACGGTTGGGGTTTTCCTCACCCAAGCAGAAATACACATTGTTAGAGAGGGACCCTTGTTAGTGTTCAGCCTTGGAGCTAAAATTGGCATTTAGCAAGGCAGCAGAATGCTCTAATTGTTTGTGATGTCCTGAGGCAGAGAATGCTCTGTGTGAAGAAAAAAGTTCTCTCAGGTCCAATTCAGTGGCTAGTTCAGATGAGTTTTATTCACTGCGCAGCGGAGACAGAAGCTCACAAGAAGCTGTAGGATTCTCCTTGACCAGAATATTTATACAAGGTTACAGGAAGCAACAGAATAACAAAAGCTGAGAAGACATTCACTCACAAAACTATCTGAGTAGAATTGCATAGACTTATATCGTCTGCTCAAACTATTGAAAAACGGTCCTTTGTTAAATGAGGTGTGAACACTGCTGGAGCCAGCTTGGGCTGGCTCTAAACTTAAGGTCTCACTCACAGTGACCAAAGTAAATTGCTTTGTTTTAACACTAAGCTAGACAATAGGCAGACAGACTTAATAAAAAACAAGAGACACTAAAAGTATGTTGATCAGAGAAAATAATAGGAACTGGAAAACAGGAACAGGAAATATATCAGGATAAAATGAGACTAAAACTGTTAGGTAATCCATTTTCTTCTACATCAGTAGGCAGTAAAACCTTTCACCTCCCAGATAAGTGATATAGGAAAACACAGGGCTAAACAGGCATTTCAAGAGTACTTAGATTAAGGATTTTTAGTTTCACCAAAACATAAACTTCTCTCAGTCATTACTTAAACCTGCAGCATTATTTCTCCATCTCAGAGGAAGATGTAAAAAGATGTATCTTAGAAACTTTATTTTATCTTAGTACTATAAGGTCCTATGTGATCGCTTGTTAAACCCCTCCCCCAAGCAGGGACTGTCCAATCATAGCTTAGCAATAGTAACTAGGCATGGCAGGCTGGTCAAGCTTTGGATTTCTGTTCTGATGATGGAGCAATGTGCATTGGGCTGTAGTAAGACTGATACTGGATGGTGGTGTCTTTTTGTTACTGTGTCTGCTCTAACGTTTCTGTATTTATTAGAATGTCGGGCTTACTAACTGATAGTAGTAACCGAGCATTATATAAGACTGAGAGTTAGCATATGATTAACTCGCAACATTAGTTTGTGGGGTTACAAGTTATGTTAAAAAAATGCCTCAATCACAACCAGCAGAGGTTTGGTGCTGGATGCCTTTTGAGTTTAGGGGGACGTTAGCGGCACTGTTCTGCTCTTTATTGGATTTGGGGACATTTACACTCCAGCAACTCCAGCCACCACTAGCTGAGACAGCGTTGCATTTGCCAAACACCAGATAGTCCTCATCCTAAAGCCCTTCGCAAAACAATATCGTTTGAAAATAAAAATAAAAAGTATCTTAACTAAGCAGCCAAACACGCTACAGCTGATAAGATTTGCAACCTAAACTTGTAAAACACAATCTGACAAAACAGCAGAAACCGCTGCTCATAGAATAACCACAGAGTTGAATCAACACCTCTGACTAAGTGTCAACAAATAAGAAACATTGTAGGTTTCATAGACGTAGTATTTATTGCATTGCTGTTGTGTTAGATTGCATTACATTATACTGCTGTTGCTGTATTCAATACCTAGTCTTAAACTCAATTATAGGAAGCAAAAAGAATAGTTAGGGATATATGAGCACAGATTCACTGTTGAAATTATGTCTAGTCCTCAGTGGGAACACAAAGATGAGAGCTTGAGGGAGTATAATAGAATAATTCAAGTCTGTACTAAAATAACAACAATGATTTAATTATATGCAATATTGTGTTTCAGAGCTGACAACAGTTTTTTAGATGTCTTATATTCTGACTTGTTTTGGTAGGAAGAGAAATCAGTCAATAAAAACATGGGTGATATGATGAAAGCACAACCAAGCTTCATTATAAAAACATTATCATTCATCACTCCGTTCACTGTTTATCATTCATCATCTGCACTGATGTGAGCAGTTATCATTTAACATGTGCACCGGCCAATGTGTCAATCAAAAATTAATCTTGAAAAGTCGCAGAGTTGATTGACTTTACATATATATATTTTTATATAAGAGGCCTCTTCACACAGCTGAATGTGACAGACAGTGTGAGATGACTTTTGTTTTATTTTTCTCTCAAGATCTTCTGCTGCTGTTTTAATGTAGGTGGTTTGGTGGCAGAAAGAATAGATTTCTTGATAGTGATTATTTAAAACTAGGGCTGTCAGCGCTAACGCGTTAATCGCGATGCGATTAAGGGCTGACGCGATGCGATTCATTTTTTTTAATAGTATTAATCGCATGCCGGCATTTATTAATTTATTTTACACTTCACTCGGCTTTGCGTCGTGCCTAACAGGCTACTATTTTGACCCTTTGCAGCACCGTTACTTATCATCAAGCTGCCACTTCCTTATTGATTAAAATATCACCGAAGCACGTCAAACTTGAGCTACCACCTACGTAGCTAAGCATAGTAGTACAGTTAACGTGATGCTAGACCACCGGCCCTCGGGGGGCGGGGGAGAGATGAATGTTCGGAAATAAGAAGTTGCTGTGGCCCGCCGTACAGGTTAGTTTGACCAGTGGGAAGCAGCGGTGGCCAGAACGGGCAGCAGAGGTGGCCGGAGCGAGCAGCAGCAGCTGCAGCGGCCAGAGCGGGCGATCATGGGGGGACATCCTCAGCGGTGAAACGCGAACGGGGGCTGGAGTATAACCTAGCTAGGTGGAAAGCTAACGCTAGCCGGCCACCTGTTCCATCAATCCTGCTTGCAAGTGTCCGCTCATTAGACAAAAACTGGACTACATCCAACTTCAACAAAACTCCCAATGCGAGTTCAGAGACTGCTGTGTTTTTGTTGTTGTGGAAACAACAGTGTACCGGACTATCCAGCCTGTTTCTGTGTCGCCGGGTAAGAGTGTAGATGGGCTGTGTTAACACGGACTTGTGCAGAAATGAGCTGCTCATTAACCGGTGATCACTGGATGTCAGTGAGTAATCAACATTATTTAGGAGTTACTAAACGCTATATTGACTCTAGTAAGGATAGGGATTTTGAGTTTTTTAGTTAGGTACTTGGAGGAATTGTGCAAAAAATTCACACATTTTTCTTTTGTTTACAGTAAATAAATAATTACAAATCTTAAAATCAAGTTCATAAAGTAACTTTCTTTGCATTCATTTGATTCCTAATCAAGATACACTGGTGAAAATTGCTTTCGATTGTTAATATGTACTTAGAAACTGTTCTGAAATGCAAAATAATAGAATTTTAATCATGTGATAAAATATGCGATTAATCGCGATTAAAAATAAAAAAAATCATTTGACAGCCCTATTTAAAACAGATATAATTATTATCATCAAAAGCAGGTGGGACACACAGCCTGTGACACATTGGCCACTGCACATATTAAGCCGTAAATTCCTAAACCAGAGAAAACTGTGATTTAAAAATAAAAAAAGAAAGATGTTTATCAAATCAAGCTTCTTGTGATTTTGATCAAATATCTGCTCTGCTTTAATCAAATCTGGCATGTTTAAATCAAATTATGTCTTCACCAAAATAAGTAAAAATCCAAGAGAAAATGTATCAGTTTAACTGCACTTTCATCCTGCCTGTTTTTATCATTTCATTTTTGAATTCCACCCCTGAGCTTATTTAAATCTAATTTCTGCTTAGCCTTTGACTTTGAAGTTTTGTATTCAGCGTACCACTGTAATGCAGGCTCTGTGGAGCTATAAAGACACAGTTTATGGTGAAGGCATATAGAAAACACAGTAACGTACTGTCACACTGATAACAGAACACATGGCATAAAATCCAAATTATATCAAACTTCCATTGGTGTTCCACATGTGCTCCAACATCTTCTTACAAATAGAGTCATTTGTAGTTAATATAGTTTTTGTAGACTTATTGTATCAGTCTACAGAAAATACCTTTTAGTTTATTGTATGGATGGAGCTTTTATATATTTCCTCATAACTGCAACTAGAGACAGCAGCTGACCTCTTACATGAGCTAAAAGTCACATGAAGTGCACTAGAAGGTGCTTACTATATCTTGCATGTGTGTACATTTTGCTGAACTCCCTGCTCAGTTGCCACTATGGAGTGTTGTAGAGACAACTGAAAGACAAGACTATTCCTTTTAAAGATGGTTTGCTTCCCACAGGTGGAATATGTTCAGATGAGCCTTTGATTTGAGCTCCGGCCTTCAATCTATTTAATTCAGCATGACATGTTTTATCTTATTATCTTATTTTCTATATATCTACGAATCCCTTTCCTCCATGGGCTCCCATGGGTGCAGCCAGCACACCTACGACAGTCATTGTAGATTTTCATACGGTTCATTTCCTGCTTCAAGCATACAGCAGGAGGTCACAGTTACAGTAGGCTAATGGGTTGAACATGCTAATGTTGTGCTGCATTCATATGCTCTAGTGTGGTATAATTTACCAGACCAACAGAAAAGGTTACTGCCATTTGTACAATGAACTCTATTATCACGTTACCTATACAACCATAGTATGATTCCCTCCCACATGCTATACACATAATAACAGCCATGAGAGCAGCTAACATGCTTTTCTGTAAAAGATGACATTCGCCTGTATCAGTCAATCATGTAGCTTTGCATTTCCTCAGCTACAAAAAAAATTATACATGCTCCTCATTAAAACCAGATCATAAACAGAAAGGATCTGTACCACTGCATTAGTTCAGTGCTTCATTTCTGTCTAAATAAAGGCATGTGGGGAAAGCCATACATCTGATCTGACTGGTTATTTTCCCCAAGACAAATACATCTGAGGAAATTTGTTCTAAAGGGAAAGGCAGAACGTTACGTTTGTCCCCATGTGCACATACAAATTCAGGAATGATTGAAGTAAATTATTGAGCCAAGCGTGAGTAGCAGGTTATGTTACTGCTTACATGAAAGAGAAAGAGTATGAGTATATAGGAAGTGGTTATGGTTCATTTCAAGGTAAGACTACACAGATTAAAAGAAAGTCAATATGATATTCAATCTAGTTTTCTCAAACATTCATATCCAACTAATTTGCATTGGCATATGTGATGCTCTTGGGTATTTTTTTACTGCAAGTGTTTAGGAGGCAGTCCGAGTGGCAAGGTGTGGCAGGAGGATCAGGCACACCTGAATCCACTCTGTCTGATTGCCTTCTGTTTCCAATTTAAGATGGCTGAAGCTCAGCAGATCTCTCGGTCCTCACAGCCAGCAGGGTTTGTTTTTGGTTTGTCTTTGGTTTGTCTTTTGGGTTCTGTTTTGTTTTCCACACACTCACCTTCACGCATGCACTCACTACACTACTGATACTACTGAAATACATTTTTATGTTACACGTTTTATCCTATTTTATAGTAATATTTAATATGGGTTAAATAAATTGGTTTTAATTTAATCCTTAACTATGCGTTGTCTCCCTTCTTTTGTCATGGACTTTTAATGTGTGTCATCCCTCTCTCTCTCTCTCTCTCTCTCTCTCTCTCTCTCTCTCTCTCTCTTACCGTACTTTCATGACTGTATCTGCAATCTGTCAATAAAGGCTAAAACAGGGGTGTTCATCATTTAAGCCAAGGACCCCTTAACGGAAAGAGAGATGAAGCAGGGACCCCCTACTACATATATTGTATAAAATGAAGTTGCATATTGAACTGGGCCTACAATAACGTGTAGGACAGCCTAAAGCCTTTATACATACATTTTGTTGCATAGAATACTAAGCTATTCAAATAGCCTAATAATTGTTGGTATGATTTTATAAATCATGTTTTAATGTTAAACATACATGTGGCATAGTGAACCCTTAGGATTAACTGTATCTGTGGATGGCCTTTAGTGACTACCTTACCTATAGTCCAGTAAGCAGTGGGGATTTATATTTGCTAATAATATGTTGGATTCATGTTAAGACTTTTTCATTTTTGAAAAAAAAACAAAAAAAATGAACAATAGTTTGGAGACCCCCCCCCCCCGCCCCCTGCATTGACTCTGAGGACAAACAGGGTTTAAGCTATTTGTCACATTGTGGGTACACACTCTGATATGTGTGGACCACCCATCTGGGCACAAAAATTTGGTCAAGGTAAAAAAAAAAAAAAACAGACAGAAGGGCTAAGACTTTACTTTGAGGTCAAAGTTAGAATTATGACTGGGTTCATTTTTGGGTTTGGGAGGTATGTAGCAGTTATTGTTAACATTACCGTAAGACTAGGATAAGTCAGTAATATGTAAAAAAGTACAGTACACATTACATTAGTACACATTTTTGTGTGTGTGCTGTTTGGAGGAGGGAGCAAAATGAAGGCAGATTGAGAGAGAGGGAGAGGTTTGGAGGAAGAAAAATAAATAGAAAACACAATGAGGCGAAAGGGGGTCAGCCTAGAAAAAAAAGAATCTGGTAGATGGAAGGAGGGAGAATAAATAAGCGATAAAGTGTGGAAAATAGGGAAAGGGCTGCTGATGTGCTTCTTAAGCAGGTCATTGGATGCAGTGTGCCTTGGGAGAGCTTGTTTAAGCATGGCTAACAGATTTTCTCAGTCCCTGCTGGAGCCGTTCCCTTAAAGCTCCGGTCCAGAAAGGCACTGTCACATCAGGACACATGACAAGGAAATGGAGCACACAGCCATTAAACAACTTTCTGAGCTATCGTCTATCACAGGAGGCAAGGAAAACTCCATTACCCATGGATGCCGTTTAGCTATTCAAACAAGACAGGGCTAAATACATCAATACTTTTGTCTATCATGTCTGCCTGGGGCTCCTGTCTCTCATGTGGGGTGTAAAGCCTAGTTTATAGCATACTAGCAAACACTGTCTCTTGATCCTGCTCATCCTCTTATTCAGCACTGAAGGGCACAGAGCGCTGTAATCCACCGCCACCACTCCCTGGCAGAGTTCATGGTCGACACCAAAGCCCTGTTATTCAGACAAACCCCCCACTGCAAGGGATAGCACCGCCTCATACTTCACATAGAGGCATACAGGCTGCACTTCACAGTCTCACACACAAACACAAGCTTTGTAGTTTTTCAAACTATTCTTCTCACTTGCAAAAAGACACACATAACTCAAAGAGCTACGCATAGGTGTGTGGGTGTTAATGGCTTTAGGGCTTCATATTTCCCAATTCACGTTGAAGCGGAGTTGATAGTGCCATGTGTCACATGCTGACTTCAATCCGCTCTCCATGCTATATCGCCTCCCTAATGACAGTAATTGCACTGAGGAAGCCCCCGGTCATGTTCAATTACCCATTCCCATCCAAGCACATGGGTCTAATCTTGCAGTGTAATGTATGATACAGATGGCTCTTGAAGGCAGACATATTCATCACCGCCTCATCTTTGGTACAACGTCTGAAATCCAGCATGAGAAGCATGTCACATTTGAATGGGCTGAGAATTGGCATTGAGTTTATATTATCTGATAATATCTGAAAACTCATGTTTGCAAATGTAAAATGGATAAGTAAAGGAAAAACCTCTTCCTGGCTCTGAGTGGCTCTTATTCTTGCCACACAATACAGACACACAGTAAATTAAACACTCACCCGAGAGGTTTCTCCAGGCGACTGGCAGGTGAGCCCACAATCTCTCCCAGTGTACAGTAGATCTGTCCCAGGAAGTCCTGCCATGTGGGGGGGGGGGAGCATAAAGTGGGATGGAGAGAGACGGATGGGGGCGTTCAGGTGGATCACGGGGGGTAACAAGGAGAGTCAGTGAGGGGTTAAGCATCGTTATAAGCATTGTACGGTTATGAATTAGGACATCTGAGGCAGACACGTACGTTTAAGTCGGTAGGCTTCCAGGGTGGAGAAGGAGGAAAGGTAGAGAGAAAGAGAGAAAGACCAGGCAGCAGCAGTGACACAACAGAGCATATCATGGAACAGAAGGCACACGACTCAAATACCAGACTGTCATCAACCAAGTGCAAGAAAGAAGAGCAAAAGTGGATATGTGAAAGAGCAGATAGGCAGAATGGGAACAGCAGAGGATAAAGAGTTACAGAGGAAGAGAAAAGGAAAGTGAAAGAGCACAAGACATGGAAAGCAACGAAGGCAGAGAGAGTTTCATACAAAGAACAGGTTGTTTCCAGACCATGCAGCACAAAAACACAACAATAAAAGCATCAGTAACAGAAGCATAATTAATGATGAACAATGTTGGTAGTATGCAAACCAAGTGCTGCAAATATATTCTTTATGTGTCTGTATAGAATGAGTAGGAGTTTATTTATCAAAGCTTTCATCATAAATGATGACACCAACATAAATTCACCTCACTGAGTTGTTGAATGCATGTTCTAGAATAAAGTGCTGTCCTTTTTAGACACTATAAATATGTATAAATGTATATTGTTTTAAAGGACTGTGTGCTATCTTGGAATTGAAAATATAAATTGCAAACAACACTACAGATCACACAGGGAAATGTGTCGAAAAGCTTTGATAATGATCTGCAATACTTCATATCTCATTTTATGAAGTAATGAGAGTATACCAGATGTAAAAGAAAATTATCTTAGCTCTGGAGGAATAAAATACCTCATTTACAAACCGAAGCAGGTGGAAAGAAGGTAAAGAAATACAAATATGTTGGCAGATGAAGCGTAATTCACTCATTATTCCAAAAATATATTTGAGCATTTAAATGCCACTAACTTTGGTTTGCATAAAACCTATATATATGGGACATGCACTAATAACAATTCAAAATAATTTCAGGATAAAATATAAAGTAGAACTCCTGAACCTTAAAAAAAACAAAAAAAAAACTTACATGCTTTGCCAGATCTGGACTTTTAGAATCAATGTCATACCTGAAATCACAAAGAGACAACAAATCACAGAGGCAAAGATGTGAGCAGACCATCATAAGACTTTACACATTACTAATGACTCTAATAACAGAATACTGGCTGCATCGTTGACATGTTCTGCCTGTCAATCACACACCTGGGTCATTGAGGGAGCAAAAGGGAACGACCAACGAAAAAAATTAAGGGAAGTCGTTCTATAGTTTATGAATGTAATTTCCGTAGTATGCCTGGGGGATCATATTGAAACAATCTAACAATGCAGAGAAAATTTCCAGCATTTGCCAGTCAAACTTAATGTAAAAGTAATTAAACCTCAGTATGCCCTGGCTCCCACCTCTGTGATAAAAGAAAGATGTAAATGAGTAACACTAATTGTGATGGGATGCACTCCCTCCTTTCCTGTTCCAGAGTCGAATAATGATAGCATGCCAAATGAATTCATTAAGTGTCTAAAAATCCTTAGAGACCTGCAGCTCAGTCCTAGATACATCACTGAAGTCCACTGGGGACTTCATGCTTGAAGGGAGGAAAAAAACAAAGACACATTTTTGGAAGCATATCTGTTCTCCTTGAGGAGAGGGGAGAGTGGAAAAAAATTATCCTGACTCTGTTCAGGGAGATCTCAAAATGAAACCGCACCTTCCTGACCCTCTCACTAGTCTGGCCTTTTCTAAAGGAGGAAGTCAGCTATATGTGAAAGAGGGGAGGAAAGGGGTCTTAGGGAGTTTTATGGGACTTGGTTTCAGACATTTGCTTTGCTTGTCAGCAGAGAGATTGAGGATACAAATTTATATAAAATATTTATCATCCTTATACCAATCTCCGTTCAACGAATGACTACTGAGACACTGCACCAATGAATAATTCCTCAGGAGAGAGCCGAGCTGGTGACAAGGGAGCGACGAGAGAAGATGAGAGACAGGAAAGCGGGAGAGGGGATGAAGAGATAAATGGGGGAAGAGGGAGAGTGAATGACGGAGAAGATGCTAAGCTTGTGGTGGAAACAAAAGAAAGAATTTGGAAGAATGGGTTAGAAGAGGTCAGCACATCTAAAACACACACCCCTCAGTGCATGTCCTAAGAGAACTGGATCAAACAGAATAACTCACACGTCAAAGCGCAGGGTCTGCTTCTCCTCAAAGAAGTAGTCCAGGATGTACTTCCTGACAAAGTCTGGGTTTAGCGTGTTGTCTATCACCTCTGTTCTCCCAAACTAGAACAGAACCAGAAAAGAAGGGGGAAAAAAAGGACAGAAGAGGAAGAAGTGAGCTCAGACCTTTGAGACGGCACATCATGCTGTCACTCAAAAACTAAATCTACTGCTCTAGTACCTCACCCCACCCCCATTATCTTCCCCCGGCAACAGTGTGAATTCCCCGCTTCGGATAAGCTCAGATTTGATTAACAGTCAGTGATCGCACAGTTTCAGCTCTTCTTCGTCACCTCTTCTCATTGTGCTGAGGATGAGCAAGCCTGAGGAAAACATTTCATGAAGTCCAATTACACTCATTTAATTAATACCACATACGCGCCACTGTCGCTCTCACAGCCACTTCAAAACAAGGGGCGGGGGGGCGTGGGTGACAAGACAAATGCTGTTTTTCCACTGCATTGAACAGCTTGACTCGAGCCTGTTGTTTTTTTTTGGTACCACCTTGGTCGAAGTTCCAAGCGAGCTGAGCCGATACTAGAAGGTGGAGTTAAAACACTGCAGACCACCGATTGGTCAAAGAAAATCGTCACTAGCACGACAAGGGACATCCTGCACATACTCGCGATTTTTAAATAGCCAATCTACCATCAACAGTGCAATTTCGCCCCCGATTTAAAAAAAAATGGCAGCCCGCAAAACTACGGCACACACTACAGTGTACAATTGATGAAGTGCAGACGTTCCTCTGTTTGGTTGCCTATGAAAGGGAAAGGATTGAGTGAGTGACAAGCGAGTGTCGCGTTGAATATGATGGAACGGCAGTTTCACAGGTGTCGCTATGGCGATCAGCTGAGAATCCTGTGCCTACACTGAAGGGGGTAATATCGGCAGTGGAAAACAAAAAGAGAAAAGCACTGGTACCAAAAAAGTGAGTTGAGGAGAGCCGTACCATGCAGTGGAAACACATGCATAAGGCAGTGAAAATAGTGACTTTCACATTTTGTCTTTACACAGGGTCACAAATGTCACAAATGATGGGAAGATGGCAAACTATCTCCTATTCCCTGGTGTTAAAAAGAAAATGGGAACCTGCCAGCACAGACACAGATTATTTTTTACAGAGCAAGACCTTCTGATGAGGTGATGTGATGATAAACAAATCAAGAGACACAGAAAGTGTTTCACCCTCCGCACACACACATTGATTGCATTCAACATTAATAATTTAAAGTCAGAGAACTGATGTAGAGCTGCATAAATAAAATATCCCCAGTAGAAAGTGTAAGCATAAACTGACACAGTGAATTAATAATATCAGCGTTAGGGCTTAATGAGAAGATGAAACTCAAGGTGGGACTTAACAGGTGATCTACACAGAATAATGTTCTTACGTACTTTTAACGGATGGACGCCTGTGCTAATGCAAAGACAGGCAAGCTGGATTGTGTGTAACATATGACAGTTTGGGAGAGTGGGTTTGCTGAAGTGTAACCTGCCATCAGACATAAAAGTGTGTCTCTAAGCCTATGAAAGTTTAACTGCTGTGTGGCAGCATCTCCTCTCACTCTTCCTCTTCATCCATGTCAGAAAGTGTGAGTATTCCCTTCCAGCAGATGCAAAGGAGGCGAAATCTCCACGGAGCGAACAGCAGCCTATTTCAATGAAAGGAGCTGAATGTGGCAGCAGGGGGGCAATAGCATATTCAATTTGGTCTCAGGCCAAACCTAACAGAAGAAGAAGACTCAGCACCAGAGCAAAGAACAGCTACCCGAGTAAATAACATCTCCCACATATTATTCCTAGTCCTATTCCTAGTCCTATTCCTAGTCGACCTGTAAAGCCAGAGTTGCAAAAGCACTACAATTAACTGCCAAAAAAAGAACTCTGCTACAGAGATATATGGGTGCTGGCAGTGTGTACGTCTTCCCCTCAAATAACCCTAACTAGGCTAATTGTAAGCTACAATGTCAGAAAATTCATCTTGGTAGAAAGATTAATGTCTCAGAGATTTACTAAAAGTGGAAAGGCCAGCTTTGCTTGCATTTAGGGAGGTTATATAGTGTCAGCTGCTCAGTTAAGTGAAAGAGGAAAATCTGTCATGCACTAGGGGCAATTACAGATGAGGAAGTTAAAGATTAAGACTTTAAAGTAATGTGGTAACAGAATGATGGGCTGCAGATACAGTTTTATATATTCAACTATGAATGCTGACAGAAATTAGTCAACGAGGGTACAAGTCTCAAGAGTAGCTGATGGAGCAGTCCTCCTGGAATCAGCCGATGGGGGAGTTTGTCCCACAGAAGAGTAATTGGATTACAGACGGTTGGTGGCAGAGTGAAAGCTCCTCCGACCAACCATATTTACTCTGGGGAGAACCAAAAACTCATTGAATGACAGAGGGGCAAAAGAGGCGCTTAGCTTTATCAATACTGCACAGGTTGACTTTACTGCTCACAAAGCCAGCTCTCATCTGCACTAAAAAATAAAACTGAATATCGTATTGGAAAAGACGTTCAGGGCTGCACCCACAGTTTGTAAGCTTGAGGCGGGGCAGTGTAGCAAGAGGTGACAGGTGTAGGAGGTTCTTCCCGCCTGAACACTGCGCTTGATGCTTGTTTACATTTGCATGTTAATCAGTAAAACTACTCTCTGGCTTTACTAAAAGAATATCACTCTGTTGCCGCTACCAGCAACAAGGTTTGCTTTACTGTGAGCCAAGGCCAGCTGACCACTCTTGAAAGACACATGAGCAAAAATTAGGCATACAGTTCAAGTAATACAGTGGCACGCATAAGTTTATGAACCCATGCTAAAGTTGACTAAAAAGAGGAATAAAAAAATCATCTTTTGAAAATTGATCTTAATGCCTTAATTAAAAAAATGAGGAAAAATCCAATCTTTAAGGACACCAATTTTCTTTGTGAATGAATAATGTATCGTAAATAAATAAATGTTCTTCCTTAAAATACAGGGGGCATAAGTAAGTACACCCCTATGTTAAATTCCCATAGAGGCAGGCAGATTTTTATTTTTAAAGGCCAGTTATTTCATGGATCCAGGATACTATGCATCCTGATCAGTGATGCCGGGTAACGCGTTACTTGTAGCGTGTTACTCTAATCCACTTTTTTCAGTAACGAGTAATCTAACGCGTTACTATTTCCAAATTAGTAATCTGATTAAAGTTATCCAACTTATCCAAGTCACTGTGCGTTACTATTTTTGTAATTTTCCTTCTTCCTTCTTCTTGCGTCTCAGGGAGTGAAGTCACGTATGCGACGACAAGTCACGTTTTCAACATGAGGACAGGTCACGTTTTCAGCATGTGGACAGTTAACGTGTACGCAGCTACACAAATGTAAACAACAATGGAGGGAGGAGAGAGATGCGCGTTTTCTAGCTGGAAATACAGTCACTATTTTGAGTTTGTGTCAGCTAAAGATGGCAATATTAAGGTTTGTTGTACACTCTGTGCTGGTGGCGACAAAGTGCTATCTAGCTACAAAAATACTACGTCAAATTTGAAGAAACATTTGGAGTCGCAGCACCGCACAGTCAAACTTACAGAGTCCCACCAGGTGGTGCAAAGCAGAGAGAAGAAGGTCCCCCACCACCCAAACAACAAAAGCTGGACTTCGGTGCAAAACCAGTAAGTGGGGGAGAGTTGAAGAAGTTGGTCGGGCAGTATGTTGTAGAGGAAATGCTGCCCTTAAACATGGTTGACTCGCCTTCGTTTCGTGCCATAATAAACAAGATCCCTACTACTGTCAATGCCGAGTTGCCTCACAGAACAGCTTTGTCACGGTTGTCATTTTTATGTTGAGGCGGCAGGTGTTGTCAGCAGCTACTGAATGTAACTAATAAAGTAACTTGTAATCTAACTTAGTTACTTTTAAAATCAAGTAATCTGTAAAGTAACTAAATTACTTTTAAAATCAAGTAATCTGTAAAGTAACTAAGTTACTTTTTCAAAGTAACTGTGGCAACACTGATCCTGATAAAGTACCCTTGGCCTTTGGAATTAAAATAGCCCCACATCATCACATACCCTTCACCATACCTAGAGATTGGCATGGGGTACTTTCCATAAAATCATCTCTCAATGCAAATCAAACCAGCTATTAGGCTAACTGAAATAAAACCATGCCAATCTCTAGGTATGGTGAACCAATCCATCATTCATCTTAACGGTCTCTGCTGGGAAATGTATTATGCAGTCAGGTTAGTAGAAATGACACATAACACACACAAGACGGGATAACACAGACAATAAACCACCATACAGACGACCCCAAATAGGTTGAAACTAAAATGGTTACTAGGACAACAATTCTCAAGAGGAGTTACAAAGTGTAAATGTTAGCAACACTGTCTTGTGAACCCAGATACACTTTCTGTGTGTGTAGTTGTACTTTAATCTTTGTGCAGATCAGCTGTTTGAGTTTTAAACGATAACAGGAATAGATGCTAATGTTTTTAAGCACTGGTGGCATGGGCCACCCTGCTCCTAAATTAGGTGGCCAAAGCATTGCAATGCAAAAACATTTTGGTGGTCTAAATGTAAATCTTTTTGCCCCCCCCCCCCCCCCCCTTCCCTTTCATGCCTTTTGCTTTTTACACTGCAAGCTGTTCAATAAGCCCAGGTTCATGTGACTGTACAAAGCTTACAGGGCTATTCAACTATACTGTACAGAAGGCTGATCTGAGTAAAGTTTAGAAAGAATGAAGAATGCAGACATCATCTGCATGGTCCGATGACGTCATTCTCGTGCATATTAAGTAGCCATGTGTAGGTGGCGCTGGTTAAGAGAAAGGGGCTGGTTTGTCTCCGTTACCTGTTACCTGTGAATAGCCAGGCTAGCTAGGATAATCATCTCCTGGCTGTAGCTTCATATTTACCTTACAGTGTGTGTGTGTGTGTGTGTGTGTGTGTGTGTGTGTGTGTGTGTGTGTGTAGCTTGCCTAGAAGTGTCTGTCATCTATGTTAAAAATTCATGTTATCAACCTGCACTGTCTCACAGCAACCTGTTTTAATCCGTTCTTCTTTTTTAAGAGCCCACCAACACGAACACATTATAACTGGAAGCTTTGTATCTTGTTTCCCACTCTTTAATCTGTTGTGTCACATCATTGTGCACCAGCGTGAAACCAAGGCCTCTGTGGAGTCAATGAACACAGCACTCAGAGTGTGAAAGCAAAAGCTAAATATTTCTGACTTGGCTGCAGCTTTTAGCTTTTGTAGAAAGTGTTTCATTTTCGAAAAAAATGGTTGGGCTGCCTTAGAACAAAAGAATATCAGCGTGAAAAAGGAATCTTGAATTCACAAGTATTCCCCTTTGAGATGTAATTTATTTTATTTTTTTCTGTATGTCCATCCATTGAGATTACATGGTCAAATATTAATCCCAAAGGGATCCTTCGTCTTGCTGCAATCTGTGCCCTCCTCTTCTTTATTGGCCTCTCTGGTCTAATTAAGGCCCAGTGGCCAACTGCCAGGGGAGACTCTGACGCATAGGCAAATCTTTATTGATACAAGTAGCTGCCACCTTAATCAGCCAATCAGTCATAGCTAACACAGTGCTGACTAGCGTACAGATATTCGCAGGGTCAATCAATTGCAAATGATTGGCACTCACAGCATTTACCTTGAGGGAGAGGAGGGGAGAAAGGGGAGGGGGGGTTGTAAATAGAGAGTGGGCTGTCATGGAGAGGAGACAGGCTGATTGAGTTGTGTTGACAGAGGGGACTTTGAGCTCTTACCTCTCTCCACTGTTTGGACTCGACGCCCTGCGTGTACAACACCACCACTGAGAAGACAGGAGGTGGAGGCGAAGGGGGGAAAGAGAGAGCAGAGGAATACACTGTCACTAAACAATCTCAATCAAGCATCCCGCTACGTTGAATGGTGTTTGTTTTGTTCCTTCTTTGCTGACATTCATCATTAATTATCCTGCCACGCCCTGACAGCATAATGAAGTGCCAAGCTTGATGATGCTGCGCTGCATGAAATTCTGGCTATAATGTCCACATGCAAAGAACAAAGCTCTAAAGCAAGATTGAAGGCTACTGGAGCACAATTTTAAGACGTGGAATCCAAACACAATTTCTTAACACTAGGATTCTCCTCATTCCTATTTGATTTTGCGACTTCAAATGAAGCTGAGGCTGGTGAACGTGACCTGTCATATATCCCAGGGTTCATCTTCAGGCGAATACAAAACAGGGTGAGTGTGATATCTTTCCAGTAGCTTATTTACACAAAGGGCTTGAATCTCCTCCCTATTATGATAAATGTCTCCTCTATTCTCTATCCTTCAGGGAGTAAGAAAATGCCTTTATGGCGGTTCCCCATGTGTCTCACAAAAAGATACCCATTCAAATTCAAAGGCTGGCGTTTCTACCGTGCATGCATTAAGGTACTTTCTGTAGCTCTCAGTGAGGAAAAGTTGTCACATTACTGTGCAAATGATATGCAGTTATTGAAGGAACACTTTGAAATAGCACAGTAAACTGAATCAAAGTTAAGCTTAGCAAAAGTAAAAAGTAAAGCTTCGCAAAACGAGGGGTGTCAATGAACCGTATTCTGAGCAAGGAAAAGCTAAGCTGCAATTAGCATCGTGAAAAGCTGAGAACTCACATGGGTCAGATTTGGAGAAAGTGTCTCGGTCCAGGAGATCCCTGTAAGAGAAGGAAACAGTCACGCATTAAAATTAGGGTTAAGTCTAATTAATTTCACTGAATTGTAAGACTGCTGTGTAACAGTTGGGAAGTTCCATACTATTTTGAACATGTATGTAAATGTTTTCTCTGATAATTAAAAAATCCCATATGCAAAGAGCTACAAGATAATTGCAAGGTAATTCAAAACCACACTTAACTTCACATAAGCGAAGTGAGCCGTACAATAAGCACATTCAGTGAAAGGACACAGAGGCACAGGTTCCAGTGAAAACATGAGCACCACTTTTTAAAATAGTTTGCCACTTCAAAGCATTCAGTGTTTGCATTCCTTCGCCACAGCTGCACAATCCTCTACATTTACTCTAATTAGAGGAAATAAAAAAAAAAATAGTAATAAGAAAAACATAAAAGACAGACAATCACGGCATACATTCATCAGATTTATTTCATTCCAGTAAGTGTAGTAGTTCAGCAGAAAAAAACAGAAATGTTAAAACTGTCCATCTGAAAGAATTCCAAAATGTGCACTTCTTCCTTAGCCGATGGCTCTATTTAACATGTGGACTAGTTTTTTTTTTTAAATGTTGCTAAAAAAATAAAAGAACAAACAAACCAAAATCACTGAAAAAACTCTTTTGTGAAGGTAACTTAACATATATACTGTATGGCATAGATGCACAGAACAGAAGTGCAAATACACTTGCTGCTGCAGCCTAATAGAATCCACTGTTGGATTTTGAATGTTGATTTAGTTACTTTGTTTCTTATTGATTTAGTTTTTATATGCTATATGGACCGCCCCCTTGTGTACAGCAAAGGATGGAAGACAGTTCAACAACACCAGGCTATGCAGAAATTCTGTCCTAGTGGTCCCAGAAACAACAGAAATACAATGAGGAAAATGACACACATTCAGAAATGACTCTCAGAATTATCATATACAACCTATCATTTGAGACATTATGTCCAATACAAATTACAAAAGTCTTAAAGAGTCAAATCAGTAAATTGTTTTTGTGCCATTTATGTGTGTGGGGAGTCACCCTACTCAACCAGAGAAGGAATTAGAGCTGCAACGATTATTCGATTAACTGATCAACAAAAAATCAATTGGCAACTATCATGATAATGAATTCATCATTTAAGTCATTTTTTTCAAACATTTTGTGGACGCAGTTTCTCTAATGTGAGGATTTTATGCATTTCTTTGTCTTGCAGGATAGTAAACTGGATATATTTGTATTTTGGACTGTTTCTCAGGCAAAGCTAATAATTTGAAGACATCACTTTCGGCTGATTTTACTGACAAATGAATCTGGGCTTTCTTGGAGTTCTCCTAATATGTCCATGATAACACAGAGGAAAGTGTGATGTAATCAGCTCCATTACTAAGCTTAGTAGTACTGCAGAGTGAAAGTGTTTTTGCCCTGGTGACTCTGGCCTCAGGGCAGAAAGCAAGGAGCCACAGCACTGGGTACATATGAGAATTTATTTCACTGTTCAAAGCAACATGGAACTACCAATACATCAAACAGGTCCATCAGTATGCACCCATGAGCATTCAAAGCTCATGTAGTATCCATGGGAGCGTCCTGCAATCGAGTGCCCCATGTGTTTATAATGTTATGAGTATCAGTCGGATCCAGCAGTATGGGTACGCAAGTCACACTCATTCAGATTAGCTCCCATTCAATTTGAACCACAATCAAAGAAAACTGCTGCTGCTATTGCATGTCAGGATACCTAACAGCATTTCCCACATCTTAAATCCTCTAAACCCTAAAATAAAGTAGATCCTTTCTGACACTGATCATCATCCAACACCTTTTCAAGCAGCCAGACACTCTGACTGGCATTGACTCATTCAAGATAAGAGCCGCAATCAGCATTTATATTATTCATTCAATCTTCATTTTTAGCCTCTTCCAGACCGGATTTTGTGTGTTTTTTGGGAGACAGAGGGAAGTTTCTATGACATCTTGAGTCATTCCCTTGTATTTCCCTAGTATTTCCTTCCATCACCGAACACGATCTAACAAAGCAGATTTTACTTTTGAAATATAAAAAAGTCCTTCTATAAATCACTTAATAACATTTCAGATGAGATATAATTTTCAGATGGTTTCAATCGCTCTCAGATAAATATGTCTTGCTTCTGCTTACTGATTGGGAGCAGTGTCAATAAATAACTTGCATGCAGTTCAGAAAAATCCTTATACCTTGAGGGGACAGCAGGATTTCAATGAATATAGATGAGATTTCAGGACTGATTCCAAGCAACAGGGCATCATTCATGTACACGTAATTATGCATTCTTTGACACAAACTCTTCTGTCACAGGAATACGTGGGGGAATAATAGATGCAACTTCGTTGGGTATTAGCCTTGGGCTGACCTGACAAGAGTTGGAACATTTTCAGCGTAATTATCATTGGAGATAACAACTAAGTCATCCATGACTAACTGCCTCTTTGTATCCACCTGTAACCGTCTGACATCCATTCATCCATTACCCTTCAACAATTAGCTTGTCCATCACCTCATCCCATCTCTCAGTGCAGAAAAGAACGTGCAACATGGAAAAAGGATAGCGGGAAAACATGACATCCTATTTCCGGTTTACACAATATACTGAGGAAAACAAGCATTCATTAGAGTTGCTGAACGTCACTTTGCTCTTGCAGAAAATTATTAGAAAGAAATTATTAGTATACAGAATTATATACAAATGCAAATTAATCCACCATCTTACTGTGCACATGGCCAGAGAACACACAACGGTGCCGCAGGATGGGTATTAACATCTCAGATAATCTGTCTTTCACTGAAGTAACGCTGCCTATTTCAAACTTCTCACTACGAATCTCAATGGGATATGAGAAGATCATTATCCTGAAAGCTGATGTAGAACAAGTTTGTTGAGGAAGATAAAGTTCATTGAAAGTAGGACAAAAGTAATTAGAACGAGCTACTTTTCATCCACACTACATTTCATCTATCAGCCTTCTTTCATACTGTAGCACTTTTATGATCCCTATGACCATCTCACCTGAAACACGTGAATGAAAAAGGCAAACATCACTTTTCCTTTTCCTCAATCTCACCACCTTCATTAACACTGAGTGCAACCATCTCCTCCAGTCACTCTAGTCATCTCCTCCATTTAATATGTGAACACATGTGAAAGCAAGAGTCTGAAGTGCATTATTAGATGTTGAACAAACAAAAGAAGAAGAAATTATATTTAATTTCACTTTCATTTTAATAACTTTCTTTTTCTGTCTAATCATCCCTAACAAAGTAATGTGTTTATTCATCAGTGAATTAAGCTCGCAGTTATGGGTTATGCACACTTTAATTAAGAAGTAAGGCAGTACCAGGAACATTTACAAACAGTGAATTAGCATCACCCAACCAACACATGTACTCCAAATCTGCAAACTCTCTCTGGCTGTATAAATGTGTCAAAAATGTATTTTGTTTGGCTAAAATATTGAGAAACGTTTCCACTACAGGCCAAGAGTAAAGGAGACTTGACCTCTAAAACATGGCTTGCTGCTGAACTTTAATTTTAAAGAATATATTAGTAGCACACGCTCCCCTTCGGTCAGTTCCCTGGAGATATTTTAGCAGCTCCTTGGTCCACGTGGCTGATTAAACTGCAGCAGTCCCTTAAATCTCCTCCACTTCTTAGAGTTGTCAAAATCATAATTGGCACCTTGGAGAAATAGCATCTAATTCAGTGGAAAGTGGTTTAAAATAGTCTTGAATCTGGCTGGCAAATTTTGGTATAAGCTGCCGCCTCATTGGTTCTTAAAAGGACGCGACAAATGCAAGCTTGAAAGTCAAGTCTCAGACCGGGTTAGAGGAAGAAAAGCCTCTATATTACATTAGAGACAATGGGAGATGGCTGGGGGGAGAAAAAGAAGGATGGTTTGCATTTTCAAGCCTACTCTGTCACTTCACTTTCACTGCTGCCCTATGGCTTGTTCTTTTATGACTGAGGACAGACATTTGCTTTCCACTCACACACCACGGGGTCAGTAGGTCTTCTTTTTGCCTAATGTGCCCTAAAGCAGCTTCTCGGGGGTCACAGGGTCAAAGAACCAAACAGGGGAGATATATGCTGCTGCAGAGGTAATCTGACCCCAAACTGGAGGAATCCCATTTATTTAGACTAACATATTCAGTTTTCCTTGAGGGTGTTTTTGTAATTCCTCAAAAAGAATATCTACAATGTATTATGTGCAAAAGATCATCAGATACAGGCGTTAAGGAGCACTACTGCTGAAATTAAAACAAACAAATCAAAACAATAACATGATAAAATCGTATGCACTCTTGCATTTCATTATTGGAAATGATCTCTGCCTGCATTGCATAACTGAATCCCCTGAATAGTGACAGATGATGATACACAGTAACGTTGCTTTTGTCTGGATTTCAAAAACTCCCCTCCATTTCATTCAACGGTCAATCTGGTCCCTTTATTAGTGACAGACCCATCTGCTGACCTTCACTGCGATGGCACCACGTCTTCCTCCTCCATCTGTTTAATTATTCAGTTTCTGTTCAACCTGGGATCTCTCCAGGTCGACAATACCTGCAGCAGAGCACTCCCTGGGCAGCCGTCTCGCGAGCAGTGATAGAATCTCAGTCATAAAACTGCTAGTATAATAAATGAGAATGCGTGTACGCCGTGACTCCCTGTTTCGGAGTGGCTTTTGGTGTGTGACTTATGTCCGACCAGGGAATAATATCACCGCTAATTGCACAGTGTGACAGTTCGGGATTGGTGCAGAGAAAGGTCTTTTTTTTTGCACGGAGCTGAGGGAAATGCACACACTGATACTCTATGGCTGCTATAACCCTGGCAGAGCACTTTGCACTTAGCTTACTGTGAATTCATGCCAATTTCCCTTCATCTCTACGCTCCATCTAAGAAAAAAAGCTGCAAATATCTTTGCAGGCACACACTAACCATATACCTCACAGACTGGCGACATAAACCACGTTAAATTGTACACTAGGAACCCAATAAGGCAGAGTAAGGCATGTCTAAGCTCATACATATTTTGGCTTTGAAATGACATTTACTGATCATTAAATGGAGATAGAGAAAGGAAGCTCTGCGTGGATTCAGTCAAGTGTGGAGTGGAGCGAGCAGGGTCAATGTGTTCATGATAATAAAGCATACACAGAAACTCTCTCAGAGGATAACACTAACTGATGTTAGTGAGGGATGAGATAGCTGCGAGCATACCATATAGGTTGGAAACAAAGAAATGCAGCTTGCTGTCTAACTGGTGGAAGACTTATATAGAGCTTTGATAGGTGAAAGCAGCACACAGCAGGTCAGTGTTTCCCCTATAATTGTACAGGTCTTGTAGGCTGCAAGGCCAACGGAACCCCCGCCAGGCCAAATGCCAAAAATAACACCAAGTATCCATTGTGTTTCCCCTATATTCGTTCTGCAGCGACGCACCACAGTAAGTCCATGACCGAGGCAACTGTGTGTGGTTACTTCACATATGTAACAGCAGGACAGTCAAGTGTATTATCTAAACTTCTAAAGTCAGTTGAATATAAAGTGAAGCGAATATAATGTTCCTAGTAGCCTAACGGTTACAAACAGGCTCAGTAATGAATGACACGCTATCATGCTGATGGATTTGGCGTTTTTTTGTGTTTTTAGCTGAGCTGGATCAGAGAATATTTGGTTAAAACAGATCTGTGATGCTGTTTTACCCTCATTGTTCTCTGTGAAGTTTGCTGGAAGCGATGTAATGTAGCGTTTTATGTGTAGTGAGCACTGCGCCAGACTCTGTTTAAAAAATAGACTTTTAAATGCTACGTTGCTTGTAAGGAAGAAATGGCGAAAACAGGCGAACTAGCTTTAAAAGTGACATATTTTCTTTTTAAATAATTGCAGTGCGTCGTGAATTCATGCCGATGTGAAGAGAGATTGATGTGGATTTTGAAAAGTAACTGATAAATATTTAAAGAAACTTTAAAGTGTTAAAACCCATTAACCCATCCGCAAGGCTAAAGCAGTCCGCCTAGGGGAAACCGTAATAAGTGTTAATTGACGACCATCAACTAGCATTGTTAAGTAAGTATTCAGAGGTATGACCACACACCTATTTACTCAAACACGCACACTAATTCACCTGAAATGTAAACACTGGGCTGGGAAATAAATGTCCTATGCAGTTTCGCAATAGATAGCCTGATAATCAGACTGAATTGCCATTTTATCTGACTTAACGACATGGAACATAGGAGTATGTATGGTTTTTTACATTGGTCAAAGATTTTAGAGTTATAATTTCTGTAAGTTGACTTACAACAACTTGTATAGAACAGTATTATGTGTGTGTGGAGAAACAAAAATAATTCCATCCTAACTAGGAGAAACAGCAGTCACTGAGGACAACACAAGACCTATTTCAATCATCTAAACAAATCAGAGAGGTGGGTGGCAATTCAGAGGTCTGGAACCAGGTTACAACAGATCTGTCAGAAAGTTACTCCTATTAGCCTTGAGATAAACCAACCTAGCCTCACATCGCAAGACCAAATGGCAAATGCAAATTAGTCTAGAACCTTTAATTTCAGTTCATTTTAATAGGGGCATTATCATCGTGTTATCAACGTGTTATCAACGTGACGTAGCGCTGAGCGACCAGAGACCACGGCTGCCCATGTAGATGGCCAATCACAGCACATAATTGCGGGATTTGGCACAAAGCGGGTGGGAAAAAAATAACGCCTAACAGAGAAATGTAAACTACTACAGCCTGCAGAGATGAGCTGGTATATTATGAGTTGGTGTATTAAACGTTTGCCAAATCCTGTCGGAAGTACAATAAACTTCTCAAGAAAAGCACAGTTGATAGCTCTCCTTTTAGTGAAAATATATCGTCCACTTCGTTCAATACCAACGCTACAGCAGAAAATTCTACATCAGCTACAGCCATCTTGGTTGTTTTTTAAAATGCCTCAACAACGCTCCTTTAATTTCAGTTTTGTAGCTTGTGGTTAAGTTTATCTTGTACAATTCACACATTTTGACTGATAATCCATTTCCCTACAGTAAAAATGAATTGTATTTGTACTTATCAATTGTTTTAGCCACATACACAGCTTTGTGGCAAAAGCGTGCGCACACACACACACACACACACACACACACACACACAGGTGAAATCTTGACAGAGCAACCTGTCGCATTTTGTACAAACCCACCACCAGCTCGCACATTTCCCAGGCAAGCTGTGATGTTAGGTCAAATATCCCTTTACACAGAAATCCACTAACATACTCTGCTGACCCTTGAGGTTCTCTGAAAATAGTGACAAAAGCAACTTGATACTTCTGAGCCAAGAGGGACTGCTTTGATTTCTTATTGCTGCACCACCCTCTTGACTTTTCCTGTCATTCCAATCAACACTTTCAGATGACAGGCAACATGCAGAGTGTTAGAAACCACTGGCAGGCCACCACAACTGAATCCATGGGATCCCCCTCTGCTGTCCTATATCCCAAATGATAATATATTAATAACACTGACACCACCACAAGCCAAGTGTCTAGGTTCAAAACTCATTTTCACTGTGTCGGGGGTTCATGCATAATCATCTGCTTCATCGACCTGTGAGACTTGTCTGCTGCAATCTTAACATCCCCAAATTGGAATAAAAAAATCTGCCTCCTCTTGGCACCCTCATGTCTCTTAGCCTCAATCCCCAAAACAGATGTGACACATCACTCTCTCTCACACACACACAGACACACACACACTGACACACACAGACACACACACACAAGCCATCCTGCAAGATAAAAGCTGCAAGCTTGCCCCAGGTCAGTCTTAACCCAGAATACGATATGAAAAGAGCGGCACTGTAAAAACTTGAAATTTCTGTCTTACTCAAAGAGATGCTTTATTAATATTTTATGCTCTTGCACAATGCAAACTAGTTCAATTCAAACTTGCTTTCTGCCAGAGAAAAACAAAAGGATGTTTCAACAAGAAAAAACAGGTCATAGAGATTGATTAAATGGGTAACCAAGAATGAATGAGATCAACAGCTACAACAGCTATTAACACAGCAACAACAGCAGAGTTACAGGCCATAACAACGCATTCGAATAAACGAAAAGGTTTTCACACAGCTTGAATCCCAATTGCTCTGCTCAGGCAATTGTTTTTGACAGATTGAGCAGCGAAGCCACACATCCTAATCACCCTGATGATTTCATTAGGCTTCCACCCTCTGCTGCAATGATTGCCTGAGGAAGATTTCAGATCAAGAAGCATGCCACATTTTAAGGTTGACCCCTGGGAACAGAAATCAGTGGCCTTGCGCACCAGGGGTCCTCTCCTGCAAGCATTTGTCACCGGATGGTGGCAGTCATGTGACCTCTTGTGTTTCAGCAGGTAATGAATCCCTCAGGAGAAGAGTGGCCTGGTTGAGTTAGATCCCCCCAGCGGAGTGTATTGATTGGATGCAGTGCTACTCTCACCAATCTATCACACCAAATGAATGGTTAAAGTGAGCACCAAAGAAACAGCAGTGAACCAAAGGAGATGGACAAGGTGCGTTGACTTTATCCTAGTCTGACTCAACAGGGATAAAGCCTGACATCCGGCGTGATGTCCTTCCCCTCTTGCTATCTCTGCTATCAGGGCTTAGCACCCCCCAGGATGGTTGTGACTAGTTTAAAGGAATACAAACAAGCCAGAGAATTTTCCCTTCTATCCCAGAATAGATGGGTGGTGTAGCCAGACCCTACCTCAGCGCTGACACAGCGCTGTGGAGATAGGTCTGGCATTGCAAGACTATCTTCATCCTAATGCAATAGGCAATGGAGGCAGATAAAGTCTGATGTTTAAGCTTTCAGATGGGAGGCTGAGCGCAGTGGAAGAGAGGGTGGCTTTGTCAGCCAATTTCACTTTTAACAGCATACCTGTGGCCTGTTTTGACACGATGCAAAGGACCAATACATCTTTATAATATGCCCTCTGTTGACATGTTTTTAAGTGGGCGGGAAATAAAAATTCAAGCTACATCCTTGTGCTTGGCAGTTTTGTTGGACTATCTCATGTACTCACGATGATACAGTATTGAAATCTGCGCTTTGCATCAAATCATTCTGTTAGTTTTTCCCTATTCAATCTGCTCTGGATGGTAACTTTCTAACAAATGAGATGCCAAAAACGATTCTATCAGGAGTAAGAAATTCTCTTTCCCTCGCTCTGTTCTGATAAGGGTTGTAAACCTTTGTCAAGCTTATCATCTCTGGTCCCTCATTCTGGTCACAGAGGCGCATACATTAAACAGAGCATTTACAAATCATTACTAGCATCCTGTCCATGGACCAGTACTGGGATAAACCAAAGAGAAACAGAAAAAATCTATTCATTAAATGAAGATCCATGTGTCAAGCCTGTGGGGGCTTTGTGATTTCTGTCTGCGTGCACATTTTTTCTGACATTTATTACCAAAAGTGTGCTTCACATTGGAACTGCAGAGCTGGAGCCCCAGTTTCCCTTAAGTCATTGTACATGGGAACTCTGAGACAGTCTGGTAAGCTGAGATATAGAAAGGGCACAGCACCCCAGCACGTTTCACATTTACTACTTTGCTCATAAAGATGTAGCAAACCGCATAGTCAACTTATAAAATATTCATAAGAGCTGCTTCAATATTAACAAATAAACACACTCATTACTGCCACGTAAGAGGTGGGATCAAGCCTGTAAAAGCACCAGGGGACCACTGGCCCTAAACCACTGAACTGTATTCGCTGGCATGGGTTCGGTAAGGCAGATGTAGGACTGGAGGACCCTTGAGTTTGAAGAGCCATCTTATTGCTGAGTTGAAGTGTAGCCCTTGCAGCTAAGAAGCAGATGCTCTAGGCTCGGCTCACTGGCTGACCTGTGAGCAAAACCAATCAGAGCCATAGACGGGAAACAATGTGCTATCATAGCGATATGCACTTGTTTTGATAAGGGGTTGTCTCTTCAGTCCCTCCAGTTTGTCAGGGGGCTTGCTGTAATATTGGCAGAGGGTTATGAGAATGTCTGTAGGGCTGCACGCCGCAATTCAATTCCATGTGCGCTGCAATCTCGAAGCTTTCAGGCTCACTAAATCAATTACACAGAGTTGTGGAGCCTGTGCCTCTCACCCACGTAACATCCATTGTTTCTGTTTGCTTCTATTGGATGGACTAAATACACACTTGTATACTAATATGTGTGTACATTAATAAGTGGGAGGAATGGCTTCATGCATGGCTGTTTTATTTAATGTGTTAAACTTTTAAACTGTCCAGCGTTTGATCTTTGAAGTAATCCTCAGAACTACTGTAGCAGTTCATAAAGATGAACAAACAGGACCTGAAGTATTTGTATCTAAAGCAGACGATGTTTCAAGGCCCAATGAAAGCAGGAATTAATTTTTCTTCTCTATCAAACTGTGTCCTGGAGCAAGTCTTTGTTTGGAGAGACATTAATGACAGACAAGGGAGCTGCAGATCGACAGAGCCCGGGGGCATCAACACAGATCCCAGCTTAAAGTATGAAGGTCTGAAGAAAAAAAACATAAATGTGCACCAAGAGGGAAACAACACATGTCCAGCTGCTACTCGCAACACATGCCCCACAATGGATAAATCACACACACACATACACACACACACACACACACACACACACACACACACACACACACTTACTCTTGCCTCAGTTTTACACACAATCAAATCATTTTGGTTACATAAACACAGGATGCTACAGTCGGCCTTTGTAGGGTTTAACACTGTTCATCTTCCTGAACAGCCCCACTCTCCCCATAGATGTGCCATCCTCCCAACCTGTCAACTCTATAAAGGGTTAATACATTTCTTTTGAAATGTGACATGGAAACAGCAATGTTGGGTTTGTTGAACAATTTCAGAATTTCAAAATGGAATGCATTTTCAACATGAAAGACAGTCAATCAGTTTCCCCTACAAATAACTGACTGGCTGAATGCAGATTTCAAGAAGTCAGATGAGAGAGAGTAAATGAACACAATGACAGCCGGATGTTGGTTGATAAATGTCTCGCCTTCAGCTTAACATACATTAATATATCTGAAATCTCTATGGGATGCTTTTCAACAGCAGTGCATATGGGAACACATAAATTGCATGCATAATACTGATGCAGCATAAGCTACAAAGAGCTAAACACTCTTGATTACGCCAAAATGACGCACCACCGAGGAGACCCTGAAAACCCAAATTAACAACAATTTCCATGAGATAGGCTACATTAATTAAAACTGTCCTATATAGCCACTATATGTTGCAGCAGCACATACAGTGCCTCTACGTGCAACCAGCGCTGCCCCGCCCTATCCAGCCGAGGCACTTGCGATCTTTGTGGTATTTGGGTTTTTTGGGGGAAGGGACCAGAGATTCAGTTATCACGTTTCTGTGACAAACTAGTGTCGTTTTCGGAGACTGTAAAGCGGTTACACAGCCTCACACACGGCAAGTTGCCTCATGGGAAACCTCTCAGGCACGCCAACAAACTCAACAACTGTCGATATCTTTGTGGCAAAACACACACACAGTGCTGTAGACACATGATCACTCTGACGGAGATATTTATCTAAATAGACAGCTTTACATAAACAGTACAAACAAGCAAAAGAGTAAAAAGTTTAGGGATTGTCAGACTTACCACACGTTGTGTATTTCACTAACTATGATTAAGCGACATTCTGGACATCACTGTGTGGAATGCAAATTAGGTGCTGTTAGATATTTTTATTTACAATTTAAACGAAAAGTCTCTTAAATGCTTAAATATTTCAATGACGTATTTTATGCCGGCCTATATGGGTCTTTTCAGCAGAGCATTGATTTCTGCGTGGATTTTACCTAAATAATATTACCTTTTGTAAAGTTTTTTTTTTTATTCTTTGAAATGTTTTCTTTTCAGCACCAAAATATTCAATTGTACGTTACTTATTACAAACAGCGTCTTGTCTTCTTACAACAAAACGCTCCCATAGCGCGCGGAGCTCCCCAAACCACGCAGACACAGCAGCAGCATCAGCAGCGGAGTGTGGATTTACCTGCAGGACACGGTGATCTCCACTTTGGTGGCCGGGATGCACCCACTGATGGGGTCAAAGTCACAGACCGTCGCCGTGGCCTCCACTTTGTCCATAACGTCTCCCTCCATGTGTGCAGGAGACCCGGGCCAGCTCCCCGAGCCGCGTGAGTCCCTCTGAACCTGGAGAGCCGACGGCGGAGAGCCGACGGCGGAGAGCCGGAGCGCAGCGGATGAGCGAGCAGTAGCGGATACGGTCCAGACAAACCTCCTAAGTGCTGTCCATTGGACGGGCAACAGCATGGAAAGTTTATTGGGAGGCTGCAGCAGTGAGGCGACTGATTTAACTAAAGTGGGATCACATGCCAGGACACATCAGCGCCCACTCCGCTGTTTACCAGGCAAAGAATGAGCTCTTTTGCCAGAGCAGCGTTTGAAAAGTAAGAGCTGTGAACTCCACCCCTCCTGTCTGCATTCTCTTACATGCGGGGCTGCGACTGACAACTCGTTGCAGATTCAAGCTATCGCTTTATGGCTGGACGGATCGTTATTTGGCTCCAAATTGGTTTTAAGAGCCTCTAAAAGAAAACAAATAAGCACCGAGGGGCTAATATATTGGGTTGTGTATTTTTCTCTTGTTACTTTAGGATAGATGAACATAGGTACAATACTGTTTATGAATGATTATGATTATTAAGTGTTAAGTTTGTAAAGTGCCCTGAGATAACTTCTGTTGTGATTTGACAAAATACATAACATTGAAGTTACTAAGAGTGCAATTTTCCTTTCTTGCTGTTATG
Organism: Sander lucioperca; assembly: GCF_008315115.2. Classification (NCBI taxonomy): domain Eukaryota; kingdom Metazoa; phylum Chordata; class Actinopteri; order Perciformes; family Percidae; genus Sander; species Sander lucioperca. The sequence continues at coordinate 5,229,461 of NC_050184.1, read as the reverse complement.
GTTTAAGAAAGCTCCAAGGGGGTTACCTGCTGCAGAATTAAAATACTGCCTCGAATTAATGACAAAATAAAATGTTCAAGATGAACCTTTAGGTCACACGCAATGGATGAATAGTTTATTAAAATTACATCAGTTCCTATAGAGCCACAAGCTCGTATTACTAATTGAGAGGCTGCTGGTGCTCTTTCAGCATCTGGACAGCTCCTCAAACTCTCGCTTAGGTCAAAGCCTGTCTCCTCGCTTATCTTGCCAGTAAAAAGTGACGATTGTTTTTCACACCTAGGCCTACTGTATATTCATCTCTGGGAGACTGTATGGAAGGCTGTGCTCCCATTTCATCGTTTTCTTTAATTTCACCAACAATCTGCTGAAATGTTGAAAAATTCAACCTGTCAAAATTGTTATTCGTAGGTAAACTGCTTTACATCAGATTATTTGTGCATTTGTGCTGTGTGTGTGTGTGTGTGTGTGGGGTTCTCCAAGCAGATCATCTTTACTGATTGCTTCTCTCTTGCAAAACGTTCTTTAAGAAATCACTCCACTGAAACAATTCACACAGTTATCAGAGGCAAATAGGCAAACAGCATATAAATCCTCTCCAAATCATTGAGTTACACAGAAAGCATACTCTACATAAGCTACAAATTGAAACGCCTACATATATGTTCTATAGTTCACATTTGAATCATACGGACACGGAAACAGGTTATCCATCACTATTCATGCATCGTGGAAGGTTGACAGTGGTAATGCACTGCGATACTTACACACCTGAGAGTGAGACTTGGGCTGATGAGGGATGTACATTTCGGACACAGCACCACCAGGGCGCAGCTTCATCATTAGTAATGGCCACTCAGTAATTTGGCCATTCTTGGTTGGTTGATTTTGAACTCCCTTCAGTGCACTGTTCTCCACCGCCTGCTGTGAGGCTCTCCACTGTTCCCACTCGCAGACACCCCACTTCCTATAGCTGTGGCAGGAGTGTAATTTACGGCGGTGTGTGTGTGTGTGTGTGTGTGTGTGTGTGTGTGTGTGTGTGTGTGTGTGTGTGTGTGTGTGTGTGTGTGGGTGTGGGTGTGTGTGTGTGTGTGTGTGGGTGGGTGGGCCAGATGACAGGGTACAAACTCCAACATCCCTGGTGGTCTGCAGTGATGGGTAGCCTACAGCAACATGACCAGATGCTGAAAGTTATAAGTACATTTACTCACGTACTGAGTACAGTATTCTCAAGAAGTGCAATGTTTTACATTTTTATTTGGTACAATAGTACTTTGTTGAGAGGAAAATATTTGTCAGACAGCTGTTACTTTTTCAGCACAGATAATATTTATAATAACATATTCTATAATGTTGTATATAGAAATACAGTATGTAAATTATAAAAAAAAAAAAAAAAAAAAAAAAAAAAAAGAGCTAAAGAATATTCAAGGCTTTGGGAAACACACTTGCTTTCTTGCCAAGAGTTAGATGAAAAGTTGACACCACTCTCATGTCTGTATGGTAAATATGAAGCTACAGCCAGCAGCCGGTTAGCTTAGCACACAGACTGGTGGAAGAGGGGGAAACTGACAACCTTACAGTGACAACAGTGACATGACTTCAGGTTCTAAAATAGGACTTTTATTTTCTAATGTGGTACTTGTGGTGCGGTTACTTCTAATTAAAGCTGCATCAGTCAAATGTTGGTCACCAGGGGGCAGAAAAACATCAGAACAAGCGACAAGATACACAGCCCCCACCATATCAAAGACTTAAGGCGAGGATATGCTCAAAACTAACTGGTTTGAACAACATGTCAACTGACCATGTCTACAGGCTAACATTTTTTTCTTTACACTTCCAGGCGTGGTATAAAATCTGCCATGACAGAGAAGGGTGAGACACAATATTCGTTCAAACTGGGATAACGGCGCACAATTTCAGTGACAGGCTTTCCTCTAAGGCATTCATACTGTCGCACTCATCTGTACAAATGAACGTTGACAGAGACAGTGACAATGACAGTTGAAGAGAGCTTGAGAAACAAGTTGAAGTGCTGCCTATTTTCTTACCTCCACACACCTGGCCACCTGTCAATTTCGACTGGTGTAGGGAAGGGGGGGAGGGGGGGGTGCCTTTAGGCCACGTTCGGACCAACATGCATGTGTTTCACACTCTGAATCATGATGATGATGTTGAATCAGGTGCCAAAACTTTAAATAACTGCAAACACAGCAAAAGAACTAAAAAGTATTTAGATAAATACAGGGCTTGTAGTTTTCCACTATCATGACTGTTTTACATTCAGACTGGTATACACATTAACACTAATACAACAATATGCAGTCTATGTACTGTCATCAGTCAGCATAACTAAACTGAAATGAACCAATAATGCAAATATGAAACTGGCAGCCCACTCAATAACTAGTGGGGGGGAAGATGCTACTGCCATCTACTGGCGAAAACTGATTTCACTAGAGCCATTTTACAGAGTTTTTTAGCGACTTAAAAGTGACACCATGCATTTAATTAATAATAAATTATAGTTTAAAAATATATTAAGGGTTGTGGGTACGAGATAAGAAAACAAACTAACACACTAATAAATTAAATTTATTGACTGAGTTTTAAACCGGTGTGCAGTGTTATCATTTGCTTAGTCTCGCATTGCCAGACCTATCTCCACAGCGCTGCAGAGGAAGGTCATGCACATAGACTGTATATAAGAATGGACCAAAAGATCCCGTTGCTCTGGGCGGAGACCAGTGAAGGCCAATAGAAGCACTTTTCTGGTGATGACTAGGGTTACTGCGCAGCCTCCAACTGAGAGAGACGACGTAAATGTGCCGTGAGCAACGTGTCTGAAAGTTGTAAGTCTTCTGGTAGCTGTGCCAAGAGAAATCTCAATCATTCCCAATCTTGCAGAGACGGAGAGCATAGGTATATGTAAGGAGATAACATAGGCACAGGCTAATTATTGCTAACTAAAATGCTAGTTAACATTAGTAATTACACTTAAACAGCTAATGTGAGACAAAACTGCCTACGAGCTTCTCCTGTACTATACGGTAATTTCTCTACTATGCGACAGTAAGTCGCGTGGTTATGACACAATCGTTAGCCTATTTTTACAAAAACATCTGCTACAGAGCCATAACGTGAGATACAAGGTAATGGAGCCTTGTATACATTGTCGTGTTTCTTTAGAAATAAACAATTAACAAATAGAGTCTTTAAACGCTTCAGATGTAAAGTTATTCGCTGTCAAAGTGGCGCCAAAATGAATGGCAGTCAATGGAATGCTAACGGGAGGTGATGGCTTTGTAGCATTAAAATGGCGCCATAGGAGGTTCGCCGTCCGAGGAAAGGCTTACCCCCTTGGGTCATGCACCCCTGAGTAGGAGAAAAAATGGTCAGGGGTTGTTTGCATTTCTTTAAACCAATCACAAGCGTCAACAACTGGGCGGAGCTAAGCTCTGGACGCAGCGAGAGCTCTGCAAAATGTTCTCGGGAAGGAACTTGTTTAAGTGGAACATTTGTACAGTTCGCTTAAGACATCCATGATTTACACCCTACAAAAGAAAACACTTGTCTGTTCCACAATAGGCCTACATTAACGTGAGCTATATAAATTAGCTGGATACGTGGTTAAACGTAATTTGCTCTTACCAGTGTATCGCAATGTGTATTTTGTCCATAGCAAAGCCATATTCTTTACAAATCTTTACAATCATTCCCTGAGCGAACCAAGCTGGCCTGCCCTGTTATACATCCACATTTTCTTGAAAACTTGCCATTTTCAGCGTGTAACATTGCTCAGAGGTTCCAGTTAATGTTCCTTGGTGCGACCGGAGTTTAAAGTAAACACAAAGAAAGCAGAAAGTGAGGGACATCCGGCGGAACTATCCGGTAAATGAACCATCCTCGATCCAGACTAGACCTCAATCAGCACTCCGTGATTCGGTCACACTCCCTATGCGAACCTAAGTTATACTTAACCAATCAACTTGATTGGTTAAGCATTTGACATCGAGTGGCTAAGGTTAGGATAGTTGATTGGTCAGGGGACTGGACCTGTACAAATGGGGTTACGTTACCTTGCGTAAGCATGGACGCCTGGCCAATAAATGCTATTGAAGGGCGGGTCTTGGCGTGGCCATAGTGGGATTCTATATCGCCGCAGGGGCGGTGTTTGTCTGTGGAAATCAGTCAAATCCTTCCGGCCGACAAAATCTGTGGATCAGGAGAAGATACCTCTGGAGATACAACTCTGGTAACAGATAAAGAAAAATTACGTTTTGACAATTATACTAAGGTTTGACCAGGAAACAACGTATGACCATCATCACTGTGTCCTGAAGTCACAAATGACTCGTCTGTCTTAGCTTCAAGCTCATCAAGCTATTTTACTCAAACTGGACTTTTCTGGATCATAGTTTAACGTCTCACCCTGTAACATTAACTGAAGCAACACTCTGACAATGTAACGTTACCTACTTGTGCTTTTTAACAGTGTCATTTTCAGTCTGCTCGTGAAGCTGTTACACAGCCAGTAGACACACCGCAACATTAACATGAATTTAGAGTCAAGTTCCTTAAAAATTAAAGTTCGATATTTACGCCTTTTAGCTCTGGTCTGCACCAACTTCAAAGACAGGGTACAGTGGGTTTATCAGAGCTTCTTTGCTGAATATGGCTGTTGATGAGAGCAGTAAGACTCAAATATATACTGTATATAGTAGCCTAAATGTGCAATAAAACCAAAACATAATATAATAATTATCTGTGGATTTATTATTTCAAGGGACCTCTTTCACATAATTACACACAGTCATTTGATTCATTAAAATTATATAAAATGCAGCGGTAAGCACAATCTTGCAGGGCTTCTACTTGTAATTGAGTATTTCTTCTATTGTGGTACTCCACTATTTAACTAATCATCTGCATGATTATTCTTCTACTGAAGGTTATAATATACAGAAAAACATATTCTGTGAAAGCTGCTGGCATTTCTTGTTTTTATAAAAAGATTTAGATTAAAACCAAGCACACTAGAAAGTCTAATATCTATTTTCTGTGCGGTCTGAAAACATGCATCTGCTTTTAATTGAACATATGTGAAGCAACATACTGTAAATGTACAGTGGAAGAAATATTGGATATGAATTCTCTAGACCCTTGTTGCTAAAACTGGAAATTTGTTTGTTTTGTTTTTGTTTCAGTTTTTCACATCTCTGTTGAAAAGCAGACACTTTTCAAGGAGAAGTATGCCACCTGTGGCAACGTTTGTTGTACTGACTAGTACTAACTACTAAATTAATGAACTTTCAGTCTTTTTGTTTTCTTTCCCACAGAGGATAAACGGTGACCAGAGGCAGAGTTTAGTAATTGAAGGCACACAGTTGCAGCTTACTGGCATCAGACAACAGCAGCACAAAATTACAAGGAAAATACTGACTGTGGAACTTCTTGCAATCTAAGATCTGTTCATATGAGGCTTTGTGTGTTCTAAAAAGAAATGTGTTGACGCGTATCATTTTTGTATTTTCATCACATCTTGTGTTTTTTCGACTGTGTTTACACATTTTCTTTGCTTGCTTGTACAGTGTCTTGACTTTGACTTGACTTAGATATCATGGGTTAAAGGACTTATGTCTCAGCAGGATTTGGAAAAACTTGTCCATGCTTTTATCTTCAGTAGACTTGACTATTGTAACGGTGTCTTTACAGGTCTCCCTAAAAAATCAGAGAGCTGCAGCTGATTCAGAACGCTGCTGCTCGAGGACTCACTAAGACCAAGAAGGTGGATCACATCACTCCAGTTCTGAAGTCTTTGCACTGGCTTCCTGTCCCTCAAAGAATTGATTTCAAAATACTTCTGGTGGTTTATAAATCACCCAGACCTCTCAGGTCGTCTGGGACAAGTCTGCTTTCTGTCCGCAGAGTCAGAACTAAACGGGGAAGCAGCATTTAGTTATGCTCCACATACAGTACCAGTCAAAAGTTTGGACCCGCTTTCCCATTCAAGTGAATGAGAATGTGTGTCCAAACTTTTGACTGGTACTGTATCTGGAACAAACTCCTAGAAAACTGCAGGTCCGCCGCAACTCTCAGTTCTTTTAAATCAATGCTGAAGACCTTTCTTTTTGATCCTGCTTTTCTTTAAATAATTGTTAATACCTTATACTGTACTGCACTGTAACTTTTATTCTTGTATGTTATCTATTTTTAATTGTTTTAATTGTTTTTAACTGCTCTTTAATGTTTTATGTAAAGCACTTTGAATTACCCTGTTGCTGAAATGTGCTATACAAATAAAGCTGCCTTGCCTTGCATTGCCTTTGACATGTTCTTACTTTTTGACTTTGTATATCGTTTCCTGTGTCTTATTAGGCATTTGTATTGATTAACTTTGTAACTGATAGTTCTATTACTCCAGCCATGTTTTTCTTTCTCCTTTTCGTAGCTATGTAACTTTTTTGTTGACAAAGTCAAGATGACAACAGCATGGAAACATTTAACAAAATAAGATAAAATCAGAACACATCAGCATGTTTTTTGCACATGCAGAATGTCACACTTTGAACTTTATAGGCCTTCTATAGGCCAGCTTCACTCTCATTCTTCTGTGACAAATCATCAATACCTCTGTGCCAGGCTGGAAACACATTTGTCATTATCCTTTTTTAGATGACCTGATCACTTTGTCAGCGCTGTGGTTTCTCCGAAGAGAAGGAAACAGGGAGCATTAAAGCAGCCATATTATGCTCATTTTCAGGTTCATAATTGTATTTTAAGGTTGTACCAGAATAGGTTTACATGGTTTCATTTTCAAAAAACACCATATTTTTGTTGTACTGCAGTGCTCTATCTCACTGCTGCAGATCCTCTTTTCAGCTGGTCTCTGTTTTAGCTACAGAGTGAGACCTCTTTTCTTCTTCTTCTTCTGTACTATCTTTGATTGCACTCGCACATGTGCAGTAGCTCAGATGTAGATCATGTCAGCTAGCTAGCTCCATAGACAGTAAAAGAAAGGCTGTTTCTACAACATCGGTCAGTTACAAGGCAGGATTAGCTGGGAGACTTCTAAATGAGGGCGCACATGTAAGTAGTTCTTTTGTAGATTATGGTGAACTTGTGTGTGTTGTAGCAGTGCTTTGCTATTGAGAACGAGGTAGCATGCTAGCGTTAGCATGCTAGCGTTAGCATTAGCATGCTAACGCTACGAGCTAATGGTTGCGGTTAGCCTGCTCGTTTCGGCTTGTGACGTCACAAGCTGTGCCGATTTTGGACTGCTCACCCAGAGACTGAAGGCAGGACACATTCAGAAACCGTATCTCACTCTAAACAGCATGGATGGATTTTTTTCAAAGTTTGTATGTGTGTGGAAGCACCAGAGACACAACATAACACCCCAAATCCATTCATAATATGGGCCCTCTGGCGCAATGATGTTTAAGTCATAATGAGGGGAGGAGTGTGTGGATCCACAGTCGTACATGAAAATACAGAGAACAATTAAACACAACAGAGAAGTGGAGTATAGTCCATCTCTGCTCCATTGCACTGGCCCATTGAGCAGCACTGATGTGAGGTAGATGGAGCTTCACCGAGCATGCAGGGAGGAAGAGTGTGAGGTTTTAGCTCGTTCATCTTCTGTGTGACAGAGAAATTGTGAGGTGTGAGGGCATAACAAGACAGGGCTTCTTTATGTGGGAATGTATGTATGTATATGTGGTGTGTGTGTGTGTGTGTGTGTGTGTGTGTGTGTGTGTGTGTGTGTGTGTGTGTGTGTGTGTGTGTGTGTGTGCTTGTTTAACTATATTTGTGGGGTCCCGACAGCTTTGTGAGGCCAAAATGCTAGACCCCACAACTTTAAGTGGCTGTTTGAGGGTTAAGACTTGGTTTTAGGATTAGGGATATAATTAGGTTATGGTGAGGGTAAGGGTTAAGGTTAGGCATTTAGTTGTGATGGTTAAGGTTAGGGTAAGGGGCTAGGGAATGCATTATGTCAGTGACGGGTCCCCACAAAGATAGTGCCACAAACCTGTGTGTGTGTATTAGCATTGCTGTCTGTCTTATCCATTACACTGATTGAGCACCAGGAAATGTGATGTCGGCAGCCCCTACGCCACCATTACTAAAACACTGGAGCATGGCTGTTTTCAGTGGTGGTTGCAGGAAACAGCCGTGTTTTACTGTGGAGAAGCTCTGCCACTTCCTTGTCAGGGAGTTCATTATGTTGAGAAAGAGATTTACAGCCCCGTAACATGGAGGCATTTCTTGTTATAGAGTACAGTAGAGATATTTCAGACTGTATGTTGCAGCTAAAACCTGCTGCAGAATTCACACATAAAATCTTTTTGTGGTGTGAATCTCTGATAATAGATTGAGACTTACAGTCACAGTTGCAGTTATGTACAGTAAGTATGCCTTGATCACAGATTTGGTTCTCTGTGGTTTTGCTTTGAAATGCTGCAAATGTAACACAGGGTAGTTCATTCAAATCATTTTTCCTCAAAAAAAAAAGAAAAGAAATAGAAACAAATCATAGCATTTATTGATTGCTGTCATGCATGCAGAAGTCATATAATCTTTAATTGATTACCAAGTGGGATTGCAAGAGGTAGAAAAAAAAGGCCGTACATTTTAATAAAAGAAAATAATACTCGGTGTTTTTCTCATATCCTCTGACGGATCTGTTGGTTAGGCATCTGTGACAGCTGTGTGCAGGCTGGCTTCAACAGACAGGTCTGTTTCTCTTCCGCCTCATATCCAAAGCAAAATTTAACTTTGAACTTGTTGGGCCATTTGTACAATTAATGCTGATAATATAAGTCAAATTATTGTTTGGTGGCCAAACCACGAGCAGAACGGTCGCTGTAATACTTCACCCAAGGCAGCTGAAATTGTTGCCATTTTATCTATTTCTTACTCATTTGTGTCATCGGACTCTGAAGAGTTTGCATGTTTTCTCTTTTCAAACTACAACAAAGTAAGACTATCTTTGGGCTCCAGCAATACATGACAAATACTTCACCATCTTTGCAGTAATATCAGTTTCACATTCTGTTTGCAGAGTGAGTAGATGAACCAATCAGTGCATCCAGTTTCTCTATTTAAATGCCAAGCTATAACAGACAGAAATGATCCCCAGAGAAGTAATTTAGGGCTCCTCAGCTGGATAAGACCGCCTCCCTATGAATGCCAAGAGTCCGTAAATTTGTTAGAGACATAATCTGGAAAAGTTAAGGTCCCTCACATCTGCGTGCCTCTTGTGGGTGTCTCTGAATAAAGTGGTGTTGCCACACGTCTTCTTGCTTCACTTCACAGGCAACTCATCATCCACCAGCAGCCTGACCTAGATCCAGCTATCCCTGTGCTCACATCGTATACATATTCATTGGGCTCTCTTAATCATAAGACAGCCCCTTGAGCGGATGAGAAAACTCTCTAATTAGTTGCTATCATCCCATTGCAGCTCATTGGGTTGTGTTGTCTTGCCTGCCACGTGTTTTTCTTTCAGTGTGCTGTTATAGTCGTTTTCATGCAGGTTCAAGACTGGCTGTCATCTGCCATACCTATGGTCACTTGTAAAATAAAGGTTGTGATGAGTTTTCTGGGACTCTCATTATTCTACATTATGTTTGGTAAAGTTAACACATGATGCATGCTTAAAGCTTAGTAGTTTGAAACCACACCTCATGATCATGACTGACTGAAGTTTTTATAGCTGCTGACTCTCAGAGAAATAAATCAAAAGTATGCTTGCCTTCTTCAGATTGTGTTACTGTTCTCTTCCAGACACTTAGTGCTCTTTTATGCAAACTGCCTCCTGCAATAAGAAAAGACACTAAGACTAAACCAAAATTCATAACAGGGACTCTCTCCTCCTATTGTTCACAAAATGACTGATTGCAGTGTCAGTTGTCAGCTGATCACATTGGTAGCCCATAACAATGCAAACCTACAGATACAGTGAATTCTGCAAAGCATTTCAAAGCATTGTTTGTTTTCTACTGCCCGTAACTTTACTGCTTTGGTTCTCTCTCACTGCTCACATCAGCATTTTCTTCAGCAGCGTCAGGCTGCTGTTTTCTAAAAAAAAAAAGAAAAACAAACAAGACTCCAAATTAATGTTAATGTTGCTCCATTACTGCAGAATGTATAAGCAACTGTATGCTAACAAGTTCCCCATATCATGATAATATGTCAATGTTGTGTTCACAGCTTGTTTCTGAAGTTTGAGTGACTGAAGTTTGAAAACCTAATTCTAATCTTAACCTTACAAACCTTAAAACCTCAAACAGCATTATGAAGAAGTAAAGACCTGATGAAATCTTTCCATCTGTCAGGGTTGAAACTCACATTTGTCCCCACAAAGATAGATGTACAATAGCACACACACGTTGGTATTACTTTACTTGTGAGAACACCATCAAAATCATGACTACAACACCAAACTAGTCCTCAAAGACGCTCTGGAAATAGAGAGCACTGGATACAATCTCCTCTATTTGCAAACATGTCTAAAAATGGTTCTCACAAAGATAGAAGTACATTAAAACCCATACACACTTGTGACTACTTGGCAGCTTCCACAGAGTAACAATTTATTTTTAGGAGCCAAATTGCAAGAATTTCCTTTATTATCGCTGTCTGCTTGCATGAACCGCAAACGTAAAGGTGTCCAGTGTCAATCAATAAAAGAAAATAAATTGAAGTACCTCACAGGCAGGGAGCCTCAGAGAAATGTATCATCTGTTCATCCACTGATTCCAAGGCCGTAGTACCATCTAAATTTTTCCATTTGAGCTTTTCATGCAACAGTAACACAGCCACTAATCATTCTACCTCAGGATGCTAAATGAAGCAATTTAGTTTGTGTGACTGAAACTCAGCGGCTCCACTGTTCATCTTAAATGAAATAAGAATGATTTAGATGCTTAATAAAACCTGCTTTAATAAGGGGCATCACTGCCATGGGTGAGACAACTATTAGGGACAATAGAAGAAGTGAGCCCCACTTTTGACCTCATCTGTTTGTTCAACAAGCACTGGGTCTAATCTTACTGTAAATGCTGCAGCATCCTGCCCCCACGATGCCCGGAGGCATGGAGATTTTTCCCTCCTACCCCTGATCAAAGTTTGCTTTCCAGTGTGGGTGGGAGGGACTTTCATCACAGTGTTTTCTCAAAGCTATATCCATGCAAATCATTGCATTTATCCCCTGTGCGCTGTGTGCAGTATGGGTGGAAATGAATACACAGCCAGTGATATGTGAATATTGCAAGATAAGACTCACAGCAGGCACAGTACACCACCAATGGCTCAGTGAGGAGACATAGCAGGATTTCTCCCACACAGAGATCAAATGCAGGTGCAGGGGAGCACCACTGAAGCTGCAAAGGAGGAATACCATTACAGCACACATCCCCAAATATTATCAAAAGGGATCTGCCAGCAAAGAAGAAAAATATAGAGTGCTCACAGTCCTGTGGTATGTGCTTAAATACCACTGTGGCTGAGTGAGTGAGGACATCCTCAGAGCATTAACATGTGAGGGTGTGAACTCCTGTCTCTGTAGTGGACCTGTACATATCTGTGACAGTATGATTAATGTGACTCCACACCCTCTGCGTTATTCTACCCTCGTGGCACTCACATCTAGATAATGAGGAAAGGCTGCTCGCCAGCTGAAGCACTGCACTCTCTGTGCACATGCCCTCCGGTGCAGCCATCACAGCCCAAGGATGCTCCGAGCAGGATTTGCCATTATGGTTTTCCTCATTACAGGAGCAGCGTGATTTTAGGAGTTGATGGGCTTCACAAGGGGCCCGGGGAAGTCATCTCTGTCTGGGAAAAAAAGTCATCAGTGGCAAGTGCGGGTAGCTGTACAAACCTGCTGTGTCGTTAATACCAGCAGTCTTTAACCCCTTGAGCTATTCCTTACCACCCCACTACCAGCAGCAGCTGCCACTTGACAGTTTCCATAGAAATGACAGCTCACTCACCTCCGTTATACTCTACAATCAAACCAGTCGACAGTGACGAAGTGAAGGGACTCATTACTTACATATTGTGATTTTCTGCAATCACACAATGTTTACAGTTTGTCCTTTATAGGTAGAGCTTAAACCATCATGCCTTTACGTTCCCTTCATATGTACCCTCTGTGATAAAGAGACATATGTTCAGTATGTGTTTATATGAGCAACCTGTAGGTCATATTACAAAAGGACAGACCACCTGGATGCACAAATTAAGATACCTAAAGATTGCCTGTTAGGGAAGAAACAGAAAAGCTAAACATTGAAGGCTTGAGAGCCCAATAAAGTTCTTAGAGCCCCATTCATGCTGTCCAGTATTTAGCCACAGCCACTGCTTTATGTGATGGAGCGCCTCTCCTTTCCTTTGTAGGTAAAAGAGAAGTAGTTAATGGCTAAATGCCCAGCGGTGGAAAGTGATTTAAAACTAAGCTGTTTTTTCTAGACTCTTTTCTGCTGGCACCTCCATCGCTGTGATAAATCAACTCACAAAGCTAATACAAACTGTAAATTCACGGTAAGGAAATCTTAAGTATAGACAAAATACCCCACAAAGAAAAGATAGCAGCACCAAATGTTACTCAATCTGAAATGTTGAGCGAAGAGAATAGAAATGTCTTTGCATACCCAGCAACTACCCCAGTTTACAGTCGGTTATCATGAACTGGCATCATCACCAGCCGCTGTTTCATCAGTGTCTGATGCAAATGGTGTTTGTTTGGATACTGTTCATCTGAACAGCCTTCTTCAAAAAGTGTGTGCATGTGTGAAAAAGAGAGAGCAAGTATATCAGTATACTTTCTAAATTCAATTTGAGTGTGCCGTTGATGGGCACTTCTGCCCATCAGTATTCACAAAGCACTGCGCAAAGGACTTGGAGGAAGAGACTCACAGTGGTGGCACATTAAAACTGTTAATTAAACTAACAATAAAGTATTAGATGGTGGTTTGACACCATCCTTAATTAAGGATTAAATCTAAACAAAACATTTAAACTCTTTTTTTTAAGGACGAGTCCAGCATTTTAAGAAATAGGCTTTGTGAACTTTCTTGGCAAGACTTATGTAAAATAAGATCAATGTCATTCTTGCGTCTGTGCAGTAAATATGACTGGAAGCAGGGGACAGTGATGTCAGATTTGATTGACACCAAGTAGCCCAATCAAAGCTTCAAACATGCCCAATCGTCATAAATGTAGCCCCTGTTTTCCAGTGTAGCCCAATTTTCGGGCATCCGTATACTTCCTGTTATGTTCTGTGGCAGACTACGAGCTCTATTAGTGTATTATAGTATAATTAGATGAGCTGTTGAACTCAGTGCCTTGTCAATTTCATTAATACTAATTAAAAAAAAGGAGGGGGAAAATCATTGGATTTTTCCTACCCCCTAATACAATCTGTGGAGCTTTTTCCAGCCTCATACCTAAACGTAACAGTTACAGTTTTAAACATGTCCTAAACATTGTGTGCAGTTTGGTCTTGGCACATAATCTACTTGGTTAGGTTTAGGCAACAGAACTATTTAGTTAAGTTTAGAAAAAGATTGTGGTTTGGGTTAAAATCTGTACATCTGTTGCGTTACTTCACTTCAGTGTCTACGGACATGACGTAATAACGCATGTGACATAGAACGTGACGCAGTTCCATTTGTTCCCTGAAGTTAAAATAACTCCATTTACTTTTTATTTACAAATGGGACATGAACTCCGGTCTGAAACTCCTCTGTTTGTTTGACCCATCTGCCACTCTTATACTTTGTCACCTTACTTCCTGCTACGGCCACTACTACTACTATTACAATAAATGTAAATGTGGGTCATAATGGCTGATTGTTTTTGGGGGCAGACAGTCTCAGGAAAACGGCTAGCCTATCTTTGTTCAAAGGTAACACAATCTGTCTGGCAACCTTGAAGTGACAACTAGAATCAAGGAAGTAACTGTGCCCTGCCAAGAAATAGTCCAGCACATAACCTCCTTTAAAACAAATTAAAGAAATGTGTGTTTTTTACTTTGCTGAGCTAAGATAACCGCCTGCTAGTGTGACAGGTTAAAGGAAATAGAAATAATTAAAGCCTGTTATACACTAAAAGGTATTGGTAAGTTCATAGTATGTGAGGATCTTAAAATATCTCAGATTAAAAAGATCATGCACTCAGTACTAGTTCATAGAGATTGATAAAATTCATATAATTGTGTTAAAAAGTTAAAATCTGTCACGCATACAAAGGGTAAAAATTGTAAGAAGAATGTGTAAACATATTTATTACTTTATTTTGTGGTGCATACTTTAAGGGTAAAAGTGTTAATCCGTGATCTACTAAATGCTCTTAATCTATGAGCCTGAGATCGATTGCTTTGGTCTCCACCCAAGTTCTCGGGGAAATCGCGGTCTTTTCCTCATTACACTAAAGTTCTCAGTGAGGGAATATCGCTGTATCACTCTCGTGATTATTTCTCCCCTTTTTCAGGGGCGAAACATTAGCTCTTGCTTTACATGTAGGAGCCCTATCGATCTTCTCAGCCAGAAAAAGAGAATGAGTGCATTTCCCAAAATGTTAAATTATTCCTTTGACTGGCAGTAGCTTTCCAAAGTGGCAGTTTGTTTGACATCTGTCAGTGCATGTCTTGCAACATTTATAGTTAGTAAGTTACAAAACTGTAAACTACACTGATTTCTGGTAACAGCAAATTATGTATATTATGAATATTTTGTCGCACATGCTGAACACAATTATAGTATGAAATTAGGACATAGACACAGTAGAGAAAAATAGAGGACACACTGTAAACTAATACCCTTTTATAATCCGTGGAGTAAACTTGCAGAGGAAGAAGAGTGACATGGAGAGTGGGTTGAATCTGCAGCAGAAATCCTTCACAGTCCAATTAACAGCAAGAATTTCCCCACAGCTCTCATAGCACAGCCTCGCCAAATTTTACTGTTGAGGGGGAGTTATACGCTACAAGCTTATACAACTGCTGGAGCATCACTTCATATACACTGACAAAAAAAACAGACACATGCAGTGACAATCTAAAAGTGAGCACAAACAACATAAAAGCTAAATGGGCACATACAAGAATAGAGAGGACATAGATTGCTGTGTGGCGGCTGTCAACTTGACAGACATATGATGGTGACATTTCAAAAGGGCACTGCACATCATGATTGAAATTATAGGTGTGTTTTCTTTAATCATTGAAGGGCCTCTGGTATTAATCATGTGAAAGTATACACAGGCAATCAAAGTTCAAAGTCTCAGGTTTTAGAAGATTGGAAAAGAAAAGAATAACAATGAGATCCACCCCCTGAGATAAATATGCCTCCTTGCCACGCGTCCTTGCGAAACTGCACCCCATATTCGATATCTCATGCAGTATGTGTGCAGCTCGGAGATGAAGCTGGTGTCATTGCACCGATAGCAGCTGTGTTTGGTAGAAGCAGCAGCAGTGTTTTCACTGGGATTCAGTCTGTCAGGAGGACTGAATGATCACCCCATCTCACTTGATATCATGTTCACACACACACACACACACACACACACACACACACACACACACACACACATACACACACACTGGGCTTCAATCCCAGAGTCTGCAAGCAAGGAATCCAGTGAATAAATACTTCACAAACCTAAATGAGGACGAAAGACAGGGAGGGAATGACTTTTAAAGTAGGTATTTTAATATGACAATCAATGTCATTAATGATTTTGTGTATTAATACAAGCAGTCTGGAGGATTGAAAGAACATCACACCACAAAGGATTTATGTAAAATACACTCAGGGTTCTTTTCAACATCAAAAGATAACACCATTGCATAACTCTAAACAGGTATGTTTAACATTGGTTTTGAAATAAATCTTCCTGTTTATTACAAGTGACTGTGTAAACACTGTATGTAAATATACACATATGAATCCTAGTTTGGCTGTTTAAGTGGAAGTATAGGAGGTGCACTCTCTTGGATCTATCATCTGTGCATACATGCTAATAAGTGACCCAACTCAATACACTTAATGACATACTGCCCTCTCTTGGACTTTTTTTGCACAAAAGCAGAGCATCTGTAATGGTGAAAAGAATCTCATTAGTGTGACACCAAACACACGTTCCAAGAGTTGTAACCATTGCAGATACCTCAGTTACCCTAAATACAGTGGTGCTGGGTTGCTGAGGGTGTGAAAGCCCATTGTGTTTCTTTGTCTGATTTAACAAGATGCGTCTGGCTGAGCTCTGGATCGGCTCCTGCTTTCTGCTTCCAAACCAGGCCAATTCTATCAGAGACGGTATGAAAGAAAACTGTCCTCAGAGCCGGCTGGACGAGCACCTATGAAGCTGCGGTGCTGTAATGAAAGGAAGACAACATTAGTACGAGTCAGGCCTCAGGGAGGGGAGGATACGGTTTGGGTTGTTGCTCTGAGAGGAGTACAAAAATGTGTATGCTCATCTTGTTTTCCTAGGCAGAGCCGCTGCAGCCATTACAACACCTGCACTAAACTCACAGAGCTCATTATCTTCACACATTGTTACTGCAGGGAAGCAAAGCCACAGTATAGCTGAGGGTGAAGGTTATTTATGCCACACAAGGGGGTGTTTAGAAGGTTGTTACTGTATACAGAAAGCCAGTGAGATTAAAACTATAGAAATGAAGGGATACCAGAGATACACTTAGAGACAGTTTGCCCTCCTGCAACAACCCTCCTGCATACTGATTGGAGTGGTTTATTAAACTGAATAATAAGTAGAGAAGACTAACTCATATTATTCCCCTGCAACTATGGCAGCACCCTCCTTTGGGACAATCATGAAAGAAATCAGTGCCTGAGTTTAAAAGACAGGTAATATTTAGATGAAATGCCTCTTCATCTCTAATTGGCACTGGCATTAAAATCTACTGTAGTGCTTGTTTGTTATGAATCCAAAGAGAACAGCATATTTTACTAAGATATACAGACACCTTGGTGGTGAAGAAAATGAGACACATAACATTAAGCAATAATATGGCAAAGATAACATATGATGGTGATAGAATATCTGTCACATTTCCAGAAAAACGTAATGATACTCTGCTCTCTGCCTCAGCACCAGACCTTAATCACATCACGGAATAAGCATGTCGCTCATTTGATGAAAGTTGGCCATAAATGTAATAAAGCTGCCAAGGTTATTAAAAGTGCCACAGGCCATTTTACAACAGCTCACATACCTTGTATTGGATTATGGAAAGAAATATGATGAACCAAGGAAGTACAACTTGCCCATTTACAAAAGAACCATGCCTGGTAACTGAATCCATTCACACACATTAATGCCTAAGCAATGACAACCTGCAGAGGTTCATCTCAGGTTGGTGGAGACTCAAAGACATCCTTTTAAGGAGTGCTGCAATTAAACTGCCTGTGCATATCAGCCATGTGTTGCCTGTGTACAAAATACATATACACTCCACTTTGATCACAGGTTACATTCAGCAGTTAATAAGTGTTCAGTTGTAGGGGGTATTTAGGGTTTAAAGACTGTCTGTTGTTTGTCCATTGATTAGAGTTGATGAGGCTCTGGAGGGGCTGATAACATCTAAAAGTGTTTATTTAGCTCAGATTGGGATAGACTTGACTTTATATTTACAATTTGATTAACACTGAAAAGTTAGTAAGAGTTAACAATAACGGTGAGAGCAGTGAGACTAAACCACAAGAGTAAAGCTGCGAGCCAGAAAACCAAAACAATGAGCTGAAAGACACTGAACTGAGCCGAGGGGAACTGGAGTCGGGTGATAATTCCCAGTGGTTTCATTACTACTGTAACAATCATCTTAAGTTTCAAGCCTAATTAAATTCAAGAGCTACTGTGATACTACCTGTATTCAAATAATTTGGGTGCATTTAAAACCCTCCTACTTCAACTAACAACAATGCACACTTTCTTGTGCAAGTTCACAAGAGAATAACTGTGTTGTCCACTTGAATGTCCACAAGGTTTGTCCAACTCAAAAATGTCCTCCTCGCCATAATCCAACCAAAATGTCCAAACACAGAATATATGTCCTCCCTTCAAAATGCAAAAATACATATCAGGAAAAGCAATGTATTGCAAAAAAAAAAAAAAAAAGAATCAAACTCACCGGATGTAGTATTGGTCTTTTGTTGGATTTTAAATCATCTGCTCAATAGCTAGTCCTCAAATGCACTGATCTCCTTGTTCACTTCAGATATCAGGATATCTGCCAGACTGGCAGATTGTTTTAACAGCGTCTCTGCACTGCAGTGAGGCAAAGGCATTATTGGATAAACAAACCTGACTCCCCGAGGTATCAGGATGACACGACAGATGAGCCCAGCTATTTCACCCATAGGTAAAGAACCCAAATATATGCTCATCTCTCTAGGTCTGTGGCTCTCATACAGTACGTTTAGATAGTAGATCCTGAGGTTGTCCATGATGCAACAATCTGTCTCATTAGCCGCAACAGCAATGCTGATATTGTTTTCATCTTGTGAGTCTGTGTGTGTGAGTCTGTGTGTGTGTGTGTGTGTGTGTGTGTGTGTGTGTGTGTGTGTGTGTGTGTGTGTGTGTGTGTATTAGCCTTACTATCTGTCTCATCCGTTACATTGATTGAGCACCAGGAAATGTGATGTCAGCAGCCACTACGCCACCATTACTAAAACACTGGAGCGTGGCTGTTTTCAGTGGTGGTTGCAGGAAACAGCCGTGTTTTACTGTGGAGAAGCTCTGCCACTTCCCTGTCAGGGAGTTCATTATGTTGAGAAAGAGATTCACAGCCCCGTAAAGTAGAGACATTTCTTGTTTTAATGTGTCATCTTGGCAAAATGTGGTCCTGGAGACACCTACTGTAGCAGGAACTACCACAGGTACTATAGGTCTGTATGTCTGTGGACAGATTTTAAAACCGCAATAGCGTGGCAACGTGCAAGATGCAGTCACAAAACTTTGAATAGTTGAGATCAAAATGAAGGCCAAGTTCGAAGATAGGTGTGGTCCGTGCAATGGTGTTGGTAGTAGGGGGGTAGGAAGTAGGTTAGGGGCCATCGCCCCCACTTTATGCCCTTGGTCCAATTTGGCATTGTGGCTGGTGTGATCCCATCGCAAGATGGTCTCTAGTTATAACATCAATTAATTATTTTAGGTTCACTTTTAACAATAAAAGTACAGGTAATTATCATAAAACAAAGACATTGTTTGGATGTCCTGGTGGCTAAGACAGGGATTGCAACATCCCTTGTTGGTTAACTTTGATGTATGTCTTCTCTTTCTCCTTTCATTTCCTGTCACATCTCTACTATTTACACAGGCTAAAAATACACACAGCGTCTGTCTGTCAGGCTTTCTGAAGACAGGAATTCAGGTTGATTTTCTGCCAGTTTTCTTTCAGCTGGTTGCACTCAGTAAATCCACATTTGGGGAAAAGAATAGATCCTGGATGAGGTGATGGCTAGGATGTATTCCCAAACACGCAAAGAAACTGTCTAGGAGCCTCAGGGAGCCAAAAGCCTCAGATTTACTTCAGTTGGTTTGTGGTAATCTAATTGTGGCTCCTTTGTTATCTGGGGGCTCTTACTAGAAGAACCAAAATGTATCTTTGTAAAAGTCTTCATTATTTCAGTTGATATTTTGTT